>NW_028225179.1:133592641-133952840 GCF_052327205.1 Somniosus microcephalus | reverse complement strand
ACACACATATGCATACACACAATTATATTTTATAATACAGACATATTAAAAGCTTACTATGTCTGTTCTACCTGGTACACCTACACTGACTGATTTCTTTCGTGAGCCAGTTCCTTCCTCTCTCCGCAGGTGGTTCAATTTCCCCAGCACTTTACGACTAGGTAATGCGGGAGATGAAGAGGAGCATTATCCTGGTGCTGAATAAGATCGACCTCACTCCGCCCTCCCTAGTGGTGGCCTGGAAAAAGTGTCCCAGAAATTCGGGTCTCCACGGGTGAGTACGCATGGGGTACTCACCCGTAGGCCCAATGGAAGTGCCGGTTTCGTGCATGCAATCCGCATGCGCGGGAAACCGGCACTTCCGTTCCCTTAAAGGAAGGGGTTCAGAGGTCGACCGCGTGTGCCGGAGAGGCAGCGCGTGTGCATCAAACGTGCGTTTTTTTTGCAGGTTTCTCCAGGAGGGTAAGTCTCCAGGAGATACACTTTTAAAAAGCAGGCGCAAGGCCTGCCATTAACAAGGTAAGTGGTGAATTAATTAAAATTAAAACATTTTTTCCACAGGTTTATTATTTTTAAATCTTTAAAGAAAGGTAAGTTTATTTTTAGCCCCGTTCGAAAATGTAATTAATGTTTTCAAAATTTTTAATTATTGTGTGAATTAGTTATTTCATGTAATTTATAGTTATTTTAAAAATATGATTTTTAAAAATTTATTTGAAGTTTTAGTGATGTTTTGCGACTTATAGTAATTATAGGTTTGACAGCTGTTCCTGTCAAACTTATGAATGAAGCATTCCCTGCTACCATTGGCTCTCCATGGCCCACCTGATCCCAGGGGACGCAGGGAACTAACTTCGCCCCTGGGATACGCAAGCACTGCGCGCCGGCAGTTGGAGGAGCCGACACTTCTGGGACTGAATTCCTGCTTTAAAGAATAAAATGGCCGTTTTCTTGCGATGTCCTGAACACAGGCTGATTTTCTGGCAGTTATTATTTGAAGACTTGTGGAATGTCTCCAGGCCGAGGAAAGCGGTTCTATTAAAATGTTGGGGTGTGTCCGGGATTTGGAGCCGATACCTCTCGCATTTTAATTGATGTGAATTCCCAAAACGAGAATCACACCCCTAAAACCAAAGAGCCGCTGAACCTGTGCTGATTGTTTAATCTCGGCAATGATAATTTCACATCCATAAAGCAGCTAGTTTAGATCAGAGGCAGTGTTAAATCTCATATATTGTTCAAATGCATCAATGTGTGAATATGACATTAAATGTGTTTCAATAAAGTGGGAGGTCGGGGCCAGTGGTTTCCAAGGTGATCTTACCTGTGGCTCTCTTGACTCTCTCCTTCCTCCACAGGCTGCCGGTTTATAAACCTTGTTTTAAATCTGCTGCTCTGGGCCAGTGCATTCCACAGTCTCACAACCCTTTCTACAAATACCCTTTCACTGCTTTACTTCTCTGTGTATTAGTTATGAATCACCCTGAGGTGCAATGGTGGCAATTGTGACGTCAAATTAAAAGGCAGCGAATTGGAAACACGTTGGGGTCACAGTTTCTTTTTGCACTGAAATGAACCTGAATCATTCAAGGTGGAATATTGTATTTGCTGCATCACAATAAACAATACCTTGTTATAAATGTTGGCTCATTAGTTCCCCAGTGTCAGAGGAAGAATTGTCTGATCCCCTCATTTATTTCATGTAAGACACAAACACTGGGTAATCATTCAGAATCACCTCACAGATTGACACTGAGATAAACAAAGCGGGAGGTACAGACAGCAATGGGACACATGGCACAACAGACAAGAGAGCTGGAGGAATACAGAACGGCCTGAGATTCCAGAAGACAGTGACCGGTAGCTGATAGACATCAGTGAGTGGAAGCGAGAAAGTATGTCGGGCTTCGGCCCCGTGGCTTAGCTGGTGAAAGCGTCTGTCTAATAAACAGGCGATCCTGGGTTCGAGGCCCAGCGGGGCCTTTCTTTCTTTATGACTCTCCAGGGGTGAGTTTCTTCTCGTGTGAAAAGGCTACAATCCCTTTAAATGTAACTGCGGCTGCACTAGTTCCCATTCTGGATTCAGGCTCCAGTCGCTGCGGGACCTGGGTCAAATTCCACCGCTGTCATAATTTCTGGCGGTGCTGATTTTGGACTTCAGCAAAAATCCAATCTTTTCTAAGCAGTGTCGTGTGTTACTTTGTTGTGGTCAGAGGAGCGCTGCTGTGTGGCGCCGTCATCGTATAGTGGTTAATATTCTGCGTTGTGGCCGCAGCAACCTCGGTTCAAATCTGAGTCACGACATAGATTTTTCTTCCTTCCACAGTCAATAGCCCTCCTTTACTTTACTCCTTCACTTTCATTGTAACTTTCATAGAAACATAGATAGGAGCAGGAGTAGGCCATTCGGCCCTTCGAGCCTGCTCCGCCATTCAACGAGATCATGGCTGATCATCCAAACCCTAGCACCCGGTCCCTACACCAACAGCCATCCCACCCAAGCCCTATCCCCGTAACCCCACGTATTTAATCCCCCCTAACACTAAGGGTCAATTTTTATCATGGCCAATCAACCTAACCCACACATCTTTGGACTGTGGGAGGAAACCGGAGCACCCGGAGAAAACCCACGCAAACACGGGGAGAATGTGCAAACTCCACGGTATTACCTGCGGTATTACCTTCATCTAATATTCACTTTCACCTACTTACACCGCTGAGTGTGCTCCGCCACAACTGCTGTTCCTGGGGCACGTGTCCCAATCGCCCTAATCTGAGTTGGTGCTTTGAAACCAGTTGATACATTTAGACACGCGGGACCGCTCGACAGTCAAGCTCTGCGAAAGCAGGACCGGCCTTTGTAACCAAAGCAGGCCGACTGTACAAGAAAATTCCATCGGAAATCAAGTGAACTGGGGAGGCTAACGGAAGAACTGGGTTTTATTTACCTGGTAGTTGACGCTTTTCCCTGAACAATTGAGGAGCGTGAGCGACGGAAAGCGCTACATAGCCGCGGATGAAGGGTGAAATATGCAATTTTGGCAAACTGGTTATCAAAAAGGATAATGGACGCTCGGGAGTTATCAAGGAGAGTAAGGGACGCTCCCGATGTGCCAGACAGGGTATGGGATGCTCCGGAGGTAGCAGACAGCTTAAGGGACGCTCCGGATTTACCAGACAGGGTATGGGATGCTCCGGGTGTTGCAGACAGTTTAAGGGACGCTCCCGATGTACCAGACAGGGTATGGGACGCTCCGAAGGTAGCAGACAGCTTAAGGGACGCTCCGGATTTACCAAACAGGGTATGGGACGCTCCGGGTGTTGCAGACAGTTTAAGGAACGCTCCCGATGTACCAGACAGGGTATGGGACACTCCGGGTGTTGCAGACAGTTCAAGGGACGCTCCCGAGTTACCAGACAGGGTATGGGACGCTCTGGGTGTTGCAGAGAGCGTAAGGAACGCTCCGGATTTACCAGACAGGGTATGGGACGCTCCGGGTGTTGCAGACAGTTTAAGGAACGCTCCCGATGTACCAGACGGGGTATGGGACGCTCCAGATGTTGCAGACAGTTTAAGGGACGCTCCCGATTTACCAGACAGGGTATGGGACGCTCCGGGTGTTGCAGAGAGTTTAAGGGACGCTCCAGATTTACCAGACAGGGTAAGGGACGCTCCGGATGTACCAGACAGTGTAAGGGACGCTCCTGCAGTACCCGACAGGGTAAGGGATGCTCAAGAAGTTCTAGAGCGGGTAAGGGACGCTCAGGGCCTATCAGACAGGGTAAGTGCCGCTCAGGAGTTATCAGAGAGGCTGATGGATGCAGAGTTATTACTTTCTAAACTTCATATTTTCAATGTATCAAGAAATGCAAAAATTGAATCCAAATGTAACAGATGGTCTACCGAGTCCCACGTGAGGGCAGTGTGAACGTAGAATGGGGCCGGGCTGGACAACTGCCACAGATTCCCCAACCCAATACATTAATAAATAATGATGTGGAGATGCTGGTGTTGGACTGGGGTGGACAAATGTAAAAAGTCACACAACACCAGGTTATAGTCCGACAGCTTTATTTGAAATCACAAGCTTTCAGAGCGCTGCTCCTTCGTCAGGTGAAGTGAAGAGTTGCATATAGGCACAGCATATATAGTCAAAGAATACTGCCAGATGATTACAGGTAATCTTTCTAACTGCCCTTTATCACACCTCGGCAGAGAGATAATCACAGCAATCAAAGGTGTGAATGGTGTCCAAACAGGTCAGTCAGGAAAACATTACATCAAAGAACAATGAGGTGGGGTCACCAGGGGTCAAATGTTGCAGATGCTGGGGTCTGTATGAAAAACAAAAAACAAACAAAAAACTATTTTTTTGCTGGAAATCACAGCAGGTCCGGCCACATCTGTGTAGAGAGAACAAGCCAACGATGACTCGAGTCTGGATGACTCTACATCAGGTGGGGTTACATGTAGCGTGACATGAACCGAATATCCCGGTTGAGGCCGTCCTCATGGGTGCAGAACTTGGCTATCAGTTTTGCCTCGACGATTTTGCGTTGTCATGTGTCTCGAAGGCCGCCTTGGAGAATGCTTACCCGAAGATCGGAGGCTGAATGTCCTTGACTGCTGAAGTGTTCCCCAACTGGGAGAGAACACTCCTGCCTGGCGATTGTTGTGCGGTGTCCGTTCATCCGTTGTCGCAGTGTCTGCATGGTTTCGCTGATGTACCATGCTCTGGGACATCCTTTCCTGCAATGTATGAGGTAGACAACGTTGGCCGAGTCACATGAGTATGTACCATGTACCTGGTGGGTGGTGTCCTCACGTGTGATGATGGTATCTGTGTTGATGATCTGGCATGTCTTGCAGAGGTTGCCGTGGCAGGGTTGTGTGGTGTCATGGTCGCTGTTCTCCTGAAAGCTGGGTAATTTGCTGTGAACGATGGTCTTTGAGGTTAGGCGGTGTCAGGGTTGGGGAGCCACGGGGCCGTGTAGATACAGGGCCGTGCCCTCCAGGCAAGGTAGGTTCTAGACCCAAGTGCAGAAACCAGGCTAAAGGCAGGTATACAATCTTAAGGAACAGTACTTTATTCATTACTTAACTAGATTCACACATAACTAGATTCATACAAGGACTACAACAGCATACGTAAGAACTCGAGACAGGAACACCACATCATACATAGAACTCGAGAGAAGAACAACATACATAGAACTCGAGACAAGTTACAAAAGGGTTAGTCAAGAATAGGAACTCAGGACAGCTTCCATGAGGCAACATACTTGTCCAAACTGAGCTGGGATAAGCTTACCACAAGCACAACCAACTTGCCGAGATGAGACTCGAGACAAGCTATCACGAGGGGCTGCCGCAAGGGTAACAGGCTTCTCAATACAGCTCAAGACAAGCGCCAGCATGGCAACACACCAGTCCAGACCAGCACCTTATCAAGACTAAGAAAACAAGGACACAAAGTTAGTTACATCTTAAATACAGAGCTCGAGAATACATCTTAAATACAAAGCTCGAGAATACATCTTAAATACAAAGCTCGAGAGAACTATGGCAACCAGCTAGTTAAAGCCAGGAGCAACAGCTAGTCCCTGGAAGGACTGAGCAAGGAGTGAAGCAACCACAGAACTTATATACCAAGAAAACCAGGTGCAACCCATGAACAGCTAACAGGCCGTTAAGAATTAACACAGGAAGCAAGGAAACAATTAACAAAGGGCTAGAAAACAAACAAGTGAAGGTGCCATCTAGAGGTTTACAGAAGGAACTGACTGGCACCCTCACAGGCGGCTGTTTGAAGGTGAGTAGTGGAGGCATGGGGTTGGCCTTAGCGAGGAGTTCATCATCATCGATGACATGTTGAAGGCTGCGAAGAACATGGCGTAGTTTCTCTGCTCCGGGGAAGTACTGGACGACGAAGGGTACTCTGTTGGTTGTGTCCCGTGTTTGTCTTCTGAGGAGATCTATGCGATTTTTTGCTGTGGCCTGTCGGAACTGTCGATCGACGAGTCGAGCGTCATATCCCATTCTTTTGAGGGCGTCTTTCAGCGTCTGTAGGTGTCCATCACGTTCCTCCTCGTCTGGGCAGATCCTGTGTATTCGCAGGGCTTGTCCATAGGGGATGGCTTCTTTAATGCGGTTAGGGTGGAAGCTGGAGAAGTGGAGCATCGTGAGGTTGTCCATGGGCTTGCGGTAGAGTGAAGTGCTGAGGTGTCCGTCTTTGATGGAGATTCGTGTGTCCAAGAATGAAACCGATTCTGAGGAGTAGTCCATGGTGAGTTTGATGGTAGGATGGAAGTTGTTGATGTTATCGTGTAGTCTTTTCAGTGATTCTTCGCCGTGGGTCCATAGGAAGAAAATGTCGTCAATGTATCTGGTGTATAACATTGGTTGGAGGTCCTGTGCAGCGAAGAAGTCTTGCTTGAACTTGTGCATGAAAATGTAGGCGTATTGGGGTGCGAATTTGGTCCCCATGGCTGTTCCGTGTGTTTGGGTAAAGAACTGGTTGTCGAAGGTGAAGACATTGTGGTCAAGGATGAAGTGGATGAGTTGTAGGATGGCGTCTGGAGATTGGCTGTTGTTGGTGTTGAGTATTGAGGCTGTCGCAGCGATGCCGTCATTGTGGGGGATACTGGTGTAGTGCCGAGACGTCCATCGTGGTGAGGAGTGTTCCTGGTTCAACTGGTCCATGGGTGCTGAGTTTCTGTAAGAAGTCTGTAGTGTCAGGATCTGATCAGCTCTGTCATATTAGAAACTGATAGCCAAGTTCCGCACTCATGAGGACGGACTCAACCGGGATCTTCGGTTCATGTCACGCTACATGTAACCCCACCTGACATAAAGTCATCCAGACTCGAGTTGTCATTGGCTTGTTCTCTCTACACAGATGCAGCTGGACCTGCTATGATTTCCAGCAAAAAAATAGTTTTTTGTTTGTTTTTTGTTTTTCATACAGACCCCAGCATCTGTAACATTTGATCCCTTGTGACCCCACCTCATTGTTCTTTGATGTAATGTTTTCCTGACTGACCTGTTTGGACACCATTCACACCTTTGATTGCTGAGATTATCTCTCTGCCGAGGTGTGATAAAGGGCAGTTAGAAAGATTACCTGTAATCATCCGGCAGTATTCTCTGACTATATATGCTGTGCCTATATGCATCTCTTCACTTCACCTGACGAAGGACCAGCGCTCTGAAAGCTAGTGATCTCAAATAAAGCTGTTGGACTATAACCTGGTGTTGTGTGGCTTCTGACATTAATAAATAATAGATACATCTAAATACATTTGTAACGAACAGAGGTGCAAAAGCATTTACATCTAACACAATAGCAACTCACAAATACATTTGTATCTAATATCGTCACACACAAATATACTTACAACCATCAGAGCTGATTGTTTGCTAAAAAATAATTTAATTGATTGTCTTTAAAGCCATGATATTTACATGGTAGTTTGCATTGACCTTCCTACAAAACCGCTGGAGATTGTTGGAGAATGATTTGGGTCCTGACTTATTATTTGTTAGGCGGATTAGAACAAGTTTTGAGTGCAAGTCCACTATTAGAAGTCGACGTTAAAAAGGGGCTCACGCGGGACCGTTCGCAAATTTCAATCTACAATCCCCAAAGCGAGATTCATACCCCTAGACTTAAGAGTCACTCTGTCTAGAATACAGATCCAATCAACTGGTTATCAAATATAAAATCGAATGGATTTGTCATGTATTGTCCATTGCATTTTGACTGACACGTGTGCCTGTAGTTCCATTCCGGTTCCAAGCCCACTTTTTACTGTGGATGACTTGCCCGGAATGTGCTTGGAGAAGTGTTAGAATCGCAGTACAGCCCTTCCCACTGTCGCTTCCTGTAAATCTCCGCCCAGGATTTTCACCTGTGCAAGGTTCATCAGCTTGAGCTACAGTTTAATTTGTTCTCGGCATTAACTGTGCTGATCCTTTAACTTGTCCCATTAGCCCAGGATCGGAATCCCAGGCGGGCCCACAGCACAACGGCCGGCACGCTAGGTAAATGCAGGTCGGAGACTTTCACCCGCGGGAAGCCTATAACCCGAATTTCTGGGCCTATTTAATATTATTTCCAGCAGAAGTTCCCTCAGCTCCACGTGCTCTGCTTCACGTCGTACCCACGGGAGAAACCGGGCGAGACGGAGCCGAGCGCCGGTAAGTAGCGGGAGGGCCTGCACCGTGTCTGAGTGAGAGGGTTAATTCCCCCCCACCCCACCTTCGTGACAGGTGCAGTGACTGACATCCAGTTTTAATAACTTCAAAAACATTGAGCTAGTGTAAACGTGGGGCTCTTCAGTTATTCCAGCTTGACCAGTGGGGCTGTACGTTTCCTTTACCTGTCTGTTGTGGGCTTTTAGTGTTTCAGAAGCGGAGGCGACGGAGGCGAGTCAGGACAACGGCCGTGGGGCCCAAACAACTCCTGAAATCCTGCGAGACCATCAGGCAAGGAAAAGGTAAGGCTTGGAATCGGGCTATTACCACTGGCCCATTACCATCTCGTCTGGTTTTGAATACCTTTTAATGTCTCTTTTACTTCTTTTGTTCGATCGCAGCCCTGCCTTCGATCTATTTTATTTCCTTTCCAGTTTTGAAAAAGGGTTTCGACCCAAAATGTCAACTCAAATTTCTCTCCACGGATGTTGCCTGACCTGCTGAGTTTTTCCAGCATTTTCTGTTGTTAGCTTGGAATCGGGGCAGGCCCAGGAAACGAGCTCCGGCACAAGGGACGGGAACACTCTGGACCGATACAAGTCATTTCATAATCCTCATCCAATCTTACAGCACAGCAGGAGGCCATTCGGCCCGCCGTGCCTGTGCCGGCTCTTTGAAAGTTCTGTCCAGTTTAGTCCCACAACACAGCTTTTTCCCCACAACCCTGGAAATGAGTCCTCTTCAGGTACATGTCCAATTGCCTTTGAAAGTTACTGTGGAATCTGATTCCACCACACTTTCAGGTAGTGCGATCCAGACCTGAACAACCCTCTGTGTGAAGAAATGTCTCCTCATTTCCCCGCTAGTTCTTTTGCCAATTATTTTAAATCTGTGACCTCCAGTTACTGATCCACTTGCCGGAGGAAATAGTTTCTCCCGACTTGTTCTCTCAAAATCACGTTTAATTTCGAATGCCTCCAGAACCATCTCTGCTCTAAGGAGAGCGATCCCAGCTTCTCCAGTCTCTCCACATAACTGAAGTCCCTCATCCCTGGTATCATCCTGGTAAGCCTCCTCTGTATCCTCTCCAGGGCCTCGACATCCTTCCTAAAGTGTGGTGCCCAGAATTGTACACCATGATGTGCTGTCATCTTATAAACTCCGTCTGTTTCCCACTAACTCCGCAGTTCAAATCACGCTGGAGCCGCTGACTCCTTGCTGGGGTACTGAGCACAGGCGCCTGGCGCCCTCCCGTACCTTATCCAATACACTGTGAGCCGAGACTCGGAGAATGCTGCTCCACAGTGGGAGCATGTTTATTTATTATTTATTCCCTGGATGTGGGTGTCGCTATCAAGGCCAGCATTTATTGCCCATCCCTGTTTGCCCTTGAGAAGGTGAGGGTGAGCTGTCTCCTTGAACCGCTGCAGTCCGTGTGGTGAAGGTACTCCCACAGTGCTGTTAGGGAGTGAATTCCAGGATTTTGACCCAGTGACGATGAAGGAACCAGTGTGTGTGACTCAACCATCTGAAGCAGTCACTACGCCCCTGGTCTTTGGAACTCTCTTCCATAACCACTTGCTCCCTCTGTGTGGCCGGGTCAACGAGGGAAGAACAGTAATGAGGCCTTTCCAATTCCGGCACAGCCTGAGAATGATTCCAAAAAAATTCCTTAAAAAAATCTCCTTTTAAAGTCTATGTCTTTGACCGCGTCTTCTTCTTTCTCCCTCCCGGTCCATTGCGACTCCTGCTCCCGGCTCTCCCTCCCTCTTTAGCCCGAATCCAACGTGAGAGTTGCTCCATAAAAATCTGCCGGTCGTTTCCCAGCTGCTGCTGCTGCGTTTTGCCTCTCCCGGATTCAGCTGTTCTCTGTGTGACTCTCGTCTGACACCTGCTGGCAAGAACCGGCACCATATCAGCACCACCAGCTCTTCTCATAGAATCACACAGCACAGGAGGAGGCCATTCGGTCCATTGTGTCTGGGCCCGCTCTTTGAAAGAATTATCCAATTAGTCCCACACCCCTGCTGCTCTTTCCCCCATAGCTCTGCAAATCTCTTTCCTTTTCAGGATTTATCCAATTCCCTTTTGAAAGTTGAATCTGCTTCATCCACCCTTTCAGGCAGTGCATCCCAGATTTAAACAAATCGCTACGTATGAAAAAAAAATTCTGCTTATCTCGCCTCTGGATTTTTTGCCCATTAGTTTAAAACTGTGTCCTCTGGTTACTGACCCTCCTGTCACTGGAAACAGTTTCTCCCTGTTTACTCTATCTAAACCTCTATCAAAATAGAGGATAGGAACTCAGGAACAGGAGGGGGCCATTCAACGGGTCAAGCCTGCTCCCCCATTCAGTTAAATTATGGCTCATCTGTATCTTAACTCCATTTACCCGCCTTGGTTCGTATCCCTTAATACCCTTGCTGAACAAAAATCTATCAATCTCAGTTTAGAAATTTGCAATTGACCCCCAGCCTCACGAGCTTTTTGGGAGAGAGTTCCAGATTTTCACTGCCCTTTGTGTGAGGAAGTGCTTCCTGACATCATCCCTAAATGGCCGAGCTCTGATTTGAAGGTTCTGCCCCCTTGGTCTGGAATCTCCCACCAGAGGAAATAGTTTCCCTCTATCTACACTATCGAATCCTTTAATCATCTTAAACACCTCACTTAGATCACCCCTTAATCTTCTATACTCAGGGGAATACAAGCCTAGTCTAAGCAACCTGTCCTCCTAATTTAACCCTTTGAGTCCCGGTCTCATTCTATGTTGCCCCCCCTCCAATGTGAACTGATATTCCCTGAGGCGCGGGGCCCAGAACTGAACGCAGTTACTCCAGGTGGGGTCTGACCAGAACTTTCTATCACTGCAGCAGAACTTCCCCCCTTTGTATTCCAGCCCTCGTCCATTCCTTTCTTCTCGAATCGTGTAACTGCTTTTCTGTCTCTTGCTTGTGGACTTGACCAGTTGGAAGGAGAAGATGGAGCGGGACGCGGCAAACACTCACCACGAGGACCTGACCGACGAGGAGGACGAAGATGATGCTGTCCTGGTGGAGCATCAGACGGATTCTGCCATGGAAATGTGCGCACCGGTGGATGAACTTTACAAGGATGGCCTCCTCACCGTGGGTTGTGTGGGTGAGTTGGCACAACCCGCGCATTTGGCTTTAACATGCTCGATGTAGTGGGTGGTAACCGCTGGAAAGGAGCAGCTTCCTCCCTTCCCTTTAAAGACCCACATTTTCCTTCCTTGAAGACAGGGCCATTCGTGCAGTACACTTGACCACCACCAGATGGCAATACAACAGAAACCCTATCGCTCAACTTGTCTAAAGCTTGAAAATGTCAAACTGTTCCTGCTTTGTGGCATGTCTTCATCCTCTCTCCTCCTCTTTGCTCTCCATCCTCCTCTTTCCTCTCTCGCTCTTTTCCCTCCTCTCTTATTTTTTTTCCCCTCCTCTTTCCTCTAACCCCCTCCTCCTCCCTCTCTTCCTCTCCCCTCCTCTTTCCTCTCTTCCCCACTCCTTCTCTTTCCTCTCCTGCTCCTCTTTCCCCTGACCCTCCATTTTCTCTTTCCCCTCTCCTCCCCCTCTCCCCCACCCCGCTAATCTCTCTCCAGGTTTTCCAGAGGCCAGTGGGAGTTCAGTGAGCGGATGCACGAGCATTTCAGGATCTGAAGTCAAAGATGTGGAAAATGTCCCAAACTGGAATTTGAAGAACAGTTTTTTCTCAATCCTTTTGAGTTCCAGCTGCCCCAGAAGAAGGAAAGAGCTTGGCTTCTTTCACCTCCTCAGGTCGTCCCAAAGCACTTCGCTGACAAGAAATGACTTTCCAAGTGTGGTGAATTTGTACAGGGCTCAAAGTCAGGGGGTAAAATGTCTCTTTCCTTGTCTCGCTCAGGGGTCCCGAATGTGGGCAAGTCGTCTCTCATCAACGGCCTGGTGGGGAAGAAGGTGGTGAGCGTGTCCAGGACCCCGGGTCACACCAAGTACTTCCAGACCTACTTCCTGACTCCCACCGTCCAGCTCTGCGACTGCCCGGGTCTGATCTTCCCGTCACTCGTGGACCGTCAGCAACAGGTCAGTTAATGGCGCTGTGTGTTTTGTGAAGGTGAAAACACTGCAACAACAACCCGCATAGAGCAAACTTAGGAGAGCTATCAGAGAATTTGACACCGAGCCACATCAGGAGACATTAGGACAGGTGACTGGTCACAGGGGAATGTTTAAAGGCGCGTCTTAAAGGAGGAGAGAGTGAGGGAGAGGTTTAGGGAGGGAATTCCAGAGCTTAGGGCCCAGACAGCTGAAAGCACAGCCACCAATGGTGGGGCAAAGGGAGTGGGGAATGCGCAAGAGGCCAGAATTGGAGGAGCGCAGAGATCTCGGAGGGTTGTAGGGCTGGAGGAGGTTAGAGAGAGGGAGGGACAAGGCCACCGAGGGATTTGGACACAAACTCTGGGAAGTAGTTTCAGGAATAAACACTGTTTGGGGAAACACAGCTGAGCCCGTTGCCGTCCTCCCTTGACCTCCACACGCGGGTGTTTTTCCAATGGGGGTCACTAGATGGCGGTCGGGAGCAGCCAAGCCGGGCTCCTTTTTGGTCCCACCCCGGGGCACTGAGGCTAAATGTAGCTCCCCTAGCGGCACTCTGCCTGGGGTTAACTAACTCAGCACACTCTGGGGATTGAAGCTGGGATCATCTTGGTGTGTGTGGTGTGTGTACCACTTCAGGCTCTGCACCGACTTACTGAACCACTGGGGTAAAAGTGAAGAAAGACTTTCATTTCTATAGCGCCTTTCACAACCTCAAGATGTCCCAAAGCGCTTCACAGCCAATGAAGTACATTTGATGAGCAGTCACTGTTGTAATGTAGGAAACACGACAGCCAATTTACACACAGCAAGCTCCCACAAACAGCAATGAGGTAATGACCAGATAATCTGTTTTAGTGATGTGATTGAGGAATAAATATTGGCCGGGACACCGGGGATAACTCCCCTGCTCTTCTACAAAATAGTGCCGTGGGATCATTTACATCCACCTGAGGTGGGAGACGGGACCTCATTTTAACGTCTCATCCAAAAGACGGCACCTCCGACAGTGCAGCTCTCCCTCAGTACTGTATTGAAGTGTCAGCCTAGCTTTTGTGCTCAAGTCTCTGGAGTGGAACTTGAACCCACGACCTTTGGTCTCCGAGGTCAAGAGTGCTACCCACTGAGCCCTGGCTGACCACTGAATGGGCCGACCATTCACCCTCCCCCTCATTGAGTCATTTGGCTCGTTTCTGAAGATTGCAGTTTTGCCTCCCTCTCCCTCTAGATTCTGGCTGGGATTTACCCCATAGCACAGATCCAGGAGCCTTATACCTCCGTCGGTTACCTGGCCACGAGGATTCCCGTGCAGAAGCTGCTGAAGCTCAAGCACCCTAACGTGGAGGAGGACAGGCCCGGGGAGCAGGCCGAGCCGAAGTTCACGGCCTGGGACATCTGCGAAGTTAACTGGACGATGAGATTAGCAGTGGGGGATTGTGGGTTGGGGAAAGAGGAGAAGAGGCTGTTTACTAGTTATTTTTAAAATAATCAACGAGGTAAAAAGCTTTTTTTTGCCCTTGCGTCTTGTATTGATAACGAGCTCCAGGCTGGACCTGGGGTGAGAATTGATGCCTTTCTGACATAGCGTCCATCATTTGTCTCCTTGCAGCCTGGGCAGAGAAGAGGGGCTACAAGACGGCTAAAGCTGCCCGGAATGAGGTGTACCGGGCGGCCAACAGCATCCTTGGACTGACTGTGGACGGGCGCCTGTGTCTGTGCATGCGACCCCCTGGCTACACCGTGCAGAAAGGTGAGGGCTCGCTCGACTTGTGCACCAAGTGTCAATGGGAGCGGCTGTGGGGAGTCGAGCCAGAGTTGAGCCTGGGACATGAATCCCCACTAGAGAGCGCTGCAATCACTGGCAGGTAGAAAAAGGCAAACTTCTCGCCACCCAGATCGCGAGATCTCTGCGGGCAGCTTTGTTCGGGGCCAACGGCGAACTTCCCAGTCCTCAAGAGGCGGTGCAACCGGGGCGCTGCACAGTGCGAGGATTCACCCTCTGACCGCTTTACCGTTTTGGCTGCATTGTTTAACATTCGGCTTGCTTTGCTGATGAGCTGCTCTGCAGTGGTTGGATTGCAAAATACTGCAGATGCTGGAAATCCGAAATAACAACAGAAAATGCTGGAAAAACTCAGCAGGTCAGGCAACATCCGTGGAGAGAAATTTGAGTTGATGTTTCGGGTCGAAACCCTTTTTCAAAACTGGTTGGACCTGATTTGAGCGGTTAAAATATAGATGCAAGTGTTGGCCATTGGACCTGCTGTGCCTTTTTCTCAGTCGTAGTATCTTCCAGCACAGGAGGGTGTTCTTTGAAAGAACAATCCAATTAGTCCCACTCCCCTGCTCTTTCGCCACAGTCCTGCAAAATCTTTTCTTTTCACTTGTTGTAGGAAAAATGATTCCTCGGAAACTAGACTTTGAGTAAGAGAGGCAACTTTATTAAATGACAGAGCTCTGGGAGAAGCGTCTGCAACCACGCGGTCTGCGAGAGCACCTTCTCCCCGATTGTAGTACGTGCCGAGCTTATATACAATTCCAAGAAGTTGGTTTTAGATCATTTACATTCATCCAATCAATTCGTTTATTAGCGCATATCGTTATTTTCCTCCAGTCAGGAGTTTACACACTTGTGTTGCCAATTCTGCCTCTTCAAGTCTTCGTTCCGTCTTGTTCCCTGGCGGAATGTGATTAGTTCGATAATAGGGTACAAGTGATTAGTTCGATGATAGGATACCAGTGAACCTTGTTAGTCCTCAGTGATTCAATTAGTCCCAGTCAGGACACGAGATGAACTTTGTTCCAGCCATGCATAAGCGTGGCATGTCTCACTGTGCAGTGATTCAATTAGTCCCAGTCAGCGAATTTGTTGTTTGTGTCTTTTCCAGCAAAATCTTGTCCAGCAATCTTGCCCAGCAAAATTTTATTCTAACACAAGTATTTATCCAATTCCTTTTTGAAAGTTGCTAATTATAAAGGGTTTTGATGGAGTAGTTGGGAGAAACAGTTTTCACTGACAGGAGGATCAGTGACCCTCCCAGAGGAGAGAGCACACAATTCACAATAAAAGATTGTTGTTGGGAGAGAAAGCGAAGAGGATGAATTAACTTCAGTTCTCTCTCTCTCTCTGTTCTTAGCGGACTGGCAGCAACACGTCAAGACGCTGGAGATCGCGGCTCTTCAGGAGGCGCACAGGCAGCAGAGCAAGCAGAGCTCCGACGACGAGGACGAGATCTCCAGCTCTGACCAGGAGGACGATGAGAAAGACCAGGACGCTGATGAAGAGGAGGAGGAGGAAGACGGAGATGGGGACGCGAGAGAGGAGCAGCCGGCACCGGCGAGCAAAGGGCACAAGGGAGCCTTCCTCAGCAAGAACAAGTTCGCCCTGCTCCAAGAGGACGAGTGCTAACCTCCTGCTGGTCCGGACCGCGCGGTGCCGGGACTGTGGGACCGGGGACCTTTATAAAAACGATGCATGTGCATCTTCCCACAGCAGCGTCACCCCTGCTGTGTATTACTTCATTCCGGAGTGCATTGAGGAGACCCATTCCAAACCTTACCGGGAATGTATTGCTCGATTTCAATAAAGCTTTATTTACCTTAGCCATTGCAGCGAGAGGCTCGCCATTCGCCATCTCTGGTTACTGGGCTCTGCAGACACAGGTAGGGGAAGGGCCGGGTGTGAGTGAGTGACTTTATCATCAACCTTTGCTCTCTTTGAATTTACTGAGGAAAACGATTGCTATTTTTTGTTTAAATGCTTGTGATCTTACTGGGCCAGGCAGCCGGGAGGAGTTACTGAGCCCAATCGTGTGATGGAGCTGGATTTACATCAGTACAGATACAGTCAATAATGCAAGGTGCTGGGGAGGGGTTACTGAGTGACAGTGAGGGAGCGGGATTAACATCAGTACAGATACAGTCAGTGACACAGGGTGCTGGGGGAGGGGTTACTGAGTGACAGTGAGGGAGCTGGATTAACATCAGTACAGATGCAGTCAATAACGCAGGGTGCTGGGGAGGAGGTGTTACTGAGTGACAGTGAGGGAGCTGGTTTAACATCAGTGCAGATACAGTTTAGATCAAAGTTTAATTTGAAGATAATGGGGAGAATTTTCCTTGACTCTGAGCCACTGACGGGCCTTCACAGCAATGACAGCTTTAGATGCAGGTTTACTGCCTGCCAATTTTCGTCCATTTAAAATAGAAAATTGTGAGCAATGCATCTGTAAGGTTCCACTGGACCACCTGTTGTGTGTGAAGTCCCATTGGTGGGGCAGGGCCACACCAGAATATTGGATCTGAGGCGATGGGGGAACATCAGAGCATAAGAAATAGGAGCAGGAGTAGGCCATTCGGCCCCTCAAGCCTGCCCCTCCAATAAGACCATAGCTGATCTTCCATCTCAACTCCACTTTCCTGCACTATCCCCATATCCCTTGATCCACTCAATATCCAAGAATCTATCGATCTCTGTCTTGAATATACTCAACGACTGAGCCCCCACAGCCCTCTGGGTAGAGAATTCCAAAACTTCACCACCCCCTGCGTGAAGACATTTCTCCTCATCTCAGTCCTAAATGCCCGAACCCTTATTCTGAGTTTGTGACCCCTGGTTCGAGACTCCCCAGCCAGGGGAAACATCCTCCCTGCATCTACCGTGTCAAGAATTTTGTATGTTTCAATGCGATCACCTCTCATTCTTCTAAACTCTGGTGAATATAGGCCTAGTCTACTCAATCTCTCCTCATAGGACAATCCCCCATCCCAGGAATCGGTCTGGTGAACTTTCGTTGCCCTCCCTCTATGTCGCGTATATCCTTCCTTGGGTAAGGAAACCAAAACTGTACACAATACCCCAGGTGTGGTCTCACCAGAGCACTATATAATTGCAGTAAGACGTCTTTACTCTTATACTTAAATCCTCTTGTAATAAAGCCCAACATTCCATTTGCTTTCCTAATTGCTTACTGTACCTGCATGTTAACTTTCAGTGATTCGTTTACAAGGACACCCAGGTCCCTCTGAACACCAACATTTCACAATCTCTCACCATTTAAAAAAAAAAAAAAATGCTTTTTTATTTTACCTACCAAAGTGGATAACTTCACATTTCTCCACATTATATTCCATTTGCCATGTCCTTTACTTAACTCACTCAATTAGCCTGTCTATATCCCCTTGAACCTCTGCATCCTCCTCACAACTTACATTCCCACCCAGCTTTGTATCATCAGCAAACTTGGATATATTACATTTGGTCCCCTCATTCAAATCATTGATCTAGATTTGTGAATAGCTGTGGCCCAAGCACTGATCCCTGTGGTATCCCACTAGTTACAGCCTGCCAACCCGAAAATGACCCGTTTATTCCTACTGACTTTTCTTTCTGTTAACCAATCCTCAATCCATGCTAGTGTATTACCTCCAATCCCAAGAGCCCTAATTTTGTTTAATAACCTCTTGTGCGGCACCTTACCGAATGCCTTCTGAAAATCCAAATTCACCACATCCACTGGTTCTCGCTTATCTATTTTGCTAGGAAACATCACAACCAAGCCAAATCCTATTCTTACCCAGTGTCACCGCCAGATGTTTCCTTGGGTTCAGTGTCACTGACCATTTCTTTTTAGCAGATTTCACATAACCTAGGTGTCAGCCATGGCTCAATGGAGAGCACACTTGCCTTTGAGTTCGAAGGTTCAAGACATAGTGGTTATGTTACTGGGCGAGTAATCCGGAGGCCTAAACTTATGATCCAGAGACATGAGTGCAAATCCCACCACGGCAGCTGGGGAGTTGAAATTCACTAATGGTGACCTTGAAACTATCAGATTGTTGGAAGAGTCCCATAACATGATAGAATTCTTCATTAAAATGGAAAGTGAAGAAGTCCAATCCGAAACTAGGGTCCTAAATCTAAATAAAGGAAACTACGATGGTATGAGGAGTGAGTTGGCTATGATAGATTGGGGAGCTTCATTAAAAGGCATGACGGTGGATAGGCAATGGCTAACATTTAAGGAACGAATGCATGAATTGCAACAGTTGATGGGTGTTTTTGTGACTGGAAGGCCGTTTCCAGTGGGGTTCTGCAGGGCTCACTATTAGGTCCCTTGCTTCTTGTGGTATATATCAATGATCTTGACTTGAATATAGGGGGAATGATTAAGAAGTTTGCAGATGATACTAAAATCGGCTGTGTGGTTGATACTGAAGAAGGAAGCTGTAGACTGCAGGAATATATCAATAAATTGTTCAGGTGGGCAGGACAGTGGCAAATGGAATTCAATCTGGAGAAGTGTGAGGTAATGCATTTGGGAAGGGCTAACAAGGAAAGGGAATACACATTAAATGGTATGACACTGAGTAGAGGAACAAAGGGAACTTGGAGTGCATGTCCACAGATCCCTGAAGATAGCAGGCCAAGTAGATAAGGTGGTTAAGAAGGCATACGGAATGCTTGCCTTTATTACCCATGGCATAGAATACAAGAGCACGGCGGGTTATGCTTCAAATGTATAAAACACAAGTTAGGCCTCAGCTAGAGTACTGCGTGCAGTCCTGGTCACCACATTACAGGAAAGATGTGATTGCACTAGAGAGGGTACAGAGGAGATTTACAAGGATGCTGCTGGGAGTAGAGAATTTTTGCCATGAGGAAAGACTGGATAGGCTGGGTCTGTTTTCCTTGGAACAGAGGAGACTAAGGGGAGACCTTATTGAGCTGTATAAAATTATGAGGGGCATAGATAAGCACCTACTTCCCTTAGCAGATGGGTCAAAAACCATGGGACACAGGTTTAAAGTAATTGGTGGAAGGTTTAGAGGGGATTTGAGGGGAAATTTCTTCACCCAGAGGGTTGTGGGGGTCTGGAACTCACTGCCTGTAAGGCTGGTAGAGGCAGGAACTCTAACCACATTTAAAAAGTACTTGGATGTGCATTTGGGATGCTCTAATCTGTATTGCTACGGACCAAGAGCTGGGAAGTGGGATTTGGCCGGCGCAGACACGATGCACCAAAATGGCTTCCTTCTGTGCTGTAATTTTCTGTGATTCTGTGAGTTATACGTTCCTTTCTGGCACAAAAAACACAAAAGGAAAAGCGACCCAACCATGGCTAACAAAAGAAATTAAGGATAATTTTAGACCCAAAGAGGAGTCATATAAAGTTACCAGAAAAAGCAGCAAGCCTGAGGATTGGGAGCAGTTTAGAGTTCAGCTAAAAAGGACCAAGAGATTGATTAAGGGGGGAAAAATAGAGTATGAGAGTAAACTTGCAAGGAACATAAAAGCGGATTGTAAAAGCTTCTACAAGTATGTATAAAGAAAAAGATTAGTGAAGACAACAGTTAGAAATGGGAGAATTTATAATGTTAGAAACGGGAGAATTTATAATGTGGAACAAGGAAATGGCAGAGCAATTAAACAAATACTTTGGTTCTGTCTTCAAGGAAGAGGACACAAATAACTTCCCAGAAATGCTAGGGGTCCAAGGGTTTAGTGAGAAGGAGGAATTAAAGGAAATTAGTATTAGTAAAAAAATAGTGCTGGGGAAATTAATTGGACTGAAAGCTGATAAATCCCCAGGGCCTGATGATCTGCATCCCAGAGTACTATAAGAGGTAGCCATGGAAATAGTGGATGCATTGGTTGTCACAGAATCACAGAAACCCCACAATGCAGATAGAGGCCATTTCGGCCCATCGAGCCTGCACCGACACATATCCCACCCGATCCCCGTAACCCCTACACATATCCCACCCTATCCCCATAACCCCACATATTTAATCCCCCTAACACTAAGGGTCAATTTATCATAGCCAATCAACCTAACCCGCACATCTTTGGACTGTGGGAGGAAACTGGAGCACCCGGAGGAAACCCACGCAAACACGGGGGGAATGTGCAAACTCCACACAGACAGTCACCCGAGGCCGGATTCGAACCCGGGTCCCTGGCGCTATGAGGCAACAGTGCTAACCACTATGCCACCGTGGTTGTGATTTCTGTGATTGGTTGTCACCTTCCAAAATTCTATAGATTATGGAACAGTTCCTGCAGATTGGCAAATGTAACCCCACTATTTAAAAAAGGAGGGAGAGAGAAAACAGGGAACTACAGACCGGATAGCTTAACATCAATAGTAGGGAAAATGCTAGAGTCTATTATAAAGGATGTGATGACAGGACACTTAGAAAATATTAAACGGGAATAGACAAAGTCAACATGGATTTATGAAAGGGAAATCGTGTTTGACATACCTACTGGAGCTTTTTGAGGGTGTAACTGGTAGAATAGATAAGGGAGAACCAGTGGATGTGGTGTATTTGGATTTTCAGAAGGCCTTTGATAAAGTCCCACATAAGAGGTTAGCATGCAAAATTAAAGCACATGGGATTGATGGTAATATATTGGCATGAATTGAAAATTGGTTAACAGACAGGAAACAGAGAGTAGGAATAAATGGGTCTTTTTCGGGGTGGCAGGCGGTGACTAGTGGGGTACCGCAAGGATCAGTGCTTGGGCCCGAGCTATTCACAATTTTTACAAAGGATTTGGATGAGGGAACAAAATGTAATATTTCCAAGTTTGCTGATGACACGAAACTACGTGGGATTATGAGTTGTGAGGAGGATGCAAAAAGGTTTCAAGGTGATTTAGACAAGTTGAGTGAGTGGGCAAATACATGGCAGATGCAGTATAATGTGGATAAGTATGAAGTTATCCAGTTCGGTAGGAAAAACAGAAAGGTAGAGTATTATTTAAATGGTGCTAGATTGGGAAATGCTGATTTACAAAGGACCTGGGTATCCTTGTACACCAGTCACTGAAAGCAAACATGCAGGTGCAGCAAGCAGTTAGGAAGGCAAATGGTATGTTGGCCTTCATTGCAAGAGGATTTGAGTACAGGAGCAAGGATGTCTTACTACAGTTGTACCAGGCCTTGGTGAGACCACACCTGGAGTACTGTGTGCAGTTCTGGTCTCCTTACCTAAGAAAGGATACACTTGCCATAGAGGGAGTGCAGCGAAGGTTTACCAGACCGATTCCTGGGATGGGGGGATTTTCCTAGGAGGAGAGATTGGGTCGACGAGGCCTGTATTCACTAGAGTTTAGAAGAATGAGAGGGGATCTCAATGAAACATAAAATTTTGACAGGGCTAGACAGATTGGATGTAGAGAGGATGTTTCCCCTGGTTGGGTGGTCTAGAACGAGGGGACACAGTCTCAGGATATGGGGTAGGACATTAAGGCCTAGAAATTCAGTGGGCTGCGCCACCAGTTTGCGCCCAAAGAGGGCACTCAGTGGCTTTAGCGCCACTGGCCACACCTACCGCGATATTTAGCGGGGCGCTAATGGCGGCGTTAGCCTGTAGCGCTGCGCCGCCACCGATGACGTCATCGGTGTGCGCAGCGCCCCGCCCCGATGACCATATTTGGTCGCGCCCGCCTCTTTAGCGCCGGTCGCAAATAGCGACCGGTTCACAGGTAGTGGCGCTAGTTAAGGTGGAGGTGCGGGCGGCTGCTTTCTCGGCGGCCGCCTGCCAGCACCTCCGTCCCCGGCCTCTTAAACCCCCCCCCCGCGGCATTGCCGGCTGTTTCCCGAGAGCCCGGCACTTCTCCTTGGTGCCGGGCTCATTTGCCGGCACTCGAGAGCGGGGCTCGCGCTGTTGCAGGCACCTCCCCCTTAACAGTGGGAGGAAGGCCTGCAGTACCGCAGCCTGCCGTGCCGCAGCGTGTGGTGCTGCGGCCCTTAGCGCGCCGATATTCAGGGTGAGCGCCCCAAGCGGGGCGCGGGAAGCCTCGAGTAGCGGCCCGCTTCCATTTGGGGGGCAGAAACTGAATATCCGGATGGCGCAAGTGGCTCCGCTCGCAGCGGTAATTCTGGCGCCCAGGCGAGCTTGGCGCCCCAAACGGCGCCCAACTGAATTTTTAGCCCTAAGACTGAGATGAGGAGAAATTTCTTCACTCAGAGGGTGGTGAACCTGTGGAATTCTCTACCAGAGAAGGCTGTGGAGGGCAAGTCACTGAATATATTTAAGAAGGAGATAGATGGATTTCTAGACACAAAAGGCATCTAGGGGTATGGGGAGAGAGCGGGAATATGGTATTGAGATAGAGGATCAGCCATGATCATATTGAATGGCGGCGCAGCCTCGAAGGGCGAAATGGCCGACTCCTGCTCTTATTGTTCTATTTTTTTTGATGTGTCTATGTAAATGCCCATCTGATTCACTAATGTCCTTTAGGGAAGAAAATCTGCCGTCCTTACCCAGCCTGGCCTATATGTGACTCCAGACCCACAGCAATGTGGTTGATTCTTAACTGCCCTCTGAAATGGCCCAGTCGACACCCCCCTCCCCCCAAAGTCCTCCTTTCTAACAGCTGGGAAGCTGTCCCGTAGACGAGACTAACCGAGCAACAGTCTGACACAGTCATACTCACAGAATCATAGCTTACAGCAATGTTCCCGTTAATCTGGAGGTCCCATGCAGGCCACTTGCCAGCTTTACTGTGGGAAAAACCACACATGCGTGGAAAGTTGAATGGGCCACGCAGCCCATTAAAGGGGCCAAGCAACCAAAAAAGAAATAGAGGGAACATTGCCTTTCAGTCAACGTCCTAGACTACTCCATCACCATTCCTGAGTATATCCTGTCCCACCAGCAGGACAGATCCACCAGAGGTGGTGGCACAGTGGTATACAGTCGGGAGGGAATGGTCCTGGGAGTCCTCAACATTGACTCCGGTTCCCACGAAGTCTCATGGCTTCAGGTCAAGAAAACCTCCTGCTGATTACCACCCTCCCTCAGCTGATGAATCAGTTCTCCTCCATGTTGAACACCACTTGAAAGAAGCACTGAGGGTA
Source organism: Somniosus microcephalus (assembly GCF_052327205.1). Classification (NCBI taxonomy): domain Eukaryota; kingdom Metazoa; phylum Chordata; class Chondrichthyes; order Squaliformes; family Somniosidae; genus Somniosus; species Somniosus microcephalus. The sequence goes on along the minus strand of NW_028225179.1, from coordinate 133,929,678 downwards.
TCAAGGGCACAGAATGTACTCTCGGGTGGGGACTTCAATGTTCATCACCAAGAGTGGCTCAGTAGCACCACTACTAACTGAGCTAGCTGAGTCCTGAAGGACATAGCCGCCAGACTGGCCTATGGCAGGTGGTCTGAGAACTAACATGAGGGAAAACCTACTTGACCTCGTCCTTGCCAATCTACCTGTCGCAGATGCATCTGTCCATGACAGCAGTGGTAGGAGTGACCACCGCACAGTCCTTGTGGAAGCAAACTCCTGACTTCACACTGAGGACACCCTCCATCGTGATGTGACACTACCACCGTGCGAAATGGGATTGATTCAGAACAGATCTAGCAGCTGAAAACTGGGCATCCATGAGGGGCTGTGGGCCATCACCAGCAGCAGAATTGTATACAACCACAATCTGTAACCTCATGGCCTGGCATATCCCTCGCTCTACCATTACCATCAAGCCAGGGGACCAATCCTGCTTTAGTGAGAAGTGTAGATGACATGCCAGGACCAGCACCAGGCATACCTAACAATGAGGTGCCAACCTGGGGAAGGTACAACACAGGACTACATACGTGCTAAATAGCAGAAGCAGCATGCTGTAGACAGAGCGAAGCGATCCCACAACTAACAGATTCGAGCAAAGCTGCAGTCCTGCCACATCCAGTCGTGAATCGTGGTGGACATTTAAACAACTAACGGGAAGAGGAGGCTTTGTGAACATCCCCATCCTCAATGATGGCGGCGCATAGCATGTGAGTGCTAAAGACAAGGCTGAAGTGTTTACAACCATCTTCAGCCTGAAGTGTTGAGTGGATGATCCATCTCGGCCTCCTCCTAAGGCCCCCACCATCACAGAAGCCAGTCTTTAGCCAATTCAATTCACTCCACATGATATCAAGAAATGGCTGAACGCACTCGATACAGTAAAGGCTACAGGCCCTGACAACATCCCGACTGTATTGCTGAAGACTTGCGCTCCCAAACTAACCGCGCCTTTGGCCAAACTGTTCCAGTACAGCTACAACACGGGCATCTACCTGACAAAGTGTAAAATTGCCCAGGCATGTCCAATCAGACCAATTACCGCCCCATCTGCATACTCTCAAACATCAGGAAAGTGATGGACGGTGTTGTCAATAGTGCTATTAAGCAACACCTACTCACGAATAACCTGCTCGCCAGTGCTCAGTTTCGGTTTTGGCAGGACCACTTGGCTCCAGACCTCATTACAGCCTTGGTCCAAACATGCAGAAAAGAGCGAAATTCCAGAGGTGAGGTGAGAGCAACTACCCTTGACATCAAGGCAGTATATGACCGAGTGTGGCATCAAGGAGCCCTAGTAAAATTGGTCAATGGGAATCGGGGGACAACTCTTCACTGGTTGGAGTCACACCTAGCAGGAAGGAAGATGGTCGTGGTTGTTGGAGGCCAATTATCTCAGCCCCAGGGCCTCTGTAGGGGTTCCTCAGGGCAGTGTCCTCGGCCCAACCATCTTCAATGACCTTCCCCCATCATAAGGTCAGACGTGGGGATGTTTACTGATGATTTCAACTTGTTCAGAACCATTCGCAACTCCTCAGATAATGAAGCAGTCGATGCCCGCATGCAACATTCAGTATTCAGGCTTGGACTGATAAGTGGCAAGTAACATTCACGCCACACAAGTTCCAGACAATGACCACCTCCAACAAGAGAGTCTAACCACCTCCCCTTGACATTCAACTGCATTATCATCGTCAAATTCCCCACCATCAACATCCTGTGGGTCACCATTCACCAAAAACTTAACTGGACCAGGTCAGAGGCTGGGTATTCTGCTGCAAGTGACTCACCTCCTGACTCCCCAAAGCCTTTCCACCATTTATAAGGCAAAAGTCAGAAGTGTGATGGAATCCTCCCCACTTGACTGGACGGATGCAGCTCATACAAGACACAAGGAACGCAACACCATCCAGGACAAAGCAGCCCGCTTGATTGGCACTCCATCCACCACCTTAACCATTCACTCCCTCCACCACTGGCGCACCGTGGCTGCAGTGTGTACCATCTACAAGATGCACTGCAGCAACTCACCAAGGCTTCTTTGACAGCACCTGCCAAACCCTCTACTGCCTGGAAGGACAAGGTGTAAGACATTCAGATTGTTTTGAACTTCTGTCTGACAGTTTTCGAATTCAGACCTGAGGAACAGACAACTCGAGAAAAAGGTTTCAGGGTCAACTATTCTTTATTTAAAATCAACAAGAGGTTACAAGAAAGCACACAAAATATTACATGACAACCCGTACTCTATCATTTACTTATTACAAGTAAGCGCGCACGGACCATACAGTAAAACATCTCGTACTCAAGTCATTGACTTATTACAAGTAAGCACACACGAATATAACCATTTACTTTAAGCTCAAGTGATCATAAGCAATCACAGACGTACTAACACCAGTGAGAGGTCGACTCGGCGGTGACCAGACGTATGAATTTAACTGGCAACTGACCAAGCTGCCCTCGACTGCAGCAGCGAGTGGTCAATTTGCAGCCTCTTTCATACCCCAAAACTTGGCAACTGGCCCACAGCATTCATGTCCCTCACTGTGTGAATAGCCTTGTTGTCTCTCTCTCACTTTCCTATCTGTTTTGATGCTTGGTGAACCAAGGCCTGAAGAAATCCTTGTTTTTGCACCTGAGGGTTGACTCCTTGGTCTCACTGAATTTTCAAGTCTTATCATTTGGAGAAAAACAACAGCTTGCAAGCACATCATTTATTTTACAAATGTTAAGCCAGGCCCTCAAAGCCTGTCGTACATTAAATTTGGTCACTTCAGTCAAGTTTACCGTGAACGGTGTATTCTTACAAAGGGCAGCGGGTGCATTAGTTCCTGAGGCAAATCTCCACCGCAGGAAAATAAAACTGAAACTTGTATTCCTAACTTTTTCGTGAATTCCAAGAATAGAAACCGATACACACGTTGACAAGATAAATCTCAGTAACAGCGCAAAAAACAAATTGGACAATTTGGCCCAGTGGGCGGACACACCTTGCGGGGTGGCCCTGAGCCCACAGTAAAGGTTCAATCTTTCACTTGGGCGGGTTTGGATTCAGAACCTGGGCCACCGGCAAAATAGTCGGCTGTCAGAACATTTCACAATACAGTAATCCTGTGGGGTGGCACTGAGGCAACTAAAGGGTTAAATCCTTCACCTGGGCGTGTCTGGACTCAACAGCCTGGGGCACGTGCAAAATAATCGGCATTTGCCCAGTACTCGTTTCACAACTGAGTCATCCAACGAGGAGAAGGAAATGTCCCTGAATTCCTTGGATTAATCTGTGGCTTGTGTTAAACTCGCTGATATTGAGAGAGGTTCACTGAGATAGTACAGCCGCTGGGAGGGGGATATCTGTCCTGATATTAGTGCAGAAAGGGGATTTGAGATTCAGTTAGCTCTTTGACAATTTCTGTATCGAGAATGTGCAGAGGGCGGTGAGGGGGGAGTTGCACAGGGTGGTGAGGGGGGAGTTTCAGAGGGCGGTGAGTGTAATGATATCAGCAAATAGAGATGGTATTTGCCTGTTTGATTATGATGCCTTAGCAGCATGTTTGCATGTATTGATTGCTTGTGCCTGACCAGCAGAGGGCATGTGACAGAGTCAAGCAAGGCAGTTTAGTTTAGTTTCAGTTTCGTTCTAGATGGATTTTCTAGCATGATGTCTCCTGTGATGCAGTTAATTTACTGAACAGACTTTAGATAAAAACTCATTCTCTTTCATAAATGTCTCGTCATTGAACCCACAAAGAAATCAATACATGGTGTCAGAAGTGACTGAAAGAGATGAAGAGAAAAAATCTGAAGTTAAATCAGCTCTCCACAAATTAGCAAGCCAAAAAGGGAACATCGTTGCTTACCATTGGAGAATAGCTAACGAAGTGAAAAAATGGAAGGTTCACACCCACCGGCGACGCTTCAGTTGACAGGTAATGTGGCTGAAAATTGGAGGAGGTTCAAACAAAGTTTGGGGTTGTATTTATCAGCAATCGGAGCTGACGAGAAAGGTGATAAAATGAAAGCGTCACTGTTCTTACATGTCGTGGATGATGAAGCACTGGAGGTGTATAATAACTTCACATTCGCTGCTGATGGAGAGAATATGAAGCTAGATAAAATAATGGAACAGTTTGAGGCCTACTGCATACCTAAACGTAACGTGACGTTTGAGAGGCGCAGATTTTTCACATGTGTACAGAAAATGGGAGAGACTATTGATCAGTATGTGACTGAACTGAGAAACAGAAGCAAATCGTGTGAATCTGGGGGACTGACAGACTCGCTGATAAAAGACAGACTGGTGTGTGGTATTCCAGATAATGGTCTAAGGGAAAGACTGCTAAGAGAGCAAGATCTAGACCTGGGAAAAGCCATAGCACTGTGTAGGGCTACAGAGACTGTGAAGTTGCAGGCAAAGGAGCTGTTCAGTGACAATAGCTGCAACGTGGATGCAGTGAGAAAGAACGGATACAAACCGTTTAACAAAACGAGCGCCAATGTGAAAAAAGAGGCGTGGCCAGCGAACGAAAATGAAAGGGACAATCGAAAGTCATGTAGTCGAGGCGGTACACAGCATCCACCAAGAAAGTGTCCAGCATATGGTAAAACATGCAATAGTTGCAACAAGAACAACCATTATGCCCGTTGCTGTAAGAACCAAGCGCAACAAAGCAAGGTCCACACAGTAGATGAAAGCGAGATAGAGGAGTTCTATGTAGATGTTGTGTCTGAAAACAAAAAAGAAGAAAGAGACTGGATGTTGACACTAAAAGTGAATGACATACACATTCCATTTAAATTGGATACTGGAGCACAAGTTAATGTGATATCAGAGACTGATTTTAAGAAAATTAGACCCAGACCAAAGATACATGGAATAAAAGTGAAAGTGACAGGATACTCAGGTACTGATATACCAGTGAAAGGAAGGTGCATTGTCAAAGTAACACACAAGGACAGAGAGCACACGCTAGCATTAATCGTGGTGCCAAAGGATGTGCAAGCCATACTAGGTTTAAAAGCCTGTGAGAGACTGAACCTGGTAAAGAGAGTCCTCATTGTGGAAAGCGAAGGAGAGACAGTCTATGATGAACTCATGAAAGAGTACAAAGGCCTATTTAAGGGTCTAGGCTGCATTCCAGGAGAACACACGATCAGAGTAGATAAAAGTATGACACCGGTCATACATCCATGCAGAAAAGTTCCGTTTGCTCTTCAAAAGCAACTGAAGGCAGAGTTGGACAGGATGGAAAGCCTGAATGTGATTCGGAAGATAGATGAGCCAACTGAGTGGGTGAGTTCCCTCGTCATAGTGGACAAAAAGAATGGAAAGCTCAGAATTTGCCTGGATCCAAGAGATCTAAACAGAGCAATAAAGAGAGAGCACTTCAAGCTTCCTACACGTGAGGAAATCATGGTACAGTTTGCAAATGCAAAGTATTTCAGCAAGTTAGATGCATCATCAGGATTTTGGCAGATGAAATTGGACGAAGCAAGTTCAAGACTGTGCACGTTCAACACTCTATTTGGCAGATACAGATTCCTAAGGTTACCATTTGGCATTGCCTCAGCTCCTGAAGTGTATCACAAAACAATTCATGATCTATGAGCACCTGGAGGGAGTTGATACATCAATGGATGACATCATAGTATGGGGAACCACAAGAACTGAGCATGACGAGAGACTGAAAAAAGTGCTGGAAGCAACAAGGAAAACAAACCTGAAGCTGAATAGAGAGACATGCCAGCTCAGGGTGACAGAACTGACATTCGTGGGAGATATCCTTAGCAGTGAGGGCATCAGACCAGATCCCAGAAAGGTGTCCGCCATTGAGAATATGCCAAAGCCATAATGCAAAAAGGACGTGCAGAGGTTTAATGGAATGATCAACTATATGGGTAAATTCATATCCAACCTCTCAGAAAAGATGGCGCCACTGAGAAGACTAACTGAAAAGAACATAGAATGGGAATGGAATCATGAGCATGAGAAGTCATGGAGCGATCTAAAGAAACTGCTCACAGAGGAACCAGTTCTGAGGTTTTATGACCCAGCGAGACCCATCAAGATATCATCAGATGCATCACAGAGTGGGCTCGGTGCTGTTCTTCTGCAAAAATATGACTGCTGGAAACCTATTGCATATGCATTGCGCTCAATGACAGACGCGGAGACGAGATATGCTCAAATAGAAAAGGAGCTGCTCAGCATCACATACGCCTGTGAAAGATTTCACCAGTTTGTGGCAGGACAAGCAATCAGTGTAGAGACTGACCATAAGCCCTTGATTGCATTGTTCCAAAAGCCACTAAATAGCTGTCCGCTTAGAATACAAAGAATGATGATCAGGCTGCAACGCTATACACTGAATGTTGCGTACACACCGGGTAAACTGATGTATACAGCAGACACGTTGTCCAGAGCTGTTGACCCAAGTGAGCCCGCAAACACAATGGATGAAAAAGTGAACGCCTACGTGGACATGATCACAAGTGCACTGCCCATAGCAGATGCAAAAATGGAGCTCATAAAGACTGAGACAAACAAAGATGAGACAAACAAAGGTGAAACAATGAGACAACTGAGGAAAAGCATCTTGGATGGATGGCCCAACATGAAGCAAGACTGCTCACCTGACATAGCAGAGTACTGGAACTGCAGGGCGGAACTATCTGTGATCGAAGACATCATCTACAAAGGAAGTAAAATAGTTATCCCAAAGAGTCTGAGAAAAGAGATGTTAAAAAAGATCCATGGAGGACATCTGGGAATCGAAAAGTGTAAGAAAAGAGCACGAGAGGTGATGTACTGGCCACGAATCAACCAAGATGTGACAAATGAGGTGTCAAACTGCACAATATGCCTGAAATATCGAGCAAGCAATCCGGTAGAACCACTAAAGCCACACCCAGCACCAGACAGACCTTACCAGAAGGTAGGCGCTGACCTATTCGTATGTCAAGGGAAGGTCTATCTTGTAGTCACAGACTATTACTCTCTGTATCCAGAGGTTTGTAGACTGTACACCACCACTGCAGATGCTGTGATAACATGTATGAAAGCCATATTCTCCAAACATGGCGTGGCAAGCGAGGTCTTCACAGACAACGGACCCCAGTTTTACAATGCAAGTTTCCGACACTTTGCCAAAGAGTGGGACTTTGTCCACACAACGTCAAGTCCTCACTATCCACAGTCCAATGGACTAGTGGAAAAATTGGTCCAGACAGTGAAAAGACTGATGTACAAGGCAAAAGACAGTGGAACTGACTTCTACCAGAGCATGCTTGTATACCGCACAACGCCGCTCGAGTGTGGTAAGTCACCAGCCCAACTCCTTATGGGACGTCGGCTAAGGTCAAACCTACCCATCCCGGAGAACCTCCTGAAAACAAAAGAGGGGGAGAAAGTGAGGAAGTTCAAAGAACAGAAAGAAAAGCAAAAGTACTACTATGACAGAGGAACACAAAACCTACCTGAACGCCACACTGGTGACCAAGTAAGGTTCAAAGACAAAACAAACACATGGACTCAGAAGGGAACTGTCCTGAGTGAAGTTCAACCAAGATCATACACCATTCAGACAGATGAGGGTGCTGTTCTGAGAAGAAATCGCCGAGATCTTCTCATGGGACCAGCCACAGCAGGTCAAGAGGCTGATACTGTTGAACAACCTGATCACACAGCTGAGAACACATCATCTGAGGCAACAACTCAGATTCAAGGACAATCAATCAGAAAATCCTCAAGACACGTGAAGCCTCCTGAGAGACTCATTGAGCAAATTTAAGGACTACTGTTATAGAAGGAAGTAATGTTATCTTATTCTTTCTTCAAGTTCTAGTGTATTGATATATTTCATGTGAACACACAAAGCAAGGTTAAAAAACCTTGATCATGATAATGATAATGTAAGTTCATTAAGTGTTACAGTTAAAATGCAGATTAATACAAAGAAAACATCTTGTTAGTTAAAAGTAAAATACATCTGTTTTAAGAAAAGGAGATGTAATGATATCAGCAAATAGAGATGGTATTTGCCTATTTGATTATGATGCCTTAGCAGCATGTTTGCATGTATTGATTGCTTGTGCCTGACCAGCAGAGGGCATGTGACAGAGACAAGCAAGGCAGTTTAATTTAGTTTCAGTTTCGTTCTAGATGGATTTTCTAGCATGATGTCTCCTGTGATGCAGTTAATTTACTGAACAAACTTTAGATAAAAACTCATTCTCTTTCATAAATGTCTCGTCATTGAACCCACAAAGAAATCAATACAGTGAGGGGGGAAACTGACACACTGCACCACCCAGGCGCAGAGGGAGAAAGGGCAGTGTCTGACCCATTGCACCACCCAGTCTCAGAGGGAGAAAGGAAAGTGTCTGACCCACTGCACCATCCAGGTCCAGAGGGGGAAAGGACAGTGTCTGACCCACTGCACCATCCAGGTCCAGAGGGGGAAAGGACAGTGTCTGACCCACTGCACTACCCAGTCCCAGAGGGTGAAAGGACAGTGTCTGACACACTGCACCGCCCAGTCCCAGAGGGGGAAAGGACAGAGTCTGACCCACTGCACCACCCAGTCCCAGAGGGGGAAAGGACAGTGTCTGCCCTATACGACTAATTTGAATGTTTTTTTCTGATGGACATTATCTCCTCCTCTGCCTGTAGAAATCGAACTCAATTTTACCGGATTTCCACTCGGTGTTATCCAGAAGGATTATGTCTGCACGTTGGTCCTCAATGTGTGTCCATTTTTATTGGAAAACAATTTTATGTTTTCTTTCGTTAGAAGGTACATCGATATATGTCCAAGTCGGGATGCTGCGTGACTTGGAGGTGAACTTGGAGGTGGTGGCGCTCCCAGGCACCTGCTGCTCTTGTCCACCAAGGTGGTGGAGGCTGGGGGTCAGGGAGGTTCTGCAGAAGAAGACTTGGCGAGTTACTGCGACCAGTCTGTGGGGAGCGAGTGGACATTTAAGGTGGTGGTGGGAGGGAATGTTGAAGGTGGGGGAGGGAGAGGATGTTGAAGGTGGGAGAGGGAGGGGATGTTGAAGGTGGGGGAGGGAGGGGATGTTGAAGGTGGGGGAGGAAGGGGATGTTGAAGGTGGGGGAGGGAGGGGATGTTGAAGGTGGGGGAGGGAGGGGATGTTGAAGGTGGGGGAGGGAGGGGATGTTGAAGGTGGGGGAGGGAGGGGATGTTGAAGGTGGGGGAGGCAGGGGATGTTGAAGGTGGGGGAGGCAGGGGATGTTGAAGGTGGGGGAGGGAGGGGATTTTGAAGGTGGGGGAGGGAGGGGATTTTGAAGGTGGGGGAGGGAGAGGATGTTGACGGTGGGGGAGGGAGGGGATGTTGAAGGCGGGGGAGGGAGGGGATTTTGAAGGTGGGGGAGGGAGGGGATTTTGAACGTGGTGAACTGGCTGCTGATCAAGCGGACTGCTTTGTCTCCTATGGTGTTCAGATAGCTATCTATATTTCTGTAAATGCTATCATGTATATATGCATATAATATATAATTTTCCTATATCCATAGGAGACCAGATTAACTCTTTTCCAGTGATAGGAGTGCAAGATTTAAAATTCCTGTTCAAATAAATTCACTTTTGAAATGCACCCATTGAGGCACTTGAGAACGCATTGTTGTTACCAGAAATGCTGTTTGCTCCAGTTACAGAGGATATGACTGCGAATAACCCGATTTTAATTTACAGAAAATAACTTTAAAAATATGCAGCTAATGTGTGATTTATATTGGGGTACAGTAGTCAGTTTATTCGTAAATTGAGAAAAAATATACGGTGGACATTTTTTCAGATGTGCCTATTGGTGTCCTTGCACCCAAAACAAGCAGATTAATTTTTGGAGCCTCCTCGAAGGCCTGCAAACGAGCACAATTAGTGGAAACTCCCACTGGTGATTAATTCATCCTGGGGGCCTGGCCATTCTTGTGGGTGGGGCTGCTTCCAGCGCAATGTTTTTTAAACCAGTGCAAAAGATCGCGGAAGACTGATTTGTGCTGAATGTAATTTGTGCTTAAAATTCCGTGATCTTTTGCACGGGTTACACCGATTCGGACGAATTGTGCTGAAAAGACCAGCGCAACCAATGAGTAACTGCAGGCCACAAAATGAACAAAGGTCGTAGGAAATCTAAAGCAGCGAGAGCCCTAAGGCAAAAGGGAGAAAATGGCAGAGATAGGAAACATAAAACATCCGGAGAGAAAGTTTGAATTAAACTAAAACACAAGTTTCTGGTAAAGTACAGCGGACCAGTAAAGAGACAGAACAGGTGAAGAGGGAGGGCACAGCCTACCTCCGCCAGTACTGTGGTCTAACCAAGGATTCCCCCAACCCAAACCCCAACCTGTCTCCCTCTTCCCTGGACACCGACAGAACCCGCTCCCCGTCCCTCCCTGAATATATCTGGAGATATCTGGTGCCTGATTGATATATTCAGCTCTCTAACGTGCATTTTACATACTTAACCCGTGGATGCCAAATACCAGTTTTGCTCTATTTATTTCCCCACCCAAGAATAAGGACAAATTATTGGGAGATAGTAAATGGAAGTGCAGTTAAATGAAAAGTGTTCCGTACAGTGATGAGTTGCATTGGTTCACACCTTAACTACAACATACTCCCAAGTGTACAGAGTCTGAGTGAGTATACAGAGAAAAACATAAAAGTTACAACATGGACACAGACCAGTTGACAGAACCAGTCCATATCAGCATTTACCCTCCACCAAAACCAGTAATTCTATTCACATTAACCGTCCTGTTCCCATATCCCTTCAACCCCTTTTTATTCTTCTCTTCAGTCTAAGCTTGAATGTTGAGATAGTTTCTGCCTCAGCCACTAACCCTGCAAGTGAATTCCACAGCCTCATGACTCTGTGTGTAAAGAGGTTTCTCCTGCTCCCTGTTCTAAATCTATTACATTAATCTTTGATCTATCGCCCCTTGTTCTTGAGCCCTCAACCACTGCAAACAGTCTGCTTCTACCGACATTGTCCCAGCCTTTCATCATTTTAAGCATTTCTATCCTGGGACTGTGAAATAGTGGCAATAACAGAGACCTGGGTGAAAGAAGGGAAGGAGTGGGAACTTAATATTACTGGCTATTGAGTGTCTATGATAGGCCACAAAGTAGTGGAAAGGAGATAGAGGAGCATATTTTCAGGCAAATTACAGATGGATGCAAGAAATCTAGAGTAATGATTCAATTTCCCAAATATAGACTGGGATAGTAACAGTGTAAAGGGCAAAGAGGGGGAGGATTTCCTGAAATGTGTACAAGAGATCTTTCTTGGTCAATGCATTTCTGGCCGAACGAGGAAGGAAGCAGTGCTGGATCTAGTTCTGGGGAATGAAGTGGGGCAAGTGAAGCATGCTTCAGTGGGGTGGGGAGGGGGGGTGGTGGGTGGGGGTGGCATTTGGGGAATATTGATCATAATATGAACAAGTTGAGAATAGTTATGGAAAAGAACAAGAAACAATCAAGCCTAAAAATACTTAACTGGAGGAGGGCCAAATTTAGTGAGTTTAAAAGGGATCTGGCCCAGGTGGATTGGAATCAAACATTGGTAGGCAAAACAGTAATTGACCAATGGGAGGCCTTCAAAGAGGAGATGGTTCAGGTACAGAGTAGGCACATTGCCACAAGGGGGAAAGGAAGGGCATCCAAAGCTAGAGCTTAAAATGAAATAGAAAAAGAAGGCTTATGGCAATTGTAAGGTTCTTATATATTAATGACCTAGACGTGGGTATACAGGGTATAATTTCAATGTTTCCAGATGGCACAAAACTTGGAAATGTGGAAAACAATGAGAAGGATAGAAACAGACTTCAGGAGGACATAGACAGACTGGTGAACAAGGACAGGTGAAGATTAACTCAGAGAAGAGTGAAGTGATAGATTTTGGTGGGAAGAATAAGGAGAGGCAATACAAACTAAATGCTACAATTATAAAGGGGCTGCAGCAACACAAAGACCTGGGGTGGGGGGGGGGTGTAAATAAATCATTGAAGGTGGCAGGACAAGTTGCGAAGGCTGTTGTAAAAGCATACGGGATCCTTGGTTTTATTAATACAGGCATAGATTACAGAAGCAAGGAGGTTCTGCTAAACCTTTACAAAACACTGGTTAGGCATCAGCTGGAGCACTGTGTTCAATTCTGGGCACCACACTTTAGGAAGGATGTCAAGACCTTACAGAGGGTGCAGAAGAGATTTACTAGAATGGTACCAGGGATGAAGGACTTCAGTTATGTGGAGAGACTGGAGAAGCTGTTGTTGTTCTCCTTAGAGCAGAGAAGGTTAAGAGGAGATTTGATAGAGGTGTTCAAAATCATGAACGGTTTTCATAGAGTAAATAAGGAGAAACTGTTTCCAGTGGCAGAAGCGTCGGTAACCAGAGGACACAGATTTAAGGTGATTGGCTAAAGAACCAGACGTGACATGAGGGGGAAAATATTACGCATCAAGTTATCGTATTCTGGAAAGCACTGTCTGAAAGGGTGGAGGAATCAGATTCAACAGTAACTTTTAAAAGGGAATTGTATAAATACATTAATGGAAATACATTAAAGGGCGATGGGGAAAGAGCGGGGCAGTGGGACTAATTGGATAACTCTACCAAAGAGCCGGCACAGGCACGATGGGTCGACTGACCTCCTCTGTCTATGATTCTGTGTGTCCCACTGTTTGAGGAACGGAAACACTGATTCCTTACACCAAAGCCCAAGTTGGTCTGCCTACTTACCCTCCATCTCCTCACTAGCACGTGGCACGGGTAGTATTTCAGGAAATACCACACTTGAAATTCCTCCATTAACTTTCTTCTACCTGACCATGATTTCTGGCCCCCTTCATAACAGAGGCCCACCCTCCTCCTCTAGGTACTGGGGTCTCCTCTACTACTCTGACCCCCAGTATGGTCTTCTCTAATGCCTCACTTAAAACTCTCCTGTATCTCGGGCTGGGAGACAAAATCTCACATTTCCACAATGTACAAAGTAATCCTTTCCTGTGCAACTTCAAAGTTTTAATATTGAGTTAAAAATAACATTTTGTCCCTCAGTTAATGTACTTAGCAGATCCTACCACCTCTACACCGAATTCCCACTCCCACCAAATTCCCATTGTCCAAGTCCTCACTCTGTCCCCAGCTCACTCCATTACCAGCTCACTCTGCTGTGCTCTCAGCTCCTTATTACTCTACATTGTAAGTTCATGTTCCTTGCTCTCTAAGGCCATAAGTCTCACTGTAAGGTTACTGATTAACACACAGTTTTCACATCTCTTCCTCCCTCTATTGTATCTGGGCTCCCTCATTTGTGACCATCCCACAACAAACACATCTCATGGTGTGTATCTTCATCAACCTTCTCTCGGCAGTTTCCCTTTCTTATATTTCTCCCATTGCCCCCTTTCCTACATTACAACAGTGACTGCACTTCAGAACTGCTTCAATGGCTGTAAAGCATTTTAGGACATCCTGAGGGCATGAAAGGCGCTATATAAATGCAAGTCTTTCCTTTTTTTGTATAACTGGTTTTAAAACCTTTTGTTCCTTTTTGATTTTACTTCTTATCTAGTGTCCCCTTTTACTTTTTCCTTCCCTTGGGTATTATTTAATTTGCCGTGTCTCGGATGGTCCTCTTTGTCATGTGCTTCCCACTGGTGTTCTATCTCACCCTAGTTCCTCTCTCCTGCCCCTCTTTACCTTTTCTTCCCATCTTGAGTCTGTGGTTCCCTTGGTGTATTTCTGCCCATGTTTAAATTCACTCTGTCTCTAGGCCCCGATGATTCTCGATGTTCTTTTGTTTTTTAATTAAATTTTACAGGAGTCTCTGGAGCAGTTGCCACGAGTTTGTTCCACTGCACCGATTAAACAAACAAATATCACCAACAAGACATTGTCACTCGGTTGTGCCCGCCCTGACCTCAGGTGACACTGGGACCATCCGCACCACCTGCGACTGAGACCGACGCCCATCAGTTTGCAGCTGGCAGGAGGCAGGAAGGCGGTGTGAAATTATGGGATGGAGCTGTTAGTGACCTTTCACCCCGCAGATTGTTAGCGGGGCGGAGTTTTTCCCGCCCTCACTCAGTCCCGGACAGAAGAAGGGAAAGAGTCTCTCAGTGAAAGTGTGGGTGAAGGTGTGGAGATGGGACATGTTGTCTGTATTGTAAAATGACACCTGTCCGCCCTCATAGTCCAGGAACACCCCGATCTTCCGGGGATCTCCACTCGGGGTGAGGCAGGTCTCAGAGTGGGAGGTGACTGCAAAAGAGCCACTTCCGGGTTCCAGCCCCACAATCCAGTATCCGGCCTCAGGTGTCAGTGTGATTCCCCCTTTCCTCTCGACAGACTCTCGGGCCACTCCCACACGCCACTGTGTCTTGTTCCCCACCTCCACCTCCCAGAGGTGTCTCCCTGATGTGAATCCCTCCGATCCCAGGACATAGAGCCAGGAATCAAACCTCTCCGGGGTGTCAGGGAGCTCCTGCTGTTTGTCTCCGTCTCTCACACTGGTCCGGTCCTCAGACACGATGAGCCAGGGATTCGCTGTGTTCGGATCCAGAGTCAGAGAGGCTGGAGCTGGGGGAAAGTTACAATAACACAGTGAGCGGTTTAGTTTGTTGCTGTGATTTATTCAAACACTTTCCCTTTTTAAAGTGGCCATTCGGGGGATTCCCGGGAACTGCGGTGTTTTTAAAGGGCTCCCGGTTCTGTTATTGAAATCTGCTCTGACCCGGGGGTTTACGCTCCTGGGGTCGCTCTGACCTCTGCTGCCCACTGCGATCTGACCAGGAACTCTGCGGCCCCCCGGTCCCCTGCTGTTCTCAGCGGCTGCAGAGTGACCCAGGGACCTTCAGAAACACACAAGGAATCGGCGCCAGAGGCTACGGCGGGGCTTCTAAACGGAAGAGGGGGAAAGGTACAGACACCGGAAGGAAAGAGAGAAGGGAAGGGGAAAGGGGAAAAGAAGCAAAAGAATGGGAACTGCTGCAGAGGGGAAGTGAGAACCCAGAGGAGGAGGGTAACTAACTTTATAAAAAACCGACATCATGATATCCATAAATCTCAATAGACTCCAACACACAATCAGACAAAACTAAACTGATCGACATAACAGGACAGGTGGAAGCGGCATTCCTACAGGAGACCCTCCTCATCGCCCTCAGAACACACCAGGTTTATGAGTGAGTGGGTGGGACAAATGCTGGCCACCTTCTCCTCAGCCAAGAGCAGAGGACAGTCACACTAATCACCAGCAACCTCCCCATTACTCTGGAGACACACATTCCTGGAGAAGCAGGCCGCTCCATCCGAATGAAATTTAATTAACAGGACAATCCAAAGTGATGCTTCAGTTCTGAGTGCGAGTAGCAGAGAGTGCCATTGAGAGTTTGGGTGAGTGAGAGAGTTAGGGTGAGTGGGGTGTTAGGTGCTGTTTCTGTTTTCTTTCTGCCTTGTTTTTCCTGCCAGCCTCAGGATTAGCAGACAACGCAGAGGCGGAGCAGCGAGGCGAGGCCAGTCGAGGCGGCTGGGAGCAGCAGCGGGTGTCGAGTCGAGCCGCAGCGGCGAGGCAGCCTAAACAGGCTCCACAGGCAACATTCCAAGGGGAGGTCAGAATTCAAAAGTGACATCACAGCCAAGCTGGTAGGTGAGAACTTTTCCTTCCCTTTTAAGCCTTTATAAGTTGGTAAGTTCAATTAAATAGAGGTGTGATATTCATCATCTAGAATCGGGGCAGAGGGTATTTAAAAATAATAATAATAAATTTAATTAATTACACAGAATGGGAGAGCAGGTGATGTGTTACTGCTGCAATATGTTGGAGCTGGTGGACACCATTGATGTTCACAGTGATCACATGTGCAGTAAGTGCTGGTTGCTCGAGGAACTCCGGCTCCGTATTGATGAGCTGGAGTCCGAGCTTCAGACACTGCGACACATCAGGGAGGGGGAGAGTTACCTGGACTCTGTGTTCCAGGAAGTAGTCACACCAATTAGATTAACTAATTCAGATGTAGTCCATGGTCAGGGACAGGAGGGTGTGACTATGAGTGAGGTAGGTACGGGGATCCAGGAGGTAGTGTTGGAGGAGCCGCAGCCCTTGCTCTTGTCCAACAGTTTCGAGGCTCTTACTCCCTGTGAGGATGGGAACGGGGACTGCGGGGAGGATGAGCAACCCGGCCACAGCACCATGGAGCGGGGGGCCATTCAAGTGGGGGGAGTTAAAAGAAATGTTGTAGTGGTAGGGGATAGTATCGTTAGGGGGATAGATAGGGTTCTTTGCAGCGAGAGCGAGAGTCCCGAAGGTTGTGTTGCCTGCCCGGTGCCAGGGTTAAGGACATCTCCTCTGGGCTGGAGAGAAACTTGGAGTGGGAGGGGGAGGATCCAGTTGTCGTGGTCCATGTTGGTACCAACGACATAGATAGGACAAGGAAAGAGGTTCTGCTGAGGGAGTATGAGCAGCTAGGGGCCAAATTAAAAAGCAGAACCACAAGGGTAATAATCTCTGGATTACTACCTGAGCCACGAGCAAATTTGGCTAGGGTAAATAAAATCAGAGAGTTAAATGCGTGGCTCAAAGACTGGTGTGGGAGAAATGGGTTTTGCTTCTTGGGACACTGGCACCAGTACTGGGACAGACTTCACTTGGCCAGTGCTGGGACTAGAATCCTGGTGAATCGAATAACTAGGGCTGTAGAGAGGGCTTTAAACTAATTAGTGGGGGGGAGGTTTCAAGAGAGCGAAAAATAAAAATGTCAGCGGAGAAGGCAATAGAGCAAGGTAGCAGTGGGGGAATTAAAAACCAGAGCGTGTCAGGAAGGGACAGAATATATAAAGACAAAGGTAAAGTAGTAAAGGGGGTAAAAGCAGGAATAAATTGTAACAAAACATGTTTAAAAGTTCTTTATCTGAATGCACGCAGCATTCGTAACAAAATAGACGAGTTGACGGTACAAATAACTACACATGGATATGATCTGGTGGCCATTACGGAGACATTGCTGCAGGGTGACCATGACTGGGAACTAAACATCCAGGGGTATTTGACTATTAGGATGGACAGACAGGAAGGAAAGGGAGGTGGGGTGGCAGTGTTAATAAAGGATGGAATCACTGCAATAGTGAGAAATGATATTGGGTCAAAGGATCAGGACAGTGAAACGGTTTGGGTGGAGATAAGGAATAATAAGGGGAAAAAGTCACTAGTGGGCGTAGTCTATAGGCCTCCTAACAGTTGCAAATCTATTGGTCAGAGTATAAATAAGGAAATAGTTGGGGCTTGTAATAAGGGAACAGCTATAATCATGGCAGATTTTAACTTTCATATTGACTGGACAAATCAAATTGGGCAGGGCAGCCTTGAGGAAGAGTTCATAGAGTGCATTAGGGACGGGTTCCTTGAGCAGTATGTTACTGAACCAACCAGGGGGCAGGCAATCTTAGATCTGGTCCTGTGTAATGAGACAGGATTAATAAAAAATGTCCTAGTAAAGGATCCCCTTGGAATGAGTGACCATAACATGGTTGAATTCCAAATTCAGTTGGAGGGTGAGAGATTTGGATCTCAAACCAGCGTACTAAGCTTAAATAAAGGAGACTATGAAGGTATGAGAGCAGAGTTGACTAAAGTGGACTGGGAAAATTAGATTAAGGTGCAAGACGGTACATGAGCAGTGGTGTACATTCAAGGAGATATTTCACAACTTTCAAGAAAAATATATTCCACTGAGGAAAAAGGGACGTAAAAGAAAAGACAGCCATCCGTGGCTAAGTAAAGTAATAAAGGATAGTATCCGACTGAAAACAAGGGCATATAAAGTAGCCAAATCTAGTGGGAGGCTAGAAGATTGGGAAGCATTTAAAAGCCAGCAAAGAATAACTAAAAGATTAATTAAGAAAGGGAAGATAGATTATGAAAGTAAACTAGCAAAAAATATAAAAACAGATAGCAAAAGTTTCTACAGTTATATAAAAAGAAAAAGGGTGGCTAAAGTGAATGTTGGTCCCTTAGAGGACGAGACTGGGAAATTAGTGGTTGGGAACATGGAGTTGGCAGAAACGCTGAACAAATATTTTGTATCAATCTTTACAGTAGAGGACACTAAAAATATCCCAACATTGGACAAACAGGGGGCTATAGGGGGGGGAGGATGCTAAACACGATTAAAATCACTAAGGAGATGGCACTCGGTAAGATAATGGGCATAAGGCGGATAAATCCCCTGGACCTGATGGCTTACATCGTAGGGTCTTGAGAGAAGTAGCGGTAGGGATTGTGGATGCATTGGTGGTAATTTTCCAAAACTCCCTGGATTCAGGAAAGGTCCCAGCAGATTGGAAAACTGCTAATGTAACGCCCTTATTTAAAAAGGGAGGTAGACAAAAGGCTGGAAACTATAGACCAGTTAGCCTAACATCTGTGGTTGGTAAAATGTTGGAGTCCATTATTAAGGAGACAGTAACAGGACATTTGGATAAGCATAATTTAATCGGACAGAGTCAGCATGGTTTTATGAAGGGGAAGTCATGTTTGATAAATTTGCTTGAATTCGTTGAGGATGTAACAAACAGGGTGGATAAAGGGGAACCAGTGGATGTGGTGTATTTGGACTTCCAAAAGGCATTTGACAAGGTGCCACACAAAAGATTACTGCACAAGATAAAAAATCACAGGATTGGGGATAATATACTGGCATGGGTGGAAGATTGGCTATCTAACAGAAAACAGAGAGTTGGGATAAATGGTTCATTCTCGGGTTGGCAATCAGTAACTAGTGGTGTTCCGCAGGGGTCAGTGCTGGGACCCCAACTCTTTACAATCTATATTAACGATTTGGAGGAGGGGACCAAGTACAACGTATCCAAGTTTGCCGACGATACAAAGATGGGAGGGAAAGCAGTGAGTGAGGAGGACATAAAAAACCTGCAAAAGGACATAGACAGGCTAAGTGAGTTGGCAGAAATTTGGCAGATGGAATATAATGCTGGAAAAGTGTGAGGTTATGCACTTTGGCAGAAAAAATCAAAGAGCAAGTTATTATCTAAATGGAGAGAAACTGCAAAGTGCTACAGTACAAAGGGATCTGGGGGTCCTGGTGCATGAAACACAGAAGGTTAGTATGCAGGTACAACAGGTGATCAGGAAGGCCAATGGAATCTTGGCTTCTATTGCAAAGGGGATGGAGTATAAAAGCAGAGAAGTCTTGCTTCAGTTATACAGGGTACTGGTGAGGCCACACCTGGAATATTGCGTACAGTTTTGGTTTCCATATTTAAGAAAAGATATACTTGCTCTCGAGGCAGTTCAGAGAAGGTTCACTCGGTTGATTCCAGAGATGAGGGGGTTGACTTATGAGGAAAGGTTGAGTAGGTTGGGCCTCTACTCATTGGAATTCAGAAGAATGAGAGGCGATCTTATTGAAACATATAAGATTGTGAGGGGGCTTGATCGGGTGGATGCGGGGAGGATGTTTCCACTGATGGGTGAGACTAGAACTAGGGGGCATAATCTTAGAATAAGAGGCTGCCGTTTCAAGACTGAGATGAGGAGAAACTTCTTCACTCAGAGAGTAATAAATCTATGGAATTTGCTACCTCAGAGAGCTGTGGAAGCTGTGACATTAAATAAATTTAAAACGGAGATAGACAGTTTCCTAGCTGATAAGGGAATTAGGGGTTACGGGGAGCAGGCAGGGAAGTGGACGTGAGTCTAGGTTCGGATCAGCCATGATCCTATTGAATGGCGGAGCAGGCCCGAGGGGCCGTATGGCCTGCTCCTGCTCCTACTTCTTATGTTCAGTGTCCTGAATGAGGAGTCCTCTAATCAGCAATCCTCACACTCGCCCCACCTATGGACAGCACAGGAACCAGGAGTGGAGACCCAGACTGTGCTCTTCACTCCAAACAGGACAAGCTCCCAGCGGACACAGGACACGTGGACAAGCAGCCGGAAAAATCCGAGATCACAGTAGTGTCCTGGGCCTAGAGGATGAATGGCAGGCCCACACCCCAAAGAGAAGGAATTCACCTTCTACTTGAACCGACACAAGACACACTCCAGGATCGGCTACTCCTCCCTGAATCATCCCGTCTATCCCGCCTAACCTGTTGTGATAGGAGGTAAACAGGACTTGCACCAATTAAACTCCACAGTCCTCGGAGCCTCACACCTTCCCTCCTACATGACACAGAGTTCCTGCCTACCTCTAGGCGAAGCTCATTTCCTCACATATACCCTAAGGTGGAAAATGCTTGACTGATCTATTGCACACGGTCACTCTGGGTCCTAATCTCAGACACTGAGCTCCAATCTGGCAAAACCACACCAACTGACGCCCACCCTACCAAGTTTTACAAGGCCACAATCCCGGAGCTTTCTCCCCTCCGACTGAACCTCCTGCACCCTGTACTGGAGACACTGAACCAGATACTCTGAAAATCATCACAATCATCTCAATACATAAGAAAAGTAAGGTAATCCCCACATGGTCACCATACACACACCTTAATGCTGACTGTAAAATATTGGCCAAGGTCCTGTCCCCCAGAATAGACATAAGCATCAGTGATCATTTAATCTGGGGTCTGGGACCTGGTTTAGGCTCCTCTCATCTGGATTGATAAATCAGGAAAAGGAATATAAGAGTTTTACCAGGGTTAATGGCGTCTATCATTTCTCTCCACGCTGTGTACTGTAAAGGGCCACTGAACTTTCCGATCGACAGCTTGCCATCTGCTAATGATGGTTTATAATAGTCCTCGCCAGTCCTGTAAATATTAAACAGTTGATGTTATAAATTGATCATAAACCCTTTGCTGAGTTATTTTACTAAATGGTGCAGCGTTTCAGTAAACAGTGTGTCCTACCTCCTCTCCTGACACGTTTCCTCCTGAAACCAATAAAACACAAATCTGAGTTGACGGAGACTGACCGTCTATATCCGGACAGCAGAAATTACACCCACATTGTGACAAGATGCTGATAATTCTGAATTCTCACTGCCGGGACCGCACAGATAGAAAGAGGATATATTTGAAAACCAGGTAGCAGACATTTCACCAAAAATATATTAAAAGCATCTGATAGAAAGAGGATGCAGTTGGAAAATCTGATTTGTGTGGTCAGGTTCTGGAACTGAACACCAGTCTCACTCAGAGACACAGTGACTCTCACACCCAACGCACCAGACAAACCCACACACTCACACAATGTAACTGGAACTGAACACCAGTCTCACTCAGAGACACAGTGACTCTCACACCCACCGCACCAGACACACCCACACACTCACACAATGTAACTGAACCTGAACACCAGACTCACTCAGAGACACAGTGATTCTCACACCCACCGCACCCGACACACCCACACACTCACACAGTGTAACTGGAACTGAACACCAGTCTCACTCAGAGACACAGTGACTCTCACACCCACCGCACCAGACACACCCACACACTCACACAATGTAACTGGAACTGAACACCAGTCTCACTCAGAGACACGGTGACTCTCACACCCACCGCACCAGACACACCCACACACTCACACAATGTAACTGGAACTGGATTGTAATGTGAGCTCCAGGAGAATATTAACCTCTTGGGGACACAGAAATAATTACAACCTAAGTATTAAGATCACGGCAACACGATCCCGGATCCTGCAGACAGTGTGGGAGCCGGTTAGTTCACTCACAACAGCAGATCCGCCCCGGAATAGACAAAACACTCGGTTTAAATCAGTTTCGAATTCTTCAGCAAAAGCTGCATTTATTTCAACATTGTCATCGCTTATTCTGCAACTAACCCGCAATATAATCCTCACCTTCAGAAATGTCAGCGCATCTTGTTGGTCCATTTGTTTCTGCAACTTTGAAAGCTTGTCCTGAATAGAATTTAAATTCTCTTGAATTTCTCGAAGGTTTTTCTCCATTGTTTCCACAATCCTCTGCTCTTCTCCCCTGAGATCTCCCATTAACCGCTGCTCTTTCTCAGTCAGAATCTGGTGCATTTTAGCGAACTCGGATGTGATGCGGGTTTGCAGACTGCTCGACTGCTCCTACCAAATGAAATGTGAAAAGTAATCATGTACCGCGATAGAGGGAACAAAACTAACCGAGATCCCAGAAAATCAGCACCGGGAGACCTCACCCTAACTTCGGAAATCCGCCGTTTCTGGTTCAGTTCCGTTTCCAGAACCGCCGATTTCTTCTCTGTGAGAGATTCTAAAGAGGATTTCAGCTGATCCTGGGATTGGAAAGAAAATCACAGAATCAAAGGGCTGGACTGTGGAAATGTGATAAATTAACCAGGTGATAAAATCTGTTCCATTTTACCTTGTAGATTTCAGCAGCTTCTTTAATCGACATGAAGTTGTGGGATTTATGTTCTCGCGCAACGATACAAGTGTAACAGATCAGTTTCTTGTCAGTTTCACAAAACAGCTTCAGTTCTTCCTGATGTTCCTCACAGTGAAGTTTATTTTCCTTCTCTTTCGGATCCAGGTTTAAATTTCGAGCTTTCTCCGCCAGACTGGCTAAGGCCCGACTGGTCCTGAGGTTTCTTTCCGGAAATTCCTCTCTACATTCCGGGCAGGAGTTTCTCTCCTTTTCCCAACACCGTGTGATACAGGAGCGGCAGAAGTTGTGCCCACACTCCAGTGAAACCGGATCGGTGAAGAATTCAAGACAAATGGGACAATTTACCTCCTCGGTCCAACTCTGGGGCTGCTGCCTGGAAGCCATGTTCACGCTCAGCACTTCCTGATTCAACCCGCTTTCAGTTTCGATGTTACCGAGCTCCCGAACACCTTCGGCTCAGCGATTTCCCGAGCAAGTTCACTGCAATACTCGGAGAATTAAATTCCTCCTTTAAACCCCAGCCGGATCCCGTCAATAGGTGTCGCTGTTGTACAATATTTCATGAAAAAGATTTTGTTGAAACAAACCGACTGACTCCGTGCATCAGTTTAATGTTGTCTGGAGCCAGGAAACACGCTCTAAAGGTGTAGAAATAATTGCTCTGATCCCAAATGTTTTGCAGATGACGTGAAGATTTCAGGAACTGCGATAATTATCCTGGGTTGTTAAAATATTTAATTGCATCATCCTTGAAACATTGTTATAGAGTCACAGAAATTTACAGCAGAGAAGGAGGCCATTCGGCCCATCTTGTATCTTCCGGCCAACAAAGAGCTATCCACCCTAATCCCACTTTCCAGCACTTGGTCCGGAGCCTTGTAGTTTACAGCACTTCAAGTACATATCCAAGTACTTTTTCATGTGACGAGGGTCTCTGCCTCTACCACCCTTTCAGGCAGTGAGTTCCAGACCCCCACCGCCCTCTGGGTGAAAACATTTCTCCTCAAATCTCCTCTAAACCTCCGACCTTACTTTAAATCTATGCCCCCTGGTTATTGACCCTTCTACAAATGGAAACAATTCCTTCCATTTCACTCTATATAGGCCCCTCATAATTTTATACACTTCAATTGGGTCCCCCCTCAGCCTCCTCCGTTACAAAGAAAACAACCTCAGCCTATCCGAATTTTCCTCACAGCTAAAATTCCCCAGCCCAGGCCATATCCTCGTCAATCTCCTCTGTATCCTCTCTAGTGCAATCACATCCTTCCTGTAATGCGGTGACCAGAACTGCATGCAGTATTCTAGCTGCGGCCCAACTAGTGTTTTATACAGTTCAAGCATAACCTCCCTGCTCTTATATTCTATCCCGTATTCCTTCTTAACCACCTTATCTACCTGTCCTGTTACTGTCAGGGATCTGTGGACATGAGGTGGTGAATGTGACCCGCTGACATGTGTAAGTCTATGCTTTTTATTAGAGTTTATTGATTTAATATAAGGTTTTCTTTTGGGGGTGCCGTTATGTTGCTCCACATGTTGGCCTGGATTTGAAGTTTGGAGCCGCCTCTGGTCATATTTCAGGCCCGGGCAATTTGAAAGTGAGAGGTGGGCGGACTGGGCGGAGTCTCGCTGAATTCCCGGGGAGGAGGGCGCATCGGGTGTGGGGAAGAAGGCAGCCTCCTAACTGTGGAAACACATTCTTGTGCTCAATTCTCACTGCAGCTGGCGGTGCCCGGGCACGGCCGCGCTACAGGAGCGCTTGTACAGGCCTCCAACTATCCAATCCCTAAAGCCCCTCTCTGTATACTGTAGTACCGGCAGTGACCACACCTGTATATAAGCCTTGCGCATGCCTCTGTACCCCCAGTCTTGAGACTACCCTCCTCCAGTAAATACCTGTTATTGTTAAGTTACAGCATCCGTGTGGTTATTGAAAAACATCATACTCTCAGAATCACGGATCTAACAGAGGGAGTGCAACAAAGGTTCATGAGATTGATTCCTGGGATGGCAGGACTGTCGTATGAGAAGAGATTGAGTAAACTAGGCCTGTATTCTCTTGAATTCAGAAGAATGAGAGGGGGTCTCATTGAAGCATACAAAATTATTACAAGGCTTGATAGGGTGGATGCTGGGAGAATGTTTCCCTTGGCTGGGGAGTCTAGAACCAGGGGCAACAGCCTCAGGATAAAGGGTAGGCCATTCAGGACTGTTCTAAATCTCTTACATTTAACCGTGTACCTATGGCCCCTCGTCTTGACCCCTCAAACACTGGAAACACGCTGCTTCCATCCACCCCATTCCCATTGTTCACCATTTTAAACATTTCAATCGTTTCGCCCTGGAATGTGTGTTGACCATGAGGAGGGTGAGTCCCAACAGAAAGCTCTCAAAGTCAGAGTGGGCCTGAGAATGAGCCACCTTCCATTCTGGTCAGGAATGCTCCTGTCTTGTTTGACTTCCTGTATTCCTAATCTGTTATACAACCACAACAGGCTGTCTCAGTGATTATTAGCTATAACCCACAAGCACATAAAAATTTCTGCTGCATACATTGTAAGCATTATCTCTGGGCCATCCGCCATGGGGAGCAAAACTGCAAGAAGACAGAGAGAGGAGCCCTTCCTCCCCATGGCAATCTGCGAGCTTTACTCTGGAACCTTCACTGTCGAAATGAAGTAATTCCCCTCGGATTTCTTTTAAGGTTTTTTTGCTTGATCTTTATCCCCCGGCTCGGAGTGACTATTGAGAACGCGGCCGACCCGCATCACCAGTGACATGTCAATGATTAGTGACATCACAACACAGCCCTGCGTCACGCTATTGACACCGCACGGTTTAAGGTTAGAGATTAGGGTCAGGGTTAGGGGTAAGGATTAGGGAGAGTGGTTAGGATTAGGATTAGGGATTGTGGTTCGGGGTTAGGATTAGGATTATGGATACTGGTTAGGATCAATGTTCTGTCTAAACTGCACGGCCACGCACCAATGGGAAAGGTCCCGCACAGGCCGCTCACAGGATTCTCCATCGTAAATACCATGCGTGCACGGAAATTTAAAGGGACCGCGCAATAAATGAAACAGGCCATGAATAACAAGGCTCAACATACAGGGAACATTGGTTAGGGTCAGGGTTCGTGGTTAGGATTGGGGTTCATTGTTAGGAGTGGGGTTATTGATTATGGCAAGTCGTTAGGATGTTCAGGTTAGGGGCTAGTGTTAGGGAGTTAGGGTTGATTTGTCCTTAGGGTTAGGATTAGTGGGAGAGGTTGGGATTCGGGGTTAGGGTTAGAAATTGGCCCATCAGCGAGCGCCAGCGGGAGGAGGGGTGCGCGCGCAGCTCTACAGCAGCTGGTGAGAAGCGCGGAGAGCGGGGCGGTGAGGAGAGGAGAGGATCCCGGAAAAGGTCTCAGAGCCCCCGGGAAAGAGCAGCTTTACACAGTCCCACTGCAACTGATCCACCTCTCAAGGTCTGTGGGAGGGGTGGGGAAACTCGGGAAAATGAGCCAGTCGCCAGTCCCGCCTCTGAGGGGAAGCCCGCCGACCCGGATATTTGACACCAGTGGACCAGGGCTACCCGGTGTGAACCAATCCGATGCCAGATGGTGGGACAGTCATCAGGAATTATGTTATGATTGGCTGTTCACTCTGGACCAGTGCAAGGTGCAGGTGAGGATGGTGTGAGGGAGGGAATTTTCCTGCATTTATAAACAAATATTCCCGTCCCTTGATTCCAATAACATTGAATGTCCACTTTTACCCCCGTATTGTTTTAAATGCATTAAAAAAGAGACTTGCATTTATATAGCGCCTTTCACTCCCTCAGGACATCTCAAAGCGCATATCAGACAAGGATATGCTTTTGAAGTGTAGTCACTGTGGAAGTTTATCTGAACCCATTGTTTTTTGGCAAACTATTCTTCTAGAGCATAAGAACATAAGAACTTAAGAAATGGGAGCAGGAGGAGGCCATTCGGCCCCTCGATCCTGCTCTGCCATTCAATAAAATCATGGCTGATCTTCTAGCTCAACTCCACTTTCCTGCACGATGCCCATATCCCTTCATTCCCTTAATATCCCAAAATCTAACGATCTCTGTCTTGAATATACTTAACGATGGAGCCTCCACAGAACTCTGGGATACTGAACTCCAAACATTCACCACCATCTGAGTGAAATTTTCCGTTAACCAATCCTCAATTCATGCTAGTATATTATCCCCAACCCCATGAGCCCTCATTTTGTTTAATCACCTCTTGTGTGGCACCTTATCGAATGCCTTCTGAAAATCCAAATACACAACATCCACTGGTTCTCCCTTATCTAGTCTGCTAGTTACATCCTCAAAAATCTCTAACAGATTCGTCAAACACGGTTTCCCTTTCATAAATCCATGTTGCCTCTGCCCAACCCTATTATTATTTTCTAAGTGCCCTGTTACCACGTCCTTAATAATGGATTCTAGCATTTTCCCTATTATTGATATCAGGCTAACTGGTCTGTTGTTCCCCGTTTTCTCTCTCCCGCCTTTCTTAAACAGTGGGGTTACATTGGCTTTTAATTGAAAGACCTGAGTGAAAGGAGCCAAGTCCATAGTCGGGGTCACCACTGAGGTTGAAAGCAATGGGGGAGAGATCAGGTAAATCTGGAAGTAGTGCCCTGGTGATGCCAAGTTTGGATGGTAGGGGGAAGGAAAATTGAGAGAGTTTAATGTTTTCAACAGTTTCAAGGTCAGGGATGGGGAAAACGAGTCTTAATTCAACAGAGTGAGGGGGGTAGAGCGTGCTTTACTAACACTGGGGCAGGGTCTCTGCTTTGGGCACAATCGGCAATCTGGGCACAAATTGCCCTCAAAATTGCACTCGGTACATGTCTTTAAACAGGTTATTGTGGCTTTGGACAGGATTTGGTGAAGAGCCGGATATATAAGTGTGTTGTTATGTTCTGTATAGTATGATGACACTAGGCATAGGATAATCCCAATACAGGCTCCTAAAGGGGCTTCTCCTGCTTGGAGTTGTGTTTGGAACTGAACCTATTGGATTAATTGAACAGAGCTGAGTGTTATAGTGGCCTTGGAGGGGGTGCAGCGCAGATTCACCAGAATGATAATGGGGTGAAAGGGGTTAAATTACGAGGACAGGTAGCAGAGACTAGGCTTGTATTACCTCGAGTATAGGAGATTGATGGCTGATCTAATTGAGGTGTTTATGACGATTAAAGGAGTTGACAGAGTAGATAGAGAGAGGAACTAGTTCCTCTGTTGGAGGGAGTCCAGAGCAATGGGGCATGACCTTAAGATCAGAGCTAGGCCATTCAGGGGTGAGGTCAAGAAGCACTTTTTCACACAAGGGGTAGTGGAAATCTGGAACTCTCTCCCCAAAAAGCTGTGGAGGCTGTGGATCAATTGGAAATGTCAAGACTGAGATTGATAGATTTTTGTTAGCTAAGGGTGTTAAGCGATTTGGAACCAACCCGGTTGATGGACTTCAGATACAGATCAGCCACCATCTAATAGAATGGCGGAACAGGCTCGAGGGGCTGAATGGCCAACTCCTGTTCCTACGTTCCTATGTCGTAAACCAACCCCCACAGTCAGAAGGACAATTCCAACATGCACTACATTCTCCCTTCCATCAGTTCCTTTAAAAGGCTGCAAATTAACCCATTATTTACAGGCACGCTCAAGGGTGGGGTCAGTTATCTCCCTCTTGTCACAGTCCTGCCTCGAGTAAACAGACAAAAAAATGTTCTTTGTAAGTATAGGGACTGTGTTTTCATCACCTTGGACAGCCATTGTTTACATTGCAGCACAACCCACCTTTTACTGAATGAATGTTGTAAAAGGTCCGCCGCTGACTCGTGTTACAAGCAGCGTGTAGCTGAGCCAGCCCACAGGCTAGAAGGTCCCAGGTTTGACTCCACGCCTGTGCTGAGTTAGCCTGGTCTCGGCCAGACTAACGCTAGGGCTGGGGTAGGGCTAGTCAGCCAGACTACCCTCTTCCGACTGCCAGCCAGCGAACCCCTGCTGGATGTGGTGCGTGTGGATATCGGGGGTGGGCAGGATCGGGCATGGCCCTGATGTCCCAATCAGTCGAGCAGCCTGAAGGCACTCGGCGTTCTGGGTTCACGCACCAAGAACAGGCCGCGTTGGTGAGGCACTAGAAGGTGACCATTCCCCAGGAGAAAGGTGCAGCTGCAAGAGAGGAGGGGGTAATGTTCGGAAAGGACAAAAATAAATGAGTGCGCGCCATTTGAAATGATGCCTCCCCTTGAAGCACTCCAGCACAGAAATACAAATTCCAGCCGTTCATGTATTGAAAGTCATACAGATAACGTGTAGGGCAGTTAAATGTATCCACTGTGACTGCCATGGGGGAAAGACACGGAGAAAACAGTCCAGTTGGTGCCTGTCACTGTTGGTGGAATCAGAGAGGGTCAACATCAGGTCATTCGAACCTGCCAAAAATGGCTGAAAACCTCGGGCTCTGATTGGAGCAGCCTGACTTCAGCGGTATTCTATCCCGCTTCTCTCTCTCTCTTCCCCCTTTCCCCCTTGTGTTACATTGAAGAGCTCTCCTGGTGGCTCGGTTGGTCGGTTCAATCCCTGGGGCGGACCGAGTTCGATGACGTCAGCTGACCATTGTTGGGGGCGGGGCAACACTGTGACGCGGGGTCGCTCGGTAGCAGAGGGAGTGAGGTGGCTGAGATTCCCCGGCTGAGTTCATCAAAAATGTCTCTCCCCCTCTGATTTGTAAACGTTTATTTCCCGATGATCTCCTGTCCTGTTCTAAAGGAGCTGATTCTTTGTTGGGGTGCGGTACTCTAATCACTGCAGTCTCCTCAGTCCCTCGTCCAAGTGGTCATTCTGCATGTGTGGTCCTAGGCAAGGAGCATCAGCCGGCTGTTCAACAATAGAGAAGACACATTGTCGGCAAATCCGATCCTGAGCCTGAAATAAAAACTTGCATTTATATAGCGCCTTTTACCATCTCAGGACATCCAAAAACGCCTTACAGTCACTGTTTTTCTGTTGGAAACCCGGCCGCCAATTTGCACACAAGGTCCCGCGAACAGCAATGAGATAATGACCGAATAACCTGTATCTTTTGTGATGTTGATTAAAGATAAATATTGGCCAGGAAGAACTCCCCTGCTCTTCTTCGAAATAGTGCCATAGGATCTTTTGCGACCACCTGAGAGAGCAGACGTTTAAAGTATCATCCGAAAGACTACACTTCCGACAGTGCAGAGTGTCTCAGTACTGCACGGGATTTTTGTGCTCCAGTCCCTGGAGTGGGTCTTGAACCCACAACCTTCTGGCTCAGAGGTGAGAGTGGTACCCACTGAACCACGGCTGATTCATGTTTTACCCTCCCTAACCCAGGGGCTCGGAGGCTATTGCAGATCCTGTTTTGTTGCCTTGGATGTGTCCATCGAAACTCAGCGCCGATCAGGGACCGAACCCGCGACCTTTTGGTCTGCACCAAATCTAATTGGTCTGTTTTGAGGTGTTTAAGATGGTTAATGGATTTGATAGGGTGGCCAGAGAGAAACGATTTTCTCTGGTGGGGGGTTCAGGGGTGATGTCAGGCAGCACTTCTTCAAACAAAGGTCTGTGGAAATCTGGAACTCTCTCCCCCAGAAACCTGTTGAAGCTGGGGGCCAATTGTAAATGTCAAAACTGAGATTGATAGATTTTTTTGTTAGGTAAGGGTATTAAGGGTTTGGAACGAAAGTGGGCAAATGGAGTTAAAATACAGATCAGCCATGATCTAGTAGAATGGCGGAGTAGACTTGAGGGGCTGAATGGCCGACTGTCCCCATGCGCAGAACCTGCAAGAGCCAACACCTTCAGAGGAAGAAGGGAAAGAATCGGCAGAACTTTATTTTAAATAATGCTGCATAAAACTACTCTCATCCTTGCTTTCAAATCCCCCCGAGATCTCTGCGCTCCTCCAATTCTGGCCTCTTGCCCATCCCCGATTTTCATCGCCCCACCATTGGCAGCCATGCCTTCGGCTGCCTGGGGCCTAAGCTCTGGCATTCCCTCCCTAAACCTTTCTACCGCTCTCTCTCCTCCTTTAAGACGCTCCTTAAAACTTGCCTCTTTGACCAAGCTTTTGGTCACTTGTCCTAATATCTCCATATATGGTCTGGTCTCAAATGTGTGTCTGATAATCGCTCCTGTGAAGCTCCTTGGGATGTTTTACTGTGTGAATGGTGCTGTATAAATGCCAGTTATTGTTGAGGGCGGAGCTCGCAGATTGGGACAACAGGCTATTCTGGTGTCTCTGTCCGCGGCGCCTCACTTGTCACTCGCACAATGACCAGCTCGCGGGGCCTCGACAATCTCTTTCAGCTTTACCCGATGGCGGGAGGTCGAGCTCCCACAGCCGGAGCGGGAGTCACCACCGCCACAAGGAGCAGACGGACACGTCGGACAGCGAGTCGTTCTCCTTGTAGGTGGGAAAATCAATCAGCAGCCGACACCATGGAAAGCGGGAGAACAGGGATACGACCCGAACAGGTGAGGAAAACCGAAGGATCTTTGCCTCTCTCCCAGCAGGAGAAGGGCGGATCCTGGCTGCTGCTAGGTTTTCAGTGAAGCCTTTAACGGTGAAACTTTGGTAATAAAAGGGTGGTAATAATGGGTAGGATTTTAAAATATTTTTTGTAAAGCATTTCCAGATGCAGTAATCTAGTTTTTGTAAAGATCTGTGACCTGTTTGAGATTAAATAAAGCCGCTAATGAGGTTTATAAATCAACTCAATCTATATTGGTTTCTGTTTGGGGGGAAAATAGCAACTCCTGATTTCTTACCAAATCTCATGATTTTTAAGAGTTTGTGTCCTGATTATTGAGCCGGTGGGTTTGGCATTACTGAAAGAACTTGGGGTGTTGGGCCGGGGGGAAATGAGGAGAATTTTTTACGCAGTGAGTTGTTGTGATCTGGAATGCACTGCCTGAAAGCAGATTCAATAGTAACTTTCGAAAGGGGAATTGGATAAATACTTGAAGGATAAAACATTTGCAGGGCTCTGGGGGAAGGGCAGGGGTGGGGGTGGGATTAATTGATAGCTCTATCATAGAGCTGGCACAGGCACGATGGGTCAAATGGCCTCCCTCGGTGCTGTATGATTCCATGCTGACCACCATTTTGTGGACAGAGTTGGCAGGTTGATTGTGCTAGTCCGGTTCTGACCTGGGCACAAGGAGGGGCAAGAGTTGGCTGGGGAGGGGGAATGTCTCCTATTCCATGCAGTTTCTATTCCCCTTTCTCTTCATCAACCCTGTCCCCTGGGGAGATTGGAAGCTCGCTTGAGGTGTGTCCCCAGGCATGTTGGTGGACCAACCAGCCAGTTCATCTCGCAGTGATATTTATCCTTTTCTTTCTCTCGTACTGCCGCCTCTGTCCTGGTGCATTCTTCATTGTAAAAAACAGCCTTACGTGGCCGCGAAGGAGTGCATTCACGTAACCGCAGTTCCTGAAATTGCTAAAGATGTAATCTTGAACCTTCGGGTCCCAATCTGACTTCAGCATGCACTAAAGCCAAGTGACTCAAGATCTCCCCCCTCCCCACCACCATCTCTTTGCAGGAGCTTGTCTCAAATCACCCTGACGTCGAGTGTAGTATAACTCCAATCTGTCACTGTGTTGCTCGGGTTCCAGCTGCATTTCGATAAAGAGAGCCGAGAGGAGATCGAGCGAAGGAAGAAGGTCATGCAGGAGAAAATGGTGGAGCCCATTCCAGAAGCCGAACTGGAAGTAGACATCGTCGACATTTACAAGCCCGGCTCTGGTGAGTGACGGCTGTGCTCGGTGTATTTTGTATAAAGGCCGACAGTTACTGTCCAGTGAATGAACAAAATAGTTTCAAAAGATTAAGTGGGTTTTTTTTAAGTTTAATTGAGAACATTCCCAACAGAGCCGATGTTGCTGGATTCAATTTAACAGCTTTAGGTTGAAGTTTAACATTCCCCCGTTTCCTTCACCCCACCATTGGTGGCCTTGCCGTCAGCCGTCTAAAAGAAAGAACTTGCATTTATATAGCGCCTTTCACCAGCTCAGAACGTTCCAAAGTGCTTTACAGCCAATGAAGTACTTTTGAAGTGTAGTCACTGTTGTAATGTCAGAAATGCAGCAGCCAATTTTGCTCACAGCAAGCTCCCACAAACGGTCATCTGATAATCACCAGACAATCAGCGATGTTGGTTGAGGGAGAACTCCCCAGCTCTTCGAAGTGGTGCCGTGAGATCTTCTACTTCCGCCTGAGAGAGCAGACAGGAACTCGCTCCCCAAACCTCTCCGCCTCCACCTCTCTCTCCTTTAAGACGCTGCTTAAAACCTACCCCTTTGACCAAGAGTTTGATCACCAGTCTTATTATCTCCTCCTTTGGCCCGGTGTCAATTTTTGTCTCATTACGATCCTGTGAAGTGCATTGGGACATTTTACTACATTATTGACGCTATATAAATGCAAGTTGATGTTGGTTTGTCAGCCTTTATGATGAGTTACTGATCTTGGTCCTGCTGCTGTGCAGAGAGGGGGAGGATGAGCTTCCCCCACAGGCAGTAGGGTAGGGTAGTACAACGGTGATGGCATCGGGCCAACAACCCAGCTGTTGAGGGTTCAGATTCCACCGTAGCAAGTTGTGCGATTGATTTCAGTAAACCTGGCTCCATGCTCTTCAGGTGAGGGAACCGACACTGTGGTCAACTCTTAATGAAAGAAAGAACTTCTTCCACCTCCTCAGGACCTCCCAAATCGCATCACAGCCAGTGAAGTATTTTAAAGTGTAGTCACTGTTGTAATGTAGGAAACACGACAGCCAATTCGCACAAAGCAAGACCCCACAAACAGCAAATAGTTAAATGACTGGGTAATCTGTTTCTGTTGGTATCAGTTTCGGGAGAAATGTTGACCAGGACATTGGGAAATCTCCCCTGTTGTTCTTTGAATCGTGGCATGGGATCGTTTATACCCACCTGAGAAGGCAGACGGGGCCTTGGTTTAACATCCCATAAGACTGCACCTTTGACAGTGTAGCACTCCCTCAGTACTGCACTGCGAGTGTTAGCCTGGATTATGTGTTAAAGTCTCTGGAGTGGGACTTATTAAATCTCCCCTGTACAGTCCCTTTCCACCTGGCTGGTCCCATTGGACGTCTGGGTGTCCTCTGACCCTGGACAACACACTGGGATGGGAGGAAAGCAGACACTTTGTCAAATTTAACTAAAACAGTCACAACTATTACTAGGGATAGAGGAATGTGGAGCCTATAATATCACTTACTTTGTTTTGTAAAATGACGCCCCTGATGTCTCAAAGGTCTGGAACTGAGTGACACAGACCAGGAAGGTCCCAGGTTCGTGCTCCGGTCTGTGCTGAGCTCGCTGATCTCTGTTGGTGGTGGTGAGGTCATTATAATTAGCCTGAGTGACCCCTGGGCTAGAGGAGGATGTGTGGACCGGGGGCGGGTGGAGTACAGCCGGGATTCCCGCTCTTTATTCCGCTGGAAAATGCCTGTGTGGATATCGGGTGACGACATGTTCAGGGTTGGCCGTGATGCCTTCCACAGGCGAATATCCCGCCGGTTAGCCTCGGGCATTGAGATTGGGTGAGGTACTGAGTGGCAGCTGGCCACCGTGGAACTGCACCCCAGCGCCTTCAGGAGAAGAGTGGAGGAAAATCATCAAGAATGGACGGTGCCGTCCCAGGGTTAATGGGCAGTGGCCAGTTGAAAGGGGGGTCAGCAGACCCGTGCTGGTTAGAGCAGGTTTCTGGCCGTTCCCTCCAGCTCTGGCCTGGGGCTGTAGCTCGATTCACAGAAAACCTGGATTGTTCACATTCCGCAGTGATCAGCGTTTCTGTGACTGACATTGCTGACGACAACACACTGTAAAAACTGCCCTGTCACCAACAGCAGCCGCTACAGCAGGAGCCCCATAACCCTCGCCCACAGCAGGGACAATGTCACCACAGATGTTTTTGGAAACATGGATTAATAATTTAAACAATTCAATTCAATTCAATTCAAATCGCTTTATTGGCATGACAAGTTACATCTTATGTTGCCAAAGCATCGAAAAACATTCATGTTTGTTCACAAAAATACAGATCTATCCATACAGTGTATAAACAGATATATCCCTGAGTGTATAAATATACTTTCATATAATTTATATATACTCTTTTCTTATATTTAGTGGTTGTCCCTCTATTTATGGCAAGCTGTAACATAGTGTGCCACTAGTGTTACACAATTTCTCTCTTCCCCTAGTAGGTATGGGAGTTTTTGGTCGTCATTCAAATTTCTGAATTCCGGGCATATTTTTGTGAATTTTGGGTAGAAATTCTCCCTTATGTCCTGATATTTTCTACAAGCTGTGAGGAAGTGCATCTCTGTCTCCACCACTCCCTGACTGCAGTGAGAGCATATCCTGTCCTCTCTTGGTAGCCGGGTCTGCCTGTGTCTACCTTTTTCGATCGCCAGGTTATAGAGTCATAGAGTCATAGAGTTTTACAGCACAGAAAGAGGCCCTTCGGCCCATCGTGTCTGCGCCGCCCATCCATCCCTGTCCAGTCTAATCCCATTTTCCAGCATTTGGTCCATAGCCTTGTATGCAATGGCATTTCAAGTGCTCATCCAAATGCTTCTTGAATGTTGTGAGGGTTCCTGCCTCCACCACCCTTTCAGGCATTGAGTTCCACATTCCAACCACCCTCTGGGTGAAAAAGTTCCTCCTCAAATCCCCTCTAAATCTCCTGCCCCTTACCCTGAATCTATGCCCCCTTGTTATTGACCCCCCCACTAAGGGGAAAAGTTCCTCTTTATCTACCCTATCTATGCCCCTCATTATTTTGTACACCTCAATCAGGTCCCCCCTCAGCCTTCTCTGCTCCAAGGAAAACAACTCCAGCCTGTCCAGCCTCTCTTCATAGCTGAGGCGCTCCATCCCAGGGAACATCCTGGTGAATCTTCTCTGCACCCTCTCCAAAGCAATCACATCCTTCCTATAGTGAGGCGACCAGAACTGCACACAGTACTCCAGCTGTGGCCTCACCAGCGTTTTGTACAGCTCCATCATAACCTCCCTGCTCTTATATTCTATGCCTCGGCTAATGAAGGCAAGTATCCCATATGCCTTTTTAACCACCTTATCTACCTGCTCCGCTGCCTTCAGGGATCTATGTACATGTACACCAAGGTCCCTCTGACCCTCTGTACTTCCTAGGGTCCTACCACTCATTGTGTATTCCCTTGCCTTATTTGTCCGTCCAAAATGCATCACCTCGCACTTTTCAGGGTTAAATTCCATTTGCCACTTTTCCGCCCATCTGACCAACCCGTTTATATCGTCCTGTAGCCGGAGGCTTTCCTCCTCGCAATTTACCACCCCACCAATTTTCGTGTCATCTGCGAACTTACTGATCATACCTTTTACATTTTCATCCAAATCATTTATGTAGATCACAAACAATAAGGGACCCAGCACTGATCCCTGAGGTACCCCACTGGACACAGGCTTCCAGTCACAAAAGCAACCTTCGACCATCACCCTCTGCCTCCTGCCACTCAGCCAGTTTAGGATCCAACGCGCCAAGGCACCCTGGATCCCATGGGCTCTTACCTTCTTGACCAGTCTCTGGACTTTGTCAAAAGCTTTACTGAAGTCCATGTAAACCACATCCACAGCATTTCCCTCATCCACCCCACTAGTCACCCCCTCGAAAAATTCGATCAGATGTGTTAGACATGATTTAGCCTTGACAAAGCCATGCTGACTATCCCCGATTAATCCTTGCCTCTCCAAGTGGAGATTAATTTTGTCCCTCAGAATTTTTTCCAATAATTTCCCCACCACAGATGTTAGACTCACTGGCCTGTAATTCCCTGGTTTATCCCTGCTACCCTTCTTGAATAATGGTACTACGTTAGCTGTTCTCCAGTCCTCTGGTACATCCCCTGTGGCCAGAGAGGTTCTGAAAATTAGTGTCAGAGCCCCTGCAATCTCCTCCCTTGCCTCCCACAGCAGCCTGGGATACATCTCGTCCGGGCCTGGGGATTTATCCACTTTTTGGCCCGCTAAAACCGCTAGCACCTCCTCCCTCTCGATGCTAATATGTTCAAGTATGTCACAGTCCCCTTGCCCGATTTCTATGTCTGCATCGTCTTTCTCCATAGTGAACACAGATGCAAAAAATTCATTTAAAACCCCGCCTACATCCTCTGGCTCTACACACAGATTGCCACTTTGGTCCCTAATGGGCCCTACCCTTTCCCTGGTTATCCTCTTGCCCTTAATATACTTATAAAGCATCTTAGGGTTTTCCTTTATTTTGCTCGCCAGTGTTATTTCATGGCCCCTCCTCGCCCTCCTAATTTCTTTTTTAAGTATGCCCCTGCACTTTTTATACTCCTCTAGGGCTTCTTCTGTCTTTAGTCTTTTGTAACTGCCAAAAGCCCCCCTTTTATTTCTAATGCATTTTTGTATATCCCTTGTCATCCAAGGTTCCCTTTGCTTGTTGGTCCCACCCTTGACCTTTACAGGAACATGTTGGCGTTGTACTCTCTCTATTTCCCTTCTGAAAGTCTCCCACTGTTTTGATGTGGATTTTCCTATAAGCAGCTGCTCCCAGTCCACTTTGGCCAGATCCTGCCTTATCATATTAAAATCGGCCTTCCCCCAATTTAGAACCCTTATTTCCGGGCCGTCTTTGTCTTTTTCCATGACCACCTTAAATCTCACCGAATTATGGTCACTGTCGCCAAAATGCTCTCCTACTGACACTTCCACCACTTGCCCGGCTACATTCCCCAGAATTAGGTCCAGTACCGCCCCCTCTCTTGTAGGACTTTCTACATGTTGGCTCAAAAAGCTCTCCTGGATGCACTTTAAGAATTCTGCACCCTCTAAGCCTTTCACACTCTGACTGTCCCAATTTATATTGGGGAAGTTGAAATCCCCCACTATTATTACCCTATTATTTTCGCACTTCTCTGAGATTTGCCTACATATCTGTTCCTCTATCTCCCCCTGACTGTTTGGGGGCCTATAGTACACTCCCAGCAAAGTGCTTGCCCCCTTTTTGTTTTTAAGTTCTACCCATATGGCCTCATTAGAGGAACCCGCTAATATATCATCCCTCCTTACAGCAGTAATTGACTCCTTAATTAATATTGCAACACCCCCTCCCCTTTTACACCCCCCTCTGTCTCGCCTGAAGATTCTATACCCTGGAATATTGAGCTGCCAGTCCTGACCCTCCCTCAACCATGTCTCCGTGATAGCAACAATATCGTACTCCCATGTGTTCAACAACAACTTCAGTTCATCCACCTTATTTGCAAGACTCCTTGCATTAAAATAAATGCCTTCCAGCCCTGCCATATTCTCTTTTGCCTTCACATATTTGCTCTGCCTTCCCAGCTGACTTGTTTTTCCCTCTGTATTTGGCCGTAAATCACCCCCTACTATAGCTCCACTCTGTACCCCAACCCCCTGCCAAGTTAGTTTAAACCCTCCCCAGCAGTGCTAGCAAACCTCCCCGCAAGGATATTGGTTCCCCTCTGGTTCAGGTGTAAACCGTCCGACTTGTACAAGTCCCACCTTTCCCAGAAGCAGACCCAGTGATCCAGGAAACTAAAGCCCTCCCCCCTGCACCATCCCTTTAGCCACGCATTCATCTGTTCTATCTTCCTATTCCTATACTTACTAGCACGTGGCACCGGGAGTAATCCAGAGATTACAACCTTTGAGGTCCTGCTCCTTAATCCTTCACCTAGCTCCCTAAATTCTTGCTGCAGGACCTCATCCCTCTTTTTACCTATGTCGTTGGTACCAATGTGGACCACGACCACTGGCTGTTCTCCCTCCCCCTCCAGAATGCCCTGCAGCCGCTCAGTGACATCCTTGACCCTGGCACCAGGGAGGCAACAAACCATCCTGGATTCACGTCTACGGCCACAGAAACGCCTATCTGTTCCCCTTACTATAGAATCCCCTACCACTATTGCTCTCCCGCTCTTTTTCCCCCCTTCCTGGGCAGCAGGAGCACCCCCAGTGCCAGGAAGTTGGCCGCTGCTGCCTTCCCCTGGTGAGTCATCCCCCTCAACAGTATCCAAAGCGGTATACTTGTTTGAAAGGGGGATGTCCGCAGGGGTACCCTGCACTACCTGCCTGCCTTTGTTGCTCCGCCTGATGGTCACCCCCTGTGCTGCCCTACCCTGAGGCGTGCACAACTCGCTAAACGTGTTATCCACGAGCCTTTCAGCATCGCGCATGCTCCAAAATTCATCCACCCGCAGCTCGAGCGCCGCAATGCGGTCTGCAAGTAGCTGCAGCTGGATGCATTTCCCGCACACATGGTCATCAGGGACACTGGCAGCATCCCTGACTTCCCACATAGAGCAGGAGGAGCAGAGCACGGGTCTGAACTCTCCTGCCATGACTTACCCCTTTAATTACTTAAAAAATTTATTCAATACCCCAGTTACAGGTATGCTCTAGGGCGCTTTATTTACCAACTATCCCCACTACACCACAGAAATTTAACACCACAGAATTCAAGCTTGTATTGAAAAAAGAGAAATACTCACCAACCAATCACCTACCTGCTCCCTGGTGACGTCACACACTGATTACTTTTTACCTCTCTCCCCGCTGCTGAGTTGGTACGCCTCGCCTCTCTCCGGTTTTTATACCGGTCTCACCACACTGCTCCCGACTGGTCTCGGGCCTCGCTGGTCGCCGGGTTTTCTCCCGAGCTCCTCCTCGCTGCTCCCGCTGGTCCCGACTGGTCTCGGGCCTCGCCTCTCTCCGGTTTTTATACCGGTCTCACCACACTGCTCCCGACTGGTCTCGGGCCTCGCTGGTCGCCGGGTTTTCTCCCGAGCTCCTCCTCGCTGCTCCCGCTGGTCCCGACTGGTCTCGGGCCTCGCCTCTCTCCGGTTTTTATACCGGTCTCACCACACTGCTCCCGACTGGTCTCGGGCCTCGCTGGTCGCCGGGTTTTCTCCCGAGCTCCTCCTCGCTGGTCCCGACTGGTCTCGGGCCTCGCCTCTCTCCGGTTTTTATACCGGTCTCACCACACTGCTCCCGACTGGTCTCGGGCCTCGCTGGTCGCCGGGTTTTCTCCCGAGCTCCTCCTCGCTGCTCCCGCTGGTCCCGACTTAGTTATGTTCACTAAGTCTGTACATTGTCAAGGTTTTTCTCAGTTTGCCATCCTTTACCATGGTCAGGTAATCAGCCATGTTGTATTGTCTGTTTAGGGCCAAGTAGCAATTGAGTTTGCTTTGGGTTTTTGTTGTTTCTGCCCAATATGACAGATATTTTTCCTTTTGCTTAGCGACGATTGTGTTGGGTCGAATTCTTTGTGTTACGCTGTCACTGTCCTGGGGCTGGTTATTGTTAGTAGTTACTTCACTGAGTCCCAGGACTAGTTGACTGAGGGTATTCTTCTTTATGGTCCTCTCTTGGCATTTCAGGGCTTCGTAATGATAGCATTGGGGGTTGCTCATTTCTAGGTGTTTCCAAAATTTGGTGGCTCTTTTTTGGATAGTGATTATTAATGGATATTGGCCTAGTTCTGCCCTGCATGCATTGCTTACAGTTTTCCTTTGAGTCCGGGGGATACTTTTACAGAATTCTGCATGTAGGATCTCAATTGGGTGTTTGTCCCATTTTGCAAATTCTTGTTGTGTTAGCGGTCCCCACACCTCACTGCCATAGAGTGCAATTGGTTCAATTGCTGATTTGAAAATTTTGAGCCAAATGCTAATTGGGATTTCTATTTGGATTGATTTTTTAATGGCATAGAAAGCCCTTCTTGCTTTCTCTTTCAGTTCATTCACAGCCAGTTTGAAATTTCCCGTAGAACTGATTTTTAAGCCCAAGTATGTGTAGTTAGTGGTTTGTTCAATTTTGGTTGTTCCTAGTGTGAAATTTATATTGGGTCCCTGATGTCTGGATCTTTGCTGGAACCCAAGGACTTTGGTTTTTTGGGGATTTATTGTCAGGGCCCAAGTCTGGCAGTACAACTCCAACAGATCCAGGTTCTGTTGTAGACCTTCCTTAGTTGGTGACAGCAGAACCAGGTTGTCTGCATAGAGGAGGAATTTAACCTTGGATTCATATAGGGTGAGGCCGGGTGCTGTAGATTGTTCAAGTAGTTTTGCCAATTCATTTATGTAAATATTAAAGAGTGTCTGTGAGATTGGCGAGCCCTGTGTCACCCCCCCGCCCCCAACCC
The DNA here is from genome assembly GCF_052327205.1 of Somniosus microcephalus. Lineage (NCBI taxonomy): Eukaryota > Metazoa > Chordata > Chondrichthyes > Squaliformes > Somniosidae > Somniosus > Somniosus microcephalus. The sequence continues at coordinate 133,888,989 of NW_028225179.1, read as the reverse complement.
CCCGCCCCTGTGGGAAGTATTTTGTTTGTTTGTCTCCAATTTTAACTGCACATTTGTTGTTTGTATACATTGATTTAATTACATCATATGTTTTTCCCCCTACCCCGCTTTCGATAAGTTCCAGGAATAAACTGTCGTGCCAGATGGAATCGAAAGCCTTCTGGAAATCTATAAAGCATGCGTAGATTTTGCTTTTATTTTGATGAACGTGTTTGTCAATTAGGGTCTGTAGGGTGAAGATATGATCTGATGTTCTATAGTTTGGCAGGAATCCAATTTGGCTTTTACTCAAGACATTGTGCTCCTCAAGGAAGTTTATAAGTCTTTTGGTTATGATACTACAGAATACCTTCCCCAGGTTACTGTTTACACAGATGCCTCGATAGTTATTTGGGTCGACTTTGTCCCCACTTTTGTATATGGGCTTTGAGTCCTTTGTTCCAGATATCAGGGAAGTAACAAACAAAATTGTTTAACTTTACCCTCAACATGTTGGACATTGGCACCGAGATCTGGAGCACTTCCTATTTCAGGTACCCAGCATCAGCATCAAGCACTGCCAAAGCTTAGTTGGATACAGAGTAAAGCTCCCTCTACACTGTCCCATCAAACACTCCCAGGGCAGGTACAGTACGGGTTAGATACTGAGTAAAGCTCCCTCTACACTGTCCCATCAAACACTCCCAGGGCAGGTACAGCATGGGTTAGATACAGAGTAAAGCGCCCTCTACACTGTCCCATCAAACACTCCCAGGGCAGGTACAGCATGGGTTAGACACAGAGTAAAGCTCCCTCTACACTGTCCCATCAAACACTCCCAGGGCAGGTACAGCATGGGTTAGATACAGAGTAAAGCGCCCTCTACACTGTCCCATCAAACACTCCCAGGGCAGGTACAGCATGGGTTAAATACAGAGTAAAGCATCCACTACACTTTCCCATCAAACACTCCCAGGGCAGGTACAGTACGGGTTAGTTACAGAGTAAAACTCCCTCTGTACAGTCCCATCAAACACTCCCAGGGCAGGTACAGTATGGGTTAGAGACAGAGTAAAGCTCACTTTGTACAGTCCCATCAAATGCTCCCAGGGTAGGCACAGTATGGGTTAGAGACAGAGTAAAGCTCACTTTGTACAGTCCCATCAAACGCTCCCAGGGTAGGCACAGTACGGATTAGAGACAGAGTAAAGTTCCCTCTACACTGTCCCAATCAAACACTCCCAGGGCAGGTACGGTACGGGTTAGAGACAGAGTAAAGCTCCCTCTACATTTCCCGAACTATGTGCCTTGACTGAACCTCAAAAGAGCGCCCCCTATTGTACCAGTCTGACATTAAGCCGTCCTGCCGTCTCTGAGTGACAATGCAGTAATAAAGCCAGCTGTGTGTTGTGGGTCCTGCCCAAAAGGATGTGAGTTGAGGGAACCAAGAGTCATTTCCCTTGAACTCAGAAGACATTGGAGAATTTCACCCTTATCATTCTGGACTGGATTTAAATCCAGGGATAACTGCAGCACACAGTTTACTTCTTTTACCTTCCCTGCAACATAAATTATCACTGTGTTTGTCCCAGTCCAAATGAATTACATTTACATCACCGGAACTGACTGGGCAACTAGCTGACTATTAGGTGCGACCAGTCAGGATGTCCTTCGGCCTTCCCCCTACCTAGGAGTTAGCTGTAGCTCAGTGGGAACCACTCTTGTCTCTGAATCAGAAGATTGTGTGTTCAAGCCCCTCTCCAGAGACCTGAGCACATAATCTCAGCTGACACTTCAAGGCAGTACTGAGGGAGTGCTGCGCTGTCAGAGGAGCCGTCTCTCGGATGTGATGTTAAACTGAGGCTCCATCTGCAATAGCTGGTGGACGTAAAAGATCCCATAACAGTATTTCGAAGTAGAGCATGGGAGTTCTCCCCGGTCTCCTGGCCATTATTGATCCCTCGACAAACATCACTAAAAACAGATTATCTGGTCATTATCACATTGGGAGCTTGCTGTGTGCAAATGGCTGCTGCGTCTCCTACATTAGAACAGTGACAACCACTTCAAAAGTACTGCATTGGCTGTGAAGCACTTTGGGACATCCTGAGGTCGTGAAAGGTGCCATATAAAATGCAAGTTCTTTCTTTACTTAGAATTACATAGAATGTACAGCACAGAAACAGGCCATTCGGCCCAACTGGTCTATGCTGCATTTATGGTCCACACGAGCCTCCTCCCACCCCTCTTCATCTAACCCTATCAGCATATTTGTTTCTCCCTGATGTGCACATGTAGCTTCCCCTTAAATGTATCTGTGGTATTTGCCCCGACTACACCTTGTGGTAGAGAGTTCCACATTCATACCACTGTTTGAGTAAAGGAGTTGTTCCTGAATTCCCTAGTGGATTTATTAGTTATTATCTGAACATTATGACCTCAAGTCTTCTACTCTATCATAACCTTTCATAATCTTCATGACCTTTATCAGGTCACCCCTCAGCCATCTCTAGGAAAGTCCCAACGTGTTCAGCTTTCCTGATATGTACATCCTCTCAGTTCTGCTATCATCCTTGTGAATCTTTTTTGCACCTTCTCCACTGCCTCTACATCCTTTTTATAATTATGGAGACCAGAACTGTTCACAGTACTCCAAGAGTGATCTAACCAAGGTTCGATAGAAGTTTAACAAGAGGCTTTTCAATTCTATCCCTCTAGAAATGTACCCCAGTGCTTGGTTTACCTTGCAGGGAGATTCCTGCTGGATGTAACTCACTGGGGAACCAAACCTGTGTCCTTTCTGTGGTGCTGGGTCTTAGACCTTCACCACCGGGCGAAGTACAGCTTCTGTAAGACAACTTTTGCTTTTTGTAAGTTGTGCTTTTAGATGATTGCTTTTCTCTCTCTTGTGCCCAGTGTTGGATTTTCCAAAACGTTCTCCTTGGAACTACGCAATGACGAAGGAGCAGCTTCTGGTGCAGGAGGAGAAGGTGTTCTGTGAATACCTGGATAAGATTTACAGCACATTTGATCCTGTGAAACTCAGTTACTTCGAGCACAACTTCGAGGTGAGGAGAGCGGCCGTTGCAGATAACAGTCAGCGAGATGATGCCAGGAGTAGGAAGCTATAGATAGGTGGAACACTTGAGATAAGAAAGAACTTGCATTTATACAGCACCTTTCATGATCTCCGGATATCACAAAGCACTTTACAGCAAATGGAGTACTTTTTGAAGCATAGTCACTGTTGTAATACAGGAAACACGGCAGCCAATCTGCGCACAGCAAGCTCCCACAAACAGCATTGGGACAATGACCAGGTAATCTATATTTTATTGATGTTGGTTGGGGGATTAACATAGGTCAGGACACCGAGGAGAATTTCCCCCTGCTCTTCTTCGGAATCGTGCCATGGGATTATGTCCTCCTGAGGGGGCAGATGGGGCTTCGGTTGAACGTCTCCACTGCGAGACCAAAGATACTGGGGCTATTTCTAGTGGAGCAGGGGTGATTTGGGGTGGTTTATGAAATTATGCAGGGTCCTGATAGAGTGAAGAGAGAAAGAGTGTTTCCTCTGTTTGGGCAGTCAGTGACGAGGGATCAATAATTTGAAATTGTCACAAAGAGAGTGAGGAGAGGGATTGGGCGGAATCAGAGTGTAGATCGAAAGAGGTTACCCTGCCATACCTAGGGTATATTGTGGAATTCTGGAACCCTTGCTATAGGAAGGACGTAGCTGAGCTGGAAAAGAGGCACAGGAGAGCTAATATCTGGTGGGAGGGTTGGTTGGCTGCTGCCTGGTGGAATGGGTCGGGTGCTGCCTGGTGGAATGGGTCGGGTGCTGCCTGGTGGAATGGGTCGGGTGCTGCCTGGTGGAATGGGTCGGGTGCTGCCTGGTGGAATGGGTCGGGTGCTGCCTGGTGGAATGGGTCGGGTGCTGCCTGGTGGAATGGGTCGGGTGCTGCCTGGTGGAATGGGTCGGGTGCTGCCTGGTGGAATGGGTTGGGTGGTGGCTGTGTACTCGTGCGTTTGTTTTTCTCTGTGTACCATTGTAGTTAGAACATGTCTTGAAATGTTTCGACATGTCTCCATGCAGAAAATGCACTCTGTCCCTGACAGTCATCTATTCCTTGCATCATTATGGCAGTTTTTCCATTTATTCTTCCCCTGTCTCTGTCCTGTAGACCTGTCGACAACTATGGAGAGTCTTGGAGATGTCCGACATTGTATTGCTGATCACGGACATCAGGCACCCGGTATTGACTGCGAATGGATCTCGGGGTAGGGGCTTCAGTCTGAAAGAAGGTTCGGACTGAACAAATGTCGTGAATCTTTGCACCAAGGATGGGGGTAATTGCTACTGCAATGTGTAAACTCACCGTTTGCTGAATGGCTGCTGGTCTTGATGACATTGAATTAGTTGCTCTGATGCATCCTGGGTGATGTTACTGTCACATGAAGTGTCTGTCTCTTCATTCCTGCCACCAGCATTGTGTGCATGTTGCTGCCCTGGTTGGCACAATGGGCCTCATTGCCATTATGCCATCGTGTCATCCTTGCCTCTGGTTAATCTCCCTTCAACTCGAAAAACAGGACTTTTTCGGGTTGGCAGGCTGTAACCAGCGGGTTACTGCAAGGATCAGTGCTGGGGCCTCAGCTATTTACAATCTATTTTAATTACTTAGATAAAGGGACTGAGTGTAACGTATCCAAGTTTGCTGATGATACAAAGTTAGGTGGGAAAGTAAGCTGCAAGGAGTACGCAAAGAGACTGCAGAGAGATATAGACAGGTTGACTGAGTGGGCAAGAACATGGCAAAGGGAATACAATGTGGGGAAGTGTGAATTTATCCACTTTGCTAAGTAAAATAAAAAAGCAGAATGTTTTTTGACTCGTGAGAGACTGGGAAATGTTTGCATTCAGATGGACCTTGGGTGTCCTTATACATGAATCACAGAAAGTTAACATGCAGGTACAGCAAGCAATTAGGAAAGTAAATAGTATGTTAGCTTTTGTTACAAAGGGATTTAGAGTATAAGAGTAAAGAAGCCTTACTACAATTATACAGAGCATTGGTGAGGCCACACCTGGAGTACAGTATACAGTTTGGGTCTCCTTACCTAAGGAAAGACATACCTGCCTTAGAGGGAGTGCAACGAAGGTTCACTAGACTGGTTCCCGGGATGGGGGGATTGTCCTATGAGGAGAGATTGAGTAGACTAGGCCTATATTCCCTAGAGTTTAGAAGAATGAGAGGTGATCTCATTGAAAAATATAATGTTCTTAAGGGGTTTGACAGGGTTAATGCTGAGAAAATGTTTCCCCTCGCTGGAGAATCTAGAACACGGGGTCACAGTCTCAGAATAAGGGGTCGGCCATTTAGGACTGAGATGAGGAGAAATTTCTTCACTCAAAGGGTTGTGAATCTTTGGAATTCTCTCCCCAAGAGAGCTGTGGATGCTCAGTCGTTGAGTATATTCAAGACAGAGGTTGATAAATGTTTGGGACCTGAGGCATTTGGGGATAGTGCGGGAAGGTGGAGTTGAGGTAGTAGATCAGCCATGATCTTGTTGAATGGCGGAGCAGGCTCGAAGGGCCACATGGTTAACTCCAGCTCCTATTTCTTATGTTCAGTGAGACTGCGCAATAACATCTGCTTCTTGTTCATTGTACTCACTAATGAGAAATCGTGCCTTTCAGTTATGGCCTTCCTCTCTTATCTCTTCCACGTACATCCATAACTAGCTCTTATTCATACAGTTGCCTACTTCCACCTCAGTGACATCGCCCGTCTCCGCCGCTGCCTCAGCTCAGCTGCTGCTGCCACCCTTATCCAGGCCTTTGTTACCTCGAGACTCGACTATTCCAGGGCTCTCCTGGCTGACCTCTCACCTTGCACCCTCCGTAAACCTGAGCTCCTCCAAAACTCTGCTCCCTGTATTCTAACTCGCACCAAGTCCCGTTCACCCATCACCCCCTGTGCTCACTGACCGACAGTAGCTCCTGGGCCGGCAACGCCTCGATTTTAAAATTCTCATCCTCGTGTTCAAATTCCTCCATGGCCTCTCCCTTCCCATCTCTGTAACCTCCTCCAGCCCTACAGCCTTCCGGGATCACTGCGCTCCTCCAATTCTGGCCTCTAAGGCATCCGCGATTTCCATCGTCCCACCATTGGTGGCCGTGCCTTCAGCTGCCTGGGCCCTAAGCTCTGGAATTCCCTCCCTAAACCTCGCCACCTCCCTACCTCTATCCTCCTTTATGACACACCTTAAAACCTGCCTCTTTGACAAAGCTTTAGGTCACCTGTCCTAATGTCTCCTGATGTGATTCGGTGTCAAATTTTGTTTGATAACACTTCTGTGAAGTGCCTTGGGATGTTTTACTACACTGAAGGTGCTATATAAATGCAAGTTGCTGTTGTTTCCTCCCTTCTGTGTTCTTGACTGATTCACTATATACCTACTATTTTTCTTCTCTCTTGTCATGGACGGTCAATGAGGCAATGTCTCCTACACTCCAGGCCCAACCTTGTACTTTGCAGTTACCGCAGAATCAGTTTTTAATGTATGTGTGTATATATATTTATATAGATATATAGATGAGTATATGCAGCTATATACACACACACATATACATACACCCAATTATGTTTTATAATACACAGACATATTAAAAGCTTACTATGGCTGTTCTACCTGGTACACCTACACTGACTGATTTCTTTCTTGAGCCAGTTCCTTCCCCTCTCCACAGGTGATTCACTTTTCCCCGGCACTTTACGACTAGGTAACGCGGGAGACGCAGAGGAGCATTATCCTGGTGCTGAATAAGATCGACCTCGCTCTGCCCTCCCTAGTGGCGCCCTGGAAACATCATTCCCAGCAGAAGTTCCCTCCGCTCCACCTGCTCTGCTTCACGTCGTACCCGCGGGAGAAACCGGGCGAGACGGAGCTGAGGGCCGGTAAGTAGCAAGAGGGCCTGCGCGTGCCTAAGTGAGATTATTAATTAACCCCTTCTCATTGCACAATACCCATTCTAGGATAGCCTGTTCCCTAGTTGGCTCCTCAACGTACTGGTGTGAGAAACCATCTTGTACACACTCCAGGAATTCATCCTCCACAGTATTATGTAATGAGAAAGGATTAATTAGCAATCTTGTTGTGCGAGGCCCCTTGGGGAGGAGCGATCATAATATGATAGAATTCTTCATTAATATAGAATTCTTCATTAAGATGGAGAGTGAAGTAGTTGACTCAAAGACTAGGGTCCTGAATTTAAATAAAGGAAGCTACGATGGTGTGAGGCACGAGTTGGCTAGGATGGATTGGGGAACGTTACTTTAAGGGTTGATGGTGGATAGCAATGGCAAACATTTAAAGATTGCATGGATGAACTACAGAATTTGTTCATCCCTGTTTGGCATAAAAATAAAACAAAAAAGGTGACTCAACCGTGGCTAACAAGGGAAATTAGAGATAGCATAAGATCCAAGGAGAGCACATATCATTTGGCCAGAAAAAGCAGCAAAACTGAGGATTGGGAGCAGTTTAGGATTCAGCAAAGGAGGACAAAAGGATTAATTAAGAGGGGAAAAATAGATTATGAGAATAAGCTTGCAGGGAACATAAAAACTGATAGATATGTGAAGAGAAAAAGATTGGTGAAGTCAAGCGTAGGTCCCTTGCAGTCAGAATCAGGGGAATTTATAATGGAGAACAAAGAAATGGCTGACCAATTAAATACATACTTTGATTCTGTCTTCACAAAGGAGGACACAAATAACCTCCCAGAGATGTTGGGGAACATAGGGTGTAATGAGAGGGAGGAACTGAATGAAATCAGTATTTGTAGGGAAATGGTGTTTGGGAAATTGATGGGATTGAAGGCCGATAAATCCCCAGGGCCTGGGCCTGATGAACACCTCCGTTCAGTCCGTAAGGGTGACCCTGAGCTTCCGGTCGCCTGTCATTTCAATTCACCGCTCCATTCCCACTCGGACCTCACCGTCCTTGGCCTCTTGTACTGTTCCACGGAAGCTCAACGTAAACTCGAGGAACAGCACCTCATCTTCCGATTAGGCACTCTGCAGCCTTCCGGTCTCAATATTGAGTTCAACAATTTCAGATCATAACCTCGGCCCCTATTTCATTTTCACTTATATTTTTCCACTCCTTTCCTTTCCCCCCCCCCTTTCCTTTTGTTTCTCTCTCACACCTGGCAGCTATCTTTTGCCCTGCCAGTACACTTTACACCTAATCACAGCCTATTACCATCTCGTCTAGCTTCTAATCTCTTTTACTTCTTTTGGTTCTTTTATTCTTTTGTCCGATCGCAGCCCTGCCTTCGATCTAGTTCCTTTTCTCTCCAGTTTTGAAGAAGGGTCAAACCCGAAACGTCAACTCAAATTTCTCTCCACGGATGTTGCCTGACTTGCTGAGTTTTTCCAGCATTTTCTGTTGTTATTTCCTGATAATCTACATCCTAGTGTACTTAAGGAAGTGGCCCTAGAAATAGATGCATTGATGGTTATGTTCCAAAATTCTATAGACTCTGGAACAGTTCCCATGGATTGGAGGATAGCTAATGTAAGCGCACTATTTAAGAAGAGTGGTAGAGAGAAAACGGGGAATTATAGACCAGTAAGCCTGACATCGGTAGTGGGGAAAATGCTAGACTCCATTACAAAAGATTTAATAGCAGCGCACTTGGAAAACAGTGACAGGATCAGACAAAGTCAACATGGATTTACAAAAGGTAAGTCATGCTTGACTAATCTACTGGAATTTTTTGAGGATGTAACTGGTAGAATAGATAAGGGAGAACCAGTGGATGTGGTGTATTTGGACTTTCAGAAGGCTTTCGATAAGGTCCCGCATAAGAGATTAGCGTGTAAAGTTAAAGCCCATGGGATTGGGGGTAAGGTACTGTCTTGGATAGAGAACTGGTTGGCAGACAGGAAGCAAAGAGTTGGAATAAACGGTCTTTTTCCGAGTGGCAGGCAGTGACTAGTGGGGTACCGCAGGGATCGGTGCTAGGACACCAGCTATTCACAATATATATAAATGATCTAGACGAGGGAACTAGATGTAATATCTCCAAGTTTGCAGACGACATAAAGCTGGGTGGGCGTGTGTCCTGTGAGAAGGATGCAGAGAAACTCCAGTACGATTTGGACAGGTTGGGTGATTGGGCAGATGCATGGCAAATGCAGTATTGCAGTATAATGTGGATAAATGTCGGTGGCAAAAACAGGAAGACAGATTATTATCTGAACGGCAATAGATTGGGAAAAGGGAAAGTGCAATGAGACCTGGGTATCCTTGTGCACCAGTCGCTGAAGGTAAGCACGCAGGTGCAGCAGGCGGTTAAGAAGGCAAATGGTATGTTGGCCTTCATAGCGAGATGATTTGAGTACAGGAGCAAGGAAGTCTTGCTGCAGTTGTACAGGGCGTTGGTGAGACCACACCTTGAGTATTGTGTGCAGTTTTGGTTGCCTTATCTGAGGAAGGATGTTATTGCCATGGAGAGAGTGCAGTGAAGATTCACCAGACTGATACCTGGGATGGCAGGAATGACGTATGAGGAGAGATTGGGTTGTTTAGGCTTACACTCGCTAGAGTTTAGAAGAATGAGAGGGGATCTCATTGAAACTTATAAAATTCTAACAGGACTAGACAGACTAGATGCAGGAAGGATGTCCCCGATGGCGGGGGAGCCCAGAACCAGGGGTCACAGTCTAAGGATAAGGGGTAAGCCATTTAGGATGGAGATGAGGAGGAATTTCTTCACCCAGAGAGTTGTGAACCTGTGCTATTCTCTGCCACACAGGGCAGTTGAGGCAAATTCATTAAATATATTCAAGAAGGAGTTGGATATATTTCTTGAGGCTAAAGGGATCAAGGGATATGGGGAGAAAGCAGGGACAGGGTACTGAATTTGGATGATCAGCCATGATCTCATTAAATGGCGGAGTGGGCTCGAGGGGCCAAATGGCCTACTCCTGCTCCTATCTTCTATGTTTCTATTAGACAAAGTCAACATGGATTTATGAAAGGGAAATCATGTTTGACAAACCTACTGGAGATTGTTGAGGATGTAACTGGTAGAATAGATAAGGGAGAACCAGTGAATGTGGTGTATTTGGATTTTCAGAAGGCATTTGATAAATTCCCACATAAGAGGTTAGTGTGCAAAATTAAAGCACATGGGATTGGGGGTAATATACTGGCCTGAATTGAAAATTGATTAACAGACAGGAAACGGAACGTAGGAATAAATGGGTCTTTTTCGGGGTGGCAGGCGATGACTAGTGGGGTACCGCAGGTATCCGTGCTTGGGCCCGAGCTATTCACAATATATATAAATGATCTGGATGAGGGAACAAAATGTAATATTTCCAAGTTTGCTGACGACACAAAACTAGGTGGGGTTGTGAGGAGGATGCAAAGAGGCTTCAAGGCGATTTAGACAAGTTGAGTGCATGGGCAAATACACGGCAGATGCAGTATAACATGGATAAATATGAAGTTATCCACTTCGGTAGGAAAAACAGAAAGGTAGAGTATTATTTAAATGGTGCTAGATTGGGAAATGCTGATGTACAAAGGACCTTGGTAGCCTTGTAAACCAGTCACTGAAAGCAAACATGCAGGTGCAGCAAGCAGTTAGGAAGGCAAATGGTATGTTGGCCTTCATTGCAAGAGGATTTGAGTACAGGAGGAAGGATGTCTTACTATAGTTGTACAGAGCCTTGGTGAGACCACACCTGGAGTACTGTGTGCAGTTCTGGTCTCCTTACCTAAGAAAGAATATACTTGCCATAGAGGGAGTGCAGTGCAGGTTTACCAGACCAATTCCTGGGATGGGGGGATTGTCCTATGAGGAGAGATTGGGTCAACCAGGTCTGTATTCACTAGAGTTTAGAAGAATGAGAGGGGATATCATTGAAATGTGTAAAATTTTGACAGGGCTAGAGAGACTGGATGCAGGGAGGATGATTCCCCTGGCTGGGGGGTCTAGAACGAGGGGACACAGTCTCAGGATACAGGTAGGACATTAAGACTGAGATGAGAAGAAATTTCTTCACTCAGAGGGTGGTGAACCTGTGGAATTCTCTACCACAGAAGGCTGTGGAGGCCAAGTCACTGAATATATTTAAGAAGGAGGTAGATAGATTTCTAGACACAAAAGGCAGCTAGGGATATGGGGAGAGAGGGGGAATATGGTACTGAGATAGAGGATCAGCCATGATCATGTCGAAGGGCCAAATGGCCTACTCCTGCTCCAATTTTTCTATTTTTTTTCGATGTAAACGCCCATCTGATTCACTAATGTCCTTTAGGGAAGAAAATCTGTCATCCTTACCCGGTCAGACCTATATGTGACTCCAGACCCTCAACAATGTGGTTGATTCTTACTGCCCTCTGAAATGGCCCAGTCGACACCCCCCTCCCACCAAAGTCCTCCTTACTAACAGCTGGGAAGCTGTCCCATAGACTAGACTAACTGAGCATCAGTCTGACATAGTCATACTCACAGAATCAGCAATGTTCCAGACCTCATTACAGCCTTGGTCCAAACATGGAGAAAAGAGCGAAGTTGCAGAGGTGAGGTGAGGTAAACTGCCCTTGACATCAAGGCAGTATATGACCGAGTGTGACGTCAAGGAGCCCTAGTAAAAGTGAAGTCAATGGGAATCGGGGGACAACTCTCCACTGGTTGGAGTCACACCTAGCAGAAATGAAGATGGTCGCGGTTGTTGGATACCAATGATCTCAGCCCCGGGACCTCTGTAGGAGTTCCTCAGGGCAGTGTCCTAGGCCCAACCATCTTCAATGATCTTCCCCCATCATAAGGTCAGAGGTGGGGATGCTTACTGTTGACTTCAACTTGTTCAGAACCACTTGCAACTCCTCAGATAATGAAGCAGTCGATGCCCGCATGCAGCATTCAGTATTCAGGCTTGGACTGATAAGTGGCAAGTAACATTCATGCCACACAAGTGCCAGGCAATGACCACCTCCAACAAGATAGTCTAACCACCTCCCCTTGCCATTCAACAGCATTATCATCGTCAAATCCCACACCATCAACATCCTGGGCGGTCACCATTGACCAGAAACTTAACTGGACCAGGTCAGAAGGCTGGGTATTCTACTGCAAGTGACTCACCTCCTGACTCCCCAAAGCCTTTCCACCATTTATAAGGCACAAGTCAGCAATGTGATGGAATCCTCCCCACTTGCCTGGATGGATGCAGCTCATACAAGACACAAGGAACGCAACACCATCCAGGACAAAGCTGCTCGTTTGATTGGCACCCCATCCACCACCTTAAACCTTCACTCCCTCCGCCACTGGCGCACCGTGGCTGCAGTGTGTACCATCTACAAGATGCAATGCAGCAACTCACCAAGGCTTCTTTGACAGCACCTGCCAAACCCTCTACCGCCTAGAAGGACAAGGTATAAGACATTCAGTTTATTTTAAACTTCTGTCTGACAGTTTTTGAGTTCAGAGCTGAGGAACAGACAACTCGAGAACAAGATTGCAGGGAACACTATTCTTTATTTAAAATCAACAAGAGTTTACAAGAAAGCACACAAAACATGACATGACTACCCGTGCTCTATCCTTTACTCATTACAAGTAAGCGCGCACGGATCATACAGTAAAACAACTCGTACTCAAGTCATTGACTTATTACAAGTGAGCACACACTAATATAACCATTTACTTTAAGCTCAAGTGATCATAAGCAATCACATACGTACTAACACCAGTGAGAGGTTGGCTCGGCGGTGACCAGACAGATGAATTTAACTGGCAACTGACCAAGCTGCCCTCGACTGCCGCAGCGAGTGGTCAATTTACAGCATCTTTTATACCCCAAAACTTGGCAACTGGCCCACAGCATTCATGTCCCTCACTGTGTGAATAGCCTTGTTGTCTCTCTCTCACTTTCCTATCTGTTTTGACGCTTGGTGAACCAAGGCCTGAAGAAGTCCTTGTTTTTACACCTGAGGGTTGACTCCTTGTTCTCACAGAATTTTCAAGTCTTATCATTTGGAGAAAAACAGCTTGCAAGCGCATAACTTATTTTATAATCTTTTAAGCAGGCCCTCAAAGCCTGTCGGTACATTAAATTTGGTCACTTTAGGTTCAGTCAAGTTTACCGTGAACGGTGTATTCTTACAAAGGGCAGCGGGTGCATTAGTTCCTGAGGCAAATCTCCACCGCAGGAAAATAAAACTGAAACTTGTATTCCTAACTTTTTCCTGAATTCCAAGAATAGAAACCGATACACACGTTGACAAGATAAATCTCAGTAACAGCGCAAAAAACAAAGTGGACAATTTGGCCCAGTGGGCGGACACACCTTGCGGGGTGGCCCTGAGCCCACAGTAAAGGTTCAATCTTTCACTTGGGTGGGTTTGGATTCAGAACCTGGGCCACCGGCAAAAAAGTCGGCCGTCAGAACATTTCCCAATACATTAATCCTGCGGGGTGGCACTGAGGCAACTAAAGGGTTAAATCCTTCACCTGGGCGTGTCTGGACTCAACAGCCTGGGGCACGAGCAAAATAATCGGCATTTGCCCAGTACTCGTTTCACAACTGAGTCATCCAGTGAGAAGAAGGAAATGTCCCTGAATTCCTTGAATTAACCTGAGGCTTGTGTTAAACTTGTTGATATTGAGAGAGGTTCACTGAGATAATGCAGCCGCTGGGAGGGGGATATTTGTCCTGATATCTGTGCATAAAGGGGATTTGAAATTTCAGTTAACACTTTGCGCATTCTCTATACAGAAATTGTCAGAGAGCGGTGAGATGGGAGTTGCATATGGTGGTGGGGGTGTCTTCAGAGGGCGGTGGAGTGGCTGCAGAGGGCGGTGGAGGGGCGGCTACAGAGAGTGGTGATAGGGGAGTTGCAGAGGGCGGTGAGAGGGAGTTGCAGAGGGCAGTGAGAGGAGAGTTGCAGAGGGCAGTGAGAGGGAGTAGCAGAGGGCGGTGAGGGGGCAAAATGACCCACCGCACCAGCCAGTCCCAGAGGGGGAAAGGACAATGTCTGACCCACTGCAACACCCAGTCCCAGAGGGTGAAAGGACAAGGTGGTGGAGGCTGGGGGTCAGGGAGGTTCTGTTGAAGAAGACTTGGCGAGTTGCTGCGACCGGCTTGTGGGGTCGAGCAGACTTTTAAGGTGGTGGTGGGAGGGGATGTTGAAGGTGGGGGAGGGAGGGGATGTTGAAGGTCGGGTGTAGTATATGTACCTTTAAGAGAGAACTACTTTTACAGCTCCTGTATACTGTAGTACCGGCAGTGACCACACCTGTATATAAGCCTTGAGCATGCCTCTGTATTGTTAGTTTCTAGACTGCCCTCCTCCAGTAAACACCTGTTGATTGTTAATTTACAGCCTCCGTCTAGTTATTGGAAAACATCATACTTTAAGAATCACGGATTCAACAGTGGCGACGAGGTCGATTCAAATCTACCTGCAACTCTGCATTTCCTTTCAAGGATTCGCTCTGGGAGTACGGTGGAAGAAAGTCGAGGCCAGAAGCACGGGCGTCGACCACGAGCAACCGCCCAGTCATCCGGCAGAGAGTGAACATCGCAGGGGAGTCTGGTGAGAGCTGGGCTTGGTTCTCCATCCACGACGATCCAGCAACAGACTGGCAACAGGTACAGCACAGACCCTTCCCGGACAGCGGCAGCTGGAGCCGACCGACGGCACAGAAAAGGCCGAGCAGCATCGATGGGGTAAGAGAGAGGGTGAAGCGCACAGGGCACAGCCGGGGGTTGAAAACCGAGTGGCGTCGACGGAAAACAAAAAGATAGAGAGGGTAAAGCAGCAGCTGGGTTCAGGACCGAGTGGCGGCAATGAGAGAGGCGCACAGGAGAACGCGCAGAGCACAGCCAGGGCTCAAGGGCTGAACAGTGTCCACGGGGGAAAGAAAGGAAGCGCGGGAGACGCCATTGAGCCGCGGAGAAGAAGGGAGAGCGCGGGAGACGCCATTTTAGAAGCCGCAGCGGAGAAGAAGGGCGAGCGCGGGAAGAAAGGAAAGCGCGGGAGACGCCATTTTGTGCCAGCGGAGAAGAAGGGAGAGCGCGGGAGATGCCATTTTAGACCGTTTAATCACACCCAGGGATGCCGAAGAGTGGCAGTATCACTGCGTTCGACAATGAAGTCGAAGATTGGGCGACATATGTGGAACGCATTGAGGTGTACTGCAAGGTGAATGAAGTGCCAGATGCTAGGAAAGCACTGGTTTTGTTGAATTCCATGGGTGCAAAAACTTATGGCTTACTGCGAAACCTAATAACCCCAGAGAAGCCAGTGGATAAGAATTTCGAAAGCATAGTGGAAATCCTACAGGACCACTTAAACCCCACACCACTGCTGATAGAAAGATTTAAGTTCCACAAAAGGAACCAGCATAAAGGCGGAAGTAATGCTGAGTACTTAACGGAACTGCGCAAGCTATCGAAACACTGCCAGTTTGGATTGGGACTAGCAGATACGTTAAAGGACAAGTTTGTGTGTGGGCTTCAAAGTGAAGGAACCCAGAAATGGCTTCTATCAGAAAAGGATCTTACGCTGGACAAGGCTTTCAGCATGGCAGTATCACACGAAGCAGCCGCACGGGGCACTGCAGAGATACAACGGAGACCGCAAGAATATGGCACCAATGAAATGTCATATGGAGCAGGGAAGTGTTATCGCTGCGGCAGAACAACACACGACCAGAAGGATTGTTGGTTCAAGGACCAAGTGTGCAGACAGTGTGGAAAAGCAGGACACATAGCAAGAGTCTGCAGGTCAGGGAAGAAAACCAGCAGCAAGAAATCTCCACAGGAGAAGTACAAAAAGGTACATAAGGTGATGGACAGTAGTTCAGACGAACAGAAAAGTGATACAGGCTCCGGAAGCAAGGCGCTGGGTTGTCTGAAACTACATAAGGTAATCAAAATGTAGGATCACCAGACTATCTGGGTCACGCTCAAGATAGACGGAGTCCAAGTGAAAATGGAATTGGACACAGGATCAGCCCTAACAGTCATAAACCAAAGGGACTACAGCGGCTATTTTCACATATACCCTTGGAAGCTACAGAGATTGTCTTGAAGACGTACACGGGGCAAAAAGTCTACCCCAAAGGAAAAATAAGGGTGAACGTGATATACAAAGGCCAGGAAATACCCAAAATGGACCTATATGTATTGCCAGATGGAGGACCACCACTACTAGGACGTGAATGGATCCGGAAGATACAATTAGATTGGCATTCCATACAGGCACTGAAGGTTGAGGCCAAAAAGGATGACGACGTCACACCTGGACGACTGTCAAAAATGCTAACTGACACACAAGAAGTGTTCCAGGAGGGACTCTGAACACTAAAAGACATAACAGCGACGATTAAAATAGAGGAAAATGCAAGCCCAAAGTGTTTTATGGCCTTATGCGATCCGACCAGCCGTCGAACCAGAGCTGGAAGGGTTGGAGCGTTCAGGAGTACTGTCCAAAGTAGACTGGAGTGAGTGGGCTACACCATTCGTTCCTGTAATGAAGAGGTCGTTGAGTAATACGCCTGGAGAACCAAAGAAGGTCCGCATCTGTGGGATTTTAAGGTGACAGTGAACCCAGTCCTTCACACGGTACAATATCCACTTCCACGGATTGAGGATATTTTCGCCTCGCTATCTGGAGGTAAACACTTCACCAAAATTGACTTGACCCAGGCGTACCTGCAAATGGAGGTAGAAGAAGCCTCGAAACAATACCTCACGATCAACACTCATATAAAGGTCAATACAACCGGCTGGTGTTCGGGGTAGCATTGGCTCTGGCTATTTGGCAAAGGGCAATGGATCAAGTCCTGCAAGGGATTCCAGGGACCCAGTGTTATTTGGACGGCATCCTGGTCACGGGCGAAAATGACAGTGATCACCTCGCCAACCTGGAGAAGGTGCTCACTAGATTAAAGGAATATGGGCTACGAGCTAATCGCCACAAGTGCGAGTTTTTCCAGAAGCAGATCTCGTATTGTGGCCACGTTATTGATGAAGAGGGGTTACATAAGTCCCCTGAAAAGATTGGGGCAGTAGTCAAGGCTCCAGCACCGGAAAATGTGTCACAACTGAGGTCGTTCCCCGGGCTGGTGAACTACTACCATAAGTTTTTACCAAATTTGTCTACAGTATTACACCCACTGAACATCCTACTGCAAACGGGGGTACCATGGAAGTGGAATGATGAATGTAAACGAGCTTTCCAGAAGTGCAAAGAATTGATCACATCAAAAGAGGTGTTGGCCCATTTCAACCCAGCACTACCAATTCGGTTGGCATGTGATGCATCACCCTATGGTATTGGAGCGGTGCTGTCGCACAAATTCCCAGATGGGTTGGAGAGGCCAGTAGCCTTTGCGTCTCGGTCACTAACCTCAGCCGAGCGCAACTACGCCCAGATCGACAGGGAGGCCCTCAGCCTAGTATGGGGAGTAAAAAAATTCAACCACTATCTGCATGGGCAGAAGTTCACCTTGCTGACTGACCACCAACCACTTGTCTCCATCTTTAATCCAAAGAAGGGCATTCCGGTGATGACTGCACAACGGCTACAAAGATGGTCCCTTTTTCTAGGGCGAACCAATATGAAATAGAGTATAAGGGCACGAAACAGCATGGAAACGCTGATGGGCTATCACGCCTGCCACTGCCTACTGTGGAGGAAGCACCAGCAGTGGACCCTATCGAAATATTTTATTCATCGATAATTGAACGATTGCCAGTAACTAACGCGGATATAGAGGAGACCCGCAATGACCCGACACTGTCTCGGGTATATGATTTGACAGTGAAGGGATGGCCAACACATGGCGACTCACTGTTGCCAGCATTCTCATCCAGAAGCGAACAGCTGTCAGTATGCCAGGGGACAGTGATATGTGGATCCCGAGTGGTAATTCCACCCAAGTTAAGGGAGAGAGTGCTCAATGAGCTTCACGAAGGCCATCTGGGAGGGGTGAAAATGAAAAGCCTTGCTAGGGCTTATGTGTGGTGGCCGGGGATCAACCAACAAATCGAGAACCTAACAAAGAGCTGCTCAGGATGCCAGAAGGTCCAAAATGCACCACCACATGCACCTCTACACCCATGGGAGTGGCCCTCCTCTCCATGGCAACGGGTGCATATTGATTTTGCTGGTCCATTCATGGACTCAATGTTCTTAATAGCAGTGGATGCGCACTCGAAATGTCCTGAGGTGATCAAAATGTCCTCAACCACTACAGAGAAAACGATTGCAGTCCGACGGACCATATTTGCCAGATTTGCTCTGATAACGGACCACAGTTTGTGCCTGAAGAGTTTTGGAAATTTATGAGAAGGAATGGGGTAAGGCATTACACATCTGCCCCGTATCATCCAGCTACAAATGGATTGGCTGAGAGGTTCGTACAAACCTTTAAAAAGGCGATAAGGGCCATGTGCGATGATGAAATTCCACTACAGCATAAGGTGGACAATTTCCTGTTAGCCTACAGAAATGCGACACATGCAGTTACCAACCAGACCCTGGCCATGATGTTCTTTAACCAAAGGTTGAGATCTCGTCTGGATTTGCTCAGGCCAAATGTGCGAAGAAATGTTGAGGATAAGCAATTCCAGCACATCAATGAGAAGCCGACAAGGAGCTTCAATGTAGGACAACCAGTCTTGGCCCGCGACTACCGAACAGAGAAATGGCAACCCGGAACGATATGCACACTGGAGGGGCCATTAATGTACACAGTGGATGTCGGGGAGAACATTGTGAGACGCCATGTCGACCAGATACTAACGTCACAGGAACAAGTCAACCCCATGTCTCGCGTACCTGGGGATGAACCCAACATAGCATCTATCTCAGAAACAGTAGCAGCGGAAACTGATGAACTAACCGACGAAAGGGGGCCAGAATCACCTCCGCACCGAGTACAAGAACCTCAGGAAAGGCGCTATCCAGAAAGGATCAGGAAGCCGCCCCAAAGACTGAATCTATAAATGGACTATTTCAGTTTAAAGTGCATGTTAAAGTGTTAACTGTTATTTGAATGTTATGGGTACTGTTAATCTAAAAGGGGAGGAATTGTAGTGTATGTACCTTTTAAGAGAGTACTACTTTTACAGCTCCAGTATACTGTAGTACTGGCAGTGACCACACCTGTATATAAGCCTTGAGCATGCCTCTGTACTGTTAGTCTCTAGACTACCCTCCTCCAGTAAACACTTGTTGATTGTTAATTTACAGCCTCCGTCTAGTTATTGGAAAACATCATACTTTAAGAATCACGGATTCAACATCGGGGAGGGGATGTTGAAGGTGGGGGAGGGAAGGGTTGTTGAAGGTGGGGGAGGGAGGGGATGTTGAAGATGGGGGAGGGAGAGGATGTTGAAGGTGGGGGAGGGAGGGGAAGCTGAAGGTGGGGGAGGGAGAGGATGTTGAAGGTGGGGGAGGGAGGGGATGTTGAAGGTGAGGGAGAGGATGTTGAAGGTGGGGGAGGGAGAGAACATAAGGACATAAGAACATAAGAAATAGGAGCAGGAATAGGCAGGGGAGCAGGGGAGACCAAACGCAGATTGGGTGACCGCTTTGCGGAACACCTCGTTCAGTCCGTAAGGGTAACCCCGAGCTTCCGGTCGCCTGTCATTTTAATTCACCGCTCCATTCCCACTCGGACCTCACCGTCCTTGGCCTCTTGTATTGTTCCACGGAAGCTCAACGTAAACTCGAGGAACAGCACCTCATCTTCCGATTAGGCAGTCTGCAGCCTTCCAGACTCAATATCGAGTTCAAGAATTTCAGATCATAAGCTCGGCCCCCATTTCATTTTCTCTGGTAATTGTTCCACTCCTTTCCCCCCCCCCCTTTCCTTTTGTTTCTCTCTCACACCTGGCAGCTATCTTTTGCCCTGCCAGTACACTTTACATCTAATCCCAGCCTATTACCATCTCGTCTAGCTTCTAATCTCTTTTACTTCTTTTGGTTTTTTTTAATTCTTTTGTCCGATCTAGTTTCTTTTCTTTCCAGTTTTGAAGAAGGGTCCAACCCGAAACGTCAACTCAAATTTCTCTCCACGGATGTTGCCTGACCTGCTGAGTTTTTCCAGCATTTTCTGTTGTTATTTCGGATTTCCAACATCTGCAGTATTTTGCTATCGCAGGAGTAGGCCAATCGGCCCCTTGAGCCTGCTCCGCCATTCAATGAGATCATGGCTCATCTGATCCTAACCGCCAATCTACTATCACAGAACTATCTCCTGAATCTAACAGAATTAGACACATGAAATAGGAGCAGGATCCGGCTACACGGCCCCTGGGCCCGCTCCGCTACCCACAGGGCCATGACCGATCCGAACCTAGACTCATGTCCAAATTCCTGCCCGCTCCCCGTAACCATTAATTCCCTTTACTTCTAGGAAACTGTCTATTTCTGTTTTAAATTTATGTAATGATGTAGCTTCTACAGCTTTTTGGGGCAGCATATTCCATGGACCTACCACCCTCTGACTGAAGTAGTTCCTCCTCATCTCAGTTTTGAAAGAGCTGCCCCTTATTCTAAGACTATGCCCCCTAGTTCTAGTTTCACCCATCATCGGGAACATCCTCCCCGCATCCACCCGATCCAACCCCTTCACAATCTTATATGTTTCAATAAGATCGCCTCTCATTCTTCTGAACTCCAATGAGTAGAGTCCCAATCTACTCAACCTCTCCTCATATGTCCATCCTCTCATCCCCGGGATTAACCGAGTGAACCTTCTTTGTACTGATTCGAGAGCAAGTATGTCTTTACTTAAGTATGGACACCAAAACTGTATGCAGTATTCCAGGTGCGGTCTCACCAATACCTTGTACAACTGAAGCAATACCTCCCTATTTTTATATTCAATCCCCCAAGCAATGAAAGCCAACATTCCATTGGCCTTCTTAATCACTTGCTGCACCTGCATACTAACCTTTTGAGTTTCGTGCACCAGGACCCCCAGATCCCTTTGTACTTCAGTACTTTCCAGTTTCTTGCCATTAAGATAATAATTTGCTCTACGATTTTTCCTGCCAAAGTGCATAACCTCACATTTTCCAGTATTGTATTTCATCTGCCAAATCTCTGCCCATTTACTTAGCCTGTCTATGTACCCTTGCAGGTTTTTTATGTCCTCCTCACTCACTACTTTCCCTCCCATCTTAGTATCATCTGCAAACTTTGATATGTTACACTCGGTCCCCTCCTCCAAATCGTTAATATAGATTGTGAAGAGTTGGGGACCCAGCACTGACCCCTGCGGAACACCACTAGTTACTGATTGCCAGTCTGAGAATGAACCATTTATCCCAACTCTCTGCCTTCTGTTAGATAGCCAATCCTCTATCCATGCCAGAATATTGCCCCCAATCCCGTGATTTTTTATCTTAAGCAATAATCTTTTGTGTGACACCTTGTCAAATGCCTTTTGGAAGTCTAAATACACTACGTCCATTGGTTCCGCTTTATCCACCCTATATGTTACTTCCTCAAAGAACTCCAGCAAATTTGTCAAACATGACTTCCCCTTCATAAAACCATGCTGACTTTGTCCTATTAAGTTATGATTATCTAAATGTCCTGTTACTGTCTCCTTAATAATGGACTCCAACATTTTACCTACCACAGATGTTAGGCGAACCGATCTGTAGTTTCCAGCCTTCTGTCTACTGCCCTTTTTAAATAAGGGTGTTACATTAGCAGTTTTCCAGTCTGCCAGGACCTTTGCTGAGTCCAGGGAGTTTTGGAAAATTATTACCAATGCATCCACAATCCCTACCGCCACTTCCCTCAAGACCCTAGAATGTAAATCATCAGGTCCAGGTGATTTATCCGCCTTGAGTCCCATTATTTTACCGAGTACCACTTCCTTAGTGATTTTGATCGTGTTTAGCTCCTCCCCCCCCTTTAGCCCCCTGTTTGTCCAGTGTTGGGATATTCTTAGTGTCCTCTACTGTAAAGACTGATACAAAATACTCATTCAGTGTTTTTGCCATCTCCATATTTCCCACCATTAATTTCCCGGTCTCATCCTCTAAGGGACCAACATTTACTTTAGCCACCCTTTTTCTTTTTATATAACTATAAAAACTCTTACTATCTGTTTTTATATTTTTTGCTAATTTACTTTCATAATCTATCTTCCCTTTCTTAATCAATCTTTTTGTTATTTTTTGCTGTCTTTTAAAGTTTTCCCAATCCTCTATCCTCC
The DNA here is from genome assembly GCF_052327205.1 of Somniosus microcephalus. Classification (NCBI taxonomy): domain Eukaryota; kingdom Metazoa; phylum Chordata; class Chondrichthyes; order Squaliformes; family Somniosidae; genus Somniosus; species Somniosus microcephalus. The sequence continues at coordinate 133,866,728 of NW_028225179.1, read as the reverse complement.
CACTAGATTTGGCTACCTTATATGCCCTTGTTTTTAGTCTAACGCTATCCTTAATTTCTTTACTTAGCCACGGATGGCTGTCTTTTCTTTTACACCCTTTTCTTTTCAGTGGAATATATATTTTTTGGAAGTTGTAAAATAACTCCTTAAATGTACACCACTGATCATGTATCGTCTTACCCTTTAATCTATTTTCCCTATCCACTCTACTCAATTCCGCTCTCATACCTTCACAGTCTCCTTTATTCAAGCTTAGCACGCTTGTTTGAGATCCAACCTTCTCACCCTCTAATTGAATATGGAATTCAACCATGTTATGGTCACTCATTCCAAGGGGATCCTTTACTAGGACATTTTTAATTAATCCTGTCTCGTTACACAGGACCAGATCTAAGGTTGCTTGTCCCCTGGTCGGTTCATTTACGTACTGCTCAAGAAACCCATCCCTAATACACTCAATGAACTCATCCTCAAGGCAGCCCTGCCCAGTTTGATTTGTCCAATTAATATGATAGTTAAAATCCCCCATAATTATAGATGTTCCCTTATTACAAGCCTCAACTATTTCCTGATTGATACTCCGTCCAACCGAGTTGCAACTTTTCGGAGGCCTATAGACTATGCCCACTAGTGTTTTTTTCCCCTTATTATTCCTTATCTCCACCCAAACTGTTTCATTATCCTGATCTTTTGACCCAATATAATTTCTCTGTATTACAGTGATTCCTTCCTTTATTAACATAGCCACCCCACCTCCCCTTCCTTCCTGCCTGTCCTTCCTGATCGTTAAATAACCTGGTATGTTTAATTCCCAGGCATTGGCACCTTGCAGCCATGTTTGTGTAATGGCCACAAGATCATACCCATATGTAGTTATTTGTGCCATTAACGCGTCTATTTTGTTACGAATGCTACGTGCATTCAGATAGAGAACTTTCAAATATGTTTTGTGACACTTAGTTCCTGCTTTTGCCCTTTTTATTACTTTACCTTTTACTCCATACCTTTTGCCCCTTCCTGACACACTCTGGTTTTTAATTTCCCCACTGCTACCTAAGTCTATGACCTTCTCTGTTGTTATTTTTATTATTTGCTCTCTAGGAACCTCCCCCCTACTAGTTAGTTTAAAGCCCTCTCTACAGCCCTAGTTATATGATCCGCCAGGACTCTAGTCCCAGCACTGGCCAAGTGAAGCCCGTCCCAACGGAACAGCTCCCTCCTGCCCCAGTACTGGTGCCAGTGTCCCAGGAAGCAAAACCCATTTCTCCCACACCAGTCTTTGAGCCACGCATTTAACTCTCTAATTTTATTTGTCCTAGCCAAATTTGCTCGTGGCTCAGGTAATAATCCAGAGATTATTACCCTTGAGGTTCTGTTTTTTAATTTGACCCCTAGCTGCTCATACTCCTTTAACAGAACTGGCTTCCTAGTCCTATCTACGTCGTTTGTACCAACATGGACCACGACGACTGGATCCACCCCCTCCCACTGCAAATTTCTTTCCAGCCCAGAGGAGATGTCCTTAACCCTGGCACCGGGTAGGCAACACAGCCTACGGGACTCTCGCTCTTGTCTGCAGAGAACTCTATCTATCGCTCTAATAATACTATCCCCTACCACTACAACATTTCTATTTACTCCCCCCTCTTGAACGGCCCCCCGTTCCACGGTGCTGTGGCCAGGTTGCTCATCCTCCCTGCAGTTCCTGCTCCTGTCCACACACGGAGTAAGAACCTCGAACCTGTTGGCCAAGAGCAAGGGCTGCGGCTCCTCCAACACTACCTCCTGGATCCCCGTACCTGCCTCGCTCGTAGTCACACCGTCCTGACCCTGGCCATGGGCTACATCTGAATTAATTAACTTCATAGGTGTGACCACCTTCTGGTACACTGAGTCCAGATACTTCTCCCCCTCCCTGATGTGTCACAGTGTCTGAAGCTCAGACTCCAGCTCATCAACACGGAGCTGGAGATCCTGTAGCAGCAGACACTTGTCACAGATGTAATCACCGTGAGCCTCAATGGGGTCTACCGGCTCCCACATCTCGCAACAGTAACACATCACCTGCTCCATTCTATGTAATTAATTAAACTTTTTATTGTTACCCGATTTTAGATGCTAGTATCCCCTTTAATTAATTGGATTTAAATTAAATCAATCCCTCTAATTACACCAGTTAAATGGTTTACCAACAGTCACTCTGCACCAGAAAGGCCTTATTAAGTACAACCAGTTAAAGATATACTCTAGGGCGCTTATTTACCAACTGTCCCCACTACACCACAGAAACCCTAGAAAAAAAACCGCCGAATTTAAGCTTGTAATGAAAAGGAGAAAGAAAGAAATACTCACCAACCAATCCAACCAATCCCTTACCTGCTTCCTGGTGACGTCACACTTGGATTACTTTTTACCTCTCTCCTCTGCTGCTGAATTGGTCACTGCCCCCTCACAGGTCCGATGCTCTGATCGGGACTCACCTCGCAACTGCCGGTATTTAAGCTCTGCCGCCAGTCACTGCCCCCTCACAGGTCCGATGCTCTGATCGGGCCTCACCTCGCAACTGCCGGCATTTAAGCTCTGCCGCCGGTCACTGCCCCCTCACAGGTCCGATGCTCTGATCGGGACTCACCTCACAACTGCCGGTATTTAAGCTCTGCCGCCGGTCACTGCCCCCTCACAGGTCCGATGCTCTGATCGGGACTCACCTCGCAACTGCCGGTATTTAAGCTCTGCCACCGGTCACTGCCCCCTCACAGGTCCGATGCTCTGATCGGGCCTCACCTCGCAACTGCCGGTATTTAAGCTCTGCCGCCGGTCACTGCCCCCTCACAGGTCCGATGCTCTGATCGGATGTTGAATGTGGGGGAGGGAGGGGATGTTGAAGGTGGGGGAGGGATTGGATTTTGAAGGTGGAGGAGGGAGAGGATGTTGAAGGTGGGGAGGGAGGGGATGTTGAAGGTGTGGGAGGGAGGGGATGTTGAAGGTGGGAAGGGAGGGGATGTTGAACGTGGGGAGGGAGGGGATGTTGAACGTGGGGAGGGAGGGGGTGTTGAAGGTGGGGGAGTGGATGTTGAAGGTGGGGGAGGGAGGGGATGTTGAAGGAGGGGGAGGGAGGGGATTTTGAAGGTGGGGGAGGGAGAGGATGTTGAAGGTGGGGAAGGGAGGGGATGTTGAAGGTGGGGGAGGGAGGGGATTTTGAAGGTGGGGAGGGAGGTGATGTTGAAGGTGGGTGAGGGAGGGGATGTTGAAGATTAGGGAGGGAGGGTTTTTGCACGTGGTGAATTGGCTGCTGATCAAGCGGACTGCTTTGTCTTTTATGGTGTTCGGATAGCTATCTATATTTGTGTAAATGCTATCATGTATATATGCATATAATATATAATTTTCCTGTATACATACAAGGAGACCAGATTAACTCTTTTCCAGTGATAGGAGTGCAAGATTTAAAATTCCTGTTCAAATAAATTCACTTTTGAAATGCACCCATTGAGGCACTTGAGAACGAATTGTTGTTACCAGAAATGCTGTTTGCTCCAGTTACAGGTGATATGACTGTGAATAACCTGATTTTAATTTACAGAAAATAACATTAAAAAATATGCAGCTAATTTTTGATTTATATTGGGGTACAGTAGTCAGTTTATTCGTAAATTGAGATAAAATATACGGTGGACATTTTTTCAGATGTGCCTATTGGTGTCCTTGTACCCAAAACAAGCAGATTAATTTTTGGAGCCTCCTCGAAGGCCTGCAAACGAACACAATTAGTGGAAACTCCCACTGGTGATTAATTCATCCTGAGGGCCTGGCCAGTCTTGTGGATGGGACCTGCTTCTAGCGCAATGTTTTTTAAACCAGAGCAAAAGATCGCGGAAGACTGATTTGTGCTGCATGTCATTTGTGCTTAAAATTCCGTGATTTTTTTGCGCGGGTTACGCCGATTCGGGCGAATTGTGCCAAAAAGACCAGCGCAACCAAGCAGTAACTGCAGGCCACAAAATGAACAAAGGTCGTAGGAAGTCTAAAGCAGCGAGAGCCCTAAGGCAAAGGGGAGAAAATGGCAGTGATGGGAAACATAAAACATCCGGAGAGAAAGTTTGAATTAAATTAAAACACAAGTTTCTGTTAAAGTACAGAGGACCAGTGAAGAGACAGAACAGGTGAAGAAGGAGGGCACAGCCTACCTCCGCCAGTACTGTGGTCTGACCAAGGATTTCACCAAACCAAACACCAACCTGTCTCCCCCTTCCCCACTCCCCGTCCCTCCCTGAATATATCTGGAGATATCTGGTCCCTGATTGATTTATTCAGCTCTCTAACGTGCATTTTCCATACTTAGCCCGTGATTCCAAATACCAGTTTTGCTCTATTTATTTCCCCACCCAAGAATAAGGACAAATTATTGGGAGACAGTAAATGAAAGTGCAGTTAAATGAAAAGTGTTGTGTACAGTGATGAGTTGCATTGGTTCACACCTTGAGCACAACATATTCCCAAGTGTACAGAGTCTGAGTGAGTATACAATGAACAACATAGAAGTTACAACATGGACACAGACCAGTTGACAGAACCAGTCCATGTCAGCATTTACCCTCCACCAAAACCAGTAATTCTATTCACATTTAACCGTCCTGTTCCCATATCCCTTCAACCCCTTTTTCTTCCTCTCTCTCTCTCCAGTCTAACCTTGAATGTTGACATAGTTTCTGCCTCAGCCACTAACCCTGCCAGTGAATTCCACAGCCTCATGACTCTGTGTGAAGAGGTTTCTCCTGCTCCCTGTTCTAAATCTATTACATTAATCTTTGATCTATTGCCCCTTGTTCTTGACCCCTCAACCACTGCAAACAATCTGCTTCTACCTACCCTGTCCCAGCCTTTCATCATTTTAAGCATTTCTATCCTGGGACTGTGAAATAGTGGCAATAACAGAGACCTGGGTGAAAGAAGGGGAGGATTGGGAACTTTTGGTGTATATAATAGGCCACAAAGTAGTGGAAAGGAGATAGAGGAGCATATTTTCAGGCAAATTACAGATGGATGCATGAAATATAGAGTAATGATAATGGGGGAATTCAATTTTCCAAATATAGATTGGGATAGTGACAGTGTAAAGGGCAAAGAGGGGGAGGATTTCCTGAAATGTGTACAAGAGAACTTTCTAGATCAATGTATTTCTGGCCCAACGAGGAAGGAAGCAGTGCTGGATCTAGTTCTGGGGAATGAAGTGGGGCAAGTGAAGCATGTTTCAGTGGGGTGGGGAGGGCATTTGGGGAATATTGATCATAATATGAACAAGTTGAGAATAGTTATGGAAAAGAACAAGAAGCAATCAAGCTTAAAAATACTTAACTGGAGGAGGGCTAATTTTAGTGAGTTTAAAAGGGATCTGGCCCAGGTGGACTGGAATCAGACATTGGTAGGCAAAACAGTAATTGACCAATCGGAGGCCTTCAAAGAGGGGATGGTTCAGGCACAGAGTAGACACATTCCCACAATGGGGAAAAGGAAGGGCATCCAAAGCTAGAGATTAAAATGAAACAGAAAAAGGCTTATGACAAATGTAAGTCTCTATATATATATATATATATATATAAACAAGTTGGTTTGTCTGTCTGTCTGTCTGTCCGCTATACACTCAAAAGTTATAGAGCGTACCTACACGCATGTTATATCAAAAGAAAGCTTATCATTAGGGGAGTCTAATAGGCGTATTTACTTTTTGGTCAGACAAAAATTGTTCGGACACTATACAAAAAACTTTCAAAAATCCTCAAAAATCCGCTCATTAGCGGTTGACCAATCCTACCGCTCATTAGCGTTGAGTGACGTGATGGTTGACCAATCCTACAGTTCAGTGACCTGATGGTTGACCAATCCGCCGTCTGTGGGCGGGCCTAATCCTGCAGCCTCCTGAAACTTCTCCGCCATTTTTTTCATCCCCACAGCGACAGCACCAGCCAAACAAACCCCCACATTGCGGCTACGGGAGCGGGAGGTGAGTTGGAGTCACTCGGGCCGGGCCTCACAACCGCTCGGCCCGAGACACAGAGCGGGCGGGGGAGCGTCAGCGACCAGCCGTAAACCGCGCCACCTGCGGCGCGGCGCCCTGCCGCACCGGGAGCTTAGCTGGGGTCCGTCTCGGCCCCGGGGTCCGTCTCGGCCCCAGAGCCCGGCCGGGCCTGAACCGCTAGGCCCCGCATGTCCACCACGGCCGGGCTCAATTTTCAAAGCCCTTCCCCGGGTGCCAAAACAGGGGGAGGGAGGGAGGGAGATCAGAGGGGGAGACGTAGAGGGGGGGAGAGAGAGAGAGAGGCGACATACAGGGGCAGGGAGAGAGAGGGGGGAGAGCGAGAGGGGGCAGGGAGAGAGAGAGAGGCAACATACAGGGGCAGGGAGAGAGAGGGGGGAAGAGAGAGAGGGGGCAGGGAGAGAGAGGGGGACGGACACAGAGAGGGTCAGGGAGGGAAAGAGTGACACAGAGTGCGGGAGCAGCAGCGCCCAGCCGTAAACCGCGTGACCCAAAAAACCCTGGCAACGCCGGGCACCCCCAGCTAGTTTCTTATATATTAATGACCTAGACCTGGGTATACAGGGTATAATTTCAATGTTTCCAGATGGCACGAAACTTGGAAATGTGGAAAACAATGAGAAGGATAGAAACAGACTTCAGGAGGACATAGCCAGACTGGTGAACAAGGACAGGTGAAGATTAACTCAGAGAAGAGTGAAATGATAGATTTTGGTGGGAAGAATAAGGAGAGGCAATACAAGCTAAATACTACAAATATAAAGGGGCTGCAGCAACACAAAGACCTGTGCGTGTGTGTAAATAAATCCTTGAAGGTGGCAGGACAAATTGAGAAGGCTGTTGTAAAAGCATATGGGATCCTTGGTTTTATTAATACAGGCATAGAGTACAGACGCAAGGAAGTTCTACTAAACCTTTATAAAACACTGGCTAGGCCTCAGCTAGAGTACTGTGTTGAATTCAGGGCACCACACTTTAGGAAGGATGTCAAGGCCTTGAGTACAGGAACAAGGATGTCTTGCTGCAGTTGTACAGGGCCTTGGTGAGACCACATCTTGAGTATTGTGTGCAGTTTTGGTCACCTTATCTGAGGAAGGATGTTCTTGCCATGGAAGGAGTTCAGCGAAGATTCACCAGGCTGATACCTGGGATGGCAGGAATGACGTATGAGGAGAGATTGGGACGATTGGGCTTGTACTCGCTGGAGTTTAGAAGAATGAGAGGGGATCTCATTGAAACTTATAAAATTCTGACAGGACTGGACAGGCTAGATGCAGGAAGGATGTTCCCGATGGTTGGGGAGTCCAGAACCAGGGGTCACAGTCTAAGGATAAGGGGTAGGCCATTTAGGACAGAAGTGAGGAGGAATTTCTTCACCCAGAGGGTGATGAACGTGTGGTATTTTCTACCACAGAAGGCAGTAGAGGACAATACATTAAATATATTCAAGCAGGAGTTGGATATATTTCTTAAGGCTAAAGGGATCAAGAGGTATGGAGAGAAAGCAGGGACCGGGTACTGAATTTGGATGATCAGCCATGATCGCATTGAATGGCGGAGCAGGCTCGAGGGGCCGAATGGCCTACTCCTGCTCCTATCTTCTATGTTTCTTACATATGGTGCAGAAGAGATTTACTAGAATGGTACCAGGGATGAAGGACTTCAGTTATGTGGAGAGACTGGAGAAGCTGGTGTTGTTCTCCTTGGAGCAGAGAAGGTTAAGAGGAGATTTGATAGAGGTGTTCAAAATCATGAACGGTTTTCATAGAGTAAATAAGGAGAAACTGTTTCCAGTGGCAGAAGGGTCGGTAACCAGAGGACACAGATTTAAGGTGATTGGCTAAAGAACCGGAGTTGACATGAGGGGAAAAAAATTATGCATCGAGTTATCGTATTCTGGAAAGCACTGTCTGAAAGGGTGGTGGACTCAGATTCAACAGTAACTTTTAAAAGGGAATTGTATAAATACTTTAATGGAAATACATTAAAGGGCAATGAGGATGTTGTGGTGAAAATAAATTCACATTTAAACCGTGTAGAAGTAAAAAGATGCAGTTTATTATCAGAGCTCTGGGAGAAGCGTCTCAGACCCCGCGGTCTGTGCGAGCACCTTCTCAACTTTACAATAGCGATTATACTCCTTTTATACACCTCAAGGAGCTGTGAAAATACAGAAAATACATAAATTCACGTGGTTATTACATCACTGACTTAGCAACAGTTGTCGTCCAGTTAAAATCTTTCAAAAACAATTTATTTATAACAAAATCTATTCTTTCAATTGATTGGACATCGTACAATAGCTAATTAACCCTACCCTATAATGATTCTGGCAGTTAAGCCCTCGTAACCTCATTGGTCTGCAATACTAGACTGCAGGTCATAGGTTACTTCCAAACAACTTGTTTGTAACTGAGCCCATTCTTTCTGTTCTGCTTCTTATCTCTGTCATCTGGACCATAAAGTCCGGTTCTACAAACTGCCAGACCATGTTTGCTAGGCTGAGGTTCCTTTTTCCTACCTTTCCGAAACTCAAAACAACTCTTAATATTCTATGCAAGCCATTTTGTTTCTTTATGTTACTACTCTAAGTTTAGCTGACATTTATTAAATCTTTCCCACATTTCAGCATTGTTCTGTATGTAGCCTGGTGGCTGTGCCTTATCCTGTTCTTATAGAGCTCCATTGTATACTGTCCTTGAGCTGGGCTGGCTGTATCGCCACCTGGTTTCTTCTCAGCTCTTGGTGATCCGCACATAAGACCCCCCGCCCCCCCCCCCCCACCCACTCTTCCCTTTGTCTGAAGTGGTTTGTTTGCCCTGCATTTCAAATACTGAGAGGGTTCGCTTTAACCCTTTCAGGGAAAGAACAGGGTAGTGGGACTAATTGGATAACTCTATCAAAGAGACGCCACAGGCACGATGGGTCGACCGACCTCCTCTGTCTATGATTCTCTGTGTCCCACTGTTTGAGGAACGGAAAAACTGATTCCTTACACCAAAGCCCAAGTTGGTCTGCCTAATTACCCTCCATCTCCTGACTAGCACTTGGCACGGGTAGTATTTCAGGAAATAACAGATTTGAAATTCCTCCATTAACTTTCTTCTACCTGACCATGATTTCTGTCCCCCTTCATAACAGAGGCCCACCCTCCTCCTCTAGGTACTGGGACTTCCCCTACTACTCTGACCCCCAATATGGTCTTCTCTAATGCCTCACTTAAATCTCTCCTGAATCTAGGGCTGGGAGGCAAAATCTCACATTTCCACAATGTACAATATAATCCTTTTCTGTGCAACTTCAAATTTTTAATATTGAGTTAAAAATAACATTTTGTCCCTCGGTTAATGCACATAGCAGATCCTACCACCTCTACACCGAATTCCCACTCCCACCAAATTCCCATTGTCCATGTCCTCACTCTGTCCCCAGCTCACTCCATTACCAGCTCACTCTGCTGTGCTCTCAGCTCCTTATTACTCTACATTGTAAGTTCAATGTTTCTTGCTCTCTAAGGCCTGATGTGCCAAATAACTGCCTGAATCCATGAGGTTAAAGCTTAAAACTAAAGGCTTTTATTAAGTAAAAACATGGCATCAAGTTAACACAGTCATCACCGACCCAGCCCTTGGTAGAAAATTCCAGAAGAGGGGCGGGGGAAGGGAGGAGCATTAGTGGTTACACCGGTGGAACATTCCAGACATTAACAAGTACAACAACAACAACAATACAAATGCCAGAACACAGAGTTATTTCATCACATTCACCTCCTGCTATAGGTTCAGTCTGTCAGGAGGTCTGATAATCCTCTAGGAACAACGTAACTCTTGCTGAGGCTCCTCCCGGAGTACTAACTCCGGTTCATTCAAATTCCCAGAATCATCAGTATTTTCCACACTGAGGGTTTGTGTCTCTGAAGGTCCAATACCACGATTGAAAACTCTACTCTCAGAGTCAAACTCTTTTCGAGCTCCAGCAGGTGCAAGATCTTTAATAGAGACCGTATCCTCTCGCCCATCCGGATATTGAATATACGCATACTGGGGATTAGCATGGAGGAGTTGTACTTCCTCCACCAGTGGATCAGTCTTGTGGCCTCTCACATGTCTGCACAACAACACAGGGCCCGTGGTCGTCAACCATGTGGGTAACATTACTCCATTAGTAGCTTTTCTTGGAAAACTAAACATCCTTTCATGAGGGGTGGCATTCGTCGCTGTACACAAAAGAGACCTTATGGAATGCAGCACATCTGGCAGGACATCCTGCCAGCGGGAGGTCGGCAGGCTTCGCGACTTCAGAGACAGTACGACAGCCTTCCACACTGTCGCATTTTCTTTCTCGACCTGCCCATTACCACGAGGGTTATAGCTGGTAGTTCTACTCGTTGCAATCCCTTTCGATAGCAAAAACTGTCGCAACTCTTCGCTCATAAAGGAAGAACCCCTATCACTATGTATATAGTTAGGCATGCCAAACAAGGAAAACAGTTGGCAGAGGCATTTAATTACAACAGCACTAGTCACATCCGGACAGGGGATAACAAAAGGGAACCGAGAGTACTCGTCTATAATAATATTAAGAAAAGAGACATTACGGTCGCTTGATGGAAGGGGACCTTTAAAATCGAGACTCAAATGCTCAAATGGTCGAGTTGCTTTAATAAGATGAGCTGGCTCGGACGGCTTATAGAAGCGGGGTTTGCATTCAGCACAAACACGACAGGTTCTGGTCATTGTCCGGACCTCCTCAATAGAGTAGGGTAGATTGTGGGACTTAATGAAGTGGTTCATTCTGGTAACCCCAGGGTGGCAGAGTGCGTCGTGGAGACTTTGAAGCTTATCTATACCTAGACTAGCACATACTCCTCGTGACAAAGCATCCAATGGCTCATTAAATACTCCAGGCCTGTACTGAATATCATAGTCATATGTTGACAGTTCTATTCGCCATCTTAAAATCTTAGCATTTTTAATCTTGCCTCTCTGCTTAGTGTTGAACATAAAGGCCACGGACCGCTGGTCAGTAATGAGCGTAAAACGTTGGCCAGCGAGATAATGTCTCCAATACCTGACTGCTTCGATAATCGCCTGTGCCTCCTTTTCCACTGAAGAATGTCGAACTTCTGGTCCTTGTAATGTACGAGAGAAGAAAGCTACTGGTCTACCAGCTTGGTTCAGAGTTGCTGCCAACGCAAAATCAGATGCATCACTTTCCACTTGAAAAGGGATCTTCTCATCCACGGCACGTACCACTGCCTTCTCAATGTCCCGTCTGATATTAAGGAAAGCCTCCTGAGCTTCCGCCAATAGCGGAAAAGACGTCGACTTAATAAGAGGTCGGACTTTATCTGAGTAGTTAGCCACCCACTGGGCATAGTACGAGAAGAATCCCAGACACCTTCTTAAAGCTTTTACAGTGTGAGGTAAAGGTAATTCCTTAAGTGGGCGTAATCTTTCAGGACCTGGCCCAATTACCCCATTCTCCACAACGCAACCAAGAATACACAAACGTGTAGTATTGAAGGTACACTTGATTTCGTTTCATTGCAGTCTCTAGGAACTTCGTGAGATTTTGATCATGCTCCCGTTGGTCGCACCCACAGATAGTAACATTGTCCAGGTACGTGAATGTTGCTTCCAACGCGTATTCATCCACCATACGATCCATCTCCCGTTGGAAGACGGATACCCCATTCGTCACTCCAAAGGGCACCCTAAGGAATTGGTACAGGCGCCCATTAGCTTTGAAGGCCGTATAAGGTCGGTCTTCTATTTCAATGGGGAGTTGATGGTAGGCAGACTTTAAATCAATGGTGGAGAACACGCGGTACTGAGCTATCTGGTTCACCATCTCAGAAATACGAGGCAAAGGATAGGCATCTAATTGGGTATACAAGTTTATAGTCTGGCTATAATCGACCACAAGTCTTTTCTTTTCATTAGTTTTAACCACCACCACCTGGGCACGCCACGGGCTATTATTGTGTTCGATGATTCCCTCCCGTTGAAGCCTTTCCACTTCCTCTTTTATAAATGTTTTATCTTCTGAACTATACCGTCGACTCTTAGTTGCTATAGGTCTACAATTAGGAGCAAGGTTCGCGAACAAAGAAGGCGGACTTACGTTTAAAGTAGAAAGGCCGCAGACTGTGAGTGGAGGCTGAGATCCACCATACTTAAGGGTAACGCTCTCATGCTGACACTGGAAGTCCAAGCCTAAAATTAAGTTCACACACAACTGAGGTAATATGAGCAGTTTAAAGTCCTTATACTCCGTATCCTTAACGGTCAATGTGACTTTTCAATATCCAGTTACCTCCGAAGTAAGGGACGTGGACGCCATCACAATTTCACTTCGAGTAGGATACACCTTCAATGAACAGGAGTTAACAAGGTTGGGGTGTATAAAACTTTCAGTACTGCCACAGTCTATCAAACACCCAGTAGGACGACCATTAATCTTGATGTCCATCATAGATTTCGAGAAGGAACACGGTATGCTCTGGTCAACCGTAGCCGAGGCTAGAGTAAAACGATGGGCTGCAGCAGAGAAGACATCGGGTACAGCATTACCCTTATACACTTTACTAAAATGTCCCCGTTTCTTACATTTAAAACAGGTAGCCTCTCTGGCTGGGCATCTTTGCCTGGGGTGTTTAGATTGGCCACAAAAATAACACTTAGACCCATGGGGTACAGCCGCAACAATAGGATTAAGTGGAGGCTCCATTGGTGTTATGGATGCCTCCATACTCGGAACACACGAGGCTGAGAGAGACGCATGGGCTGATGCATACACTTCTAAATTCTCCTGGGCTACATCTACATAAGAACATAAGAACATAAGAAATAGGAGCAGGAGTAGGCCAATTGGCCCCTCGAGCCTGCTCCACCATTCAATAAGATCATGGCTGATCTGATCCTAACCGCCAATCTACTATCACAGAACCATCTCCTGAATCTAACAGAATTAGACACACGAAATAGGAGCAGGATCAAGCGACACGACCCCTGGGCCCGCTCCGCTACCCACAGGGCCATGTCCGATCCGAACCTAGACTCATGTCCAAATTCCTGCCCGCTTTCCGTAACCCTTAATTCCCTTTACTTCTAGGAAACTGTCTATTTCTGTTTTAAATTTATGTAATGATGTGGCTTGTACAGCTCTTTGGGGCAGCATATTCCATGGACCTACCACCCTCTGCGTGAAGTAGTTCCTCCTCATCTCAGTTTTGAAAGAGCAGCCCCTTATTCTAAGACTATGCCCCCTAGTTCTAGTTTCACCCATTATCGGGAACATCCTCCCCGCATCCACCCGATCCAACCCCTTCACAATCTTATATGTTTCAATAAGATCGCCTCTCATTCTTCTGAACTCCAATGAGTAGAGTCCCAATCTACTCAACCTCTCCTCATATGTCCATCCCCTCATCCCTGGGATTAACCAAGTGAACCTTCTTTGTACTGACTCGAGAGCAAGTATGTCTTTTAATTATGGACACCAAAACTGTATGCAGTATTCCAGGTGCGGTCTCACCAATACCTTGTACAACTGAAGCAATACCTCCCTATTTTTATATTCTATCCCCCTAGCAATGAAAGCCAACATTCCATTGGCCTTCTTAATCACTTGCTGCACCTGCATACTAACCTTTTGAGTTTCGTGCACCAGGACCCCCAGATCCCTTTGCACTTCAGTACTTTCCAGTTTCTTGCCATTAAGATAATAACTTGCTCTACGATTTTTAGTGCCAAAGTGCATAACCTCACACTTTCCAGTATTGTATTCCATCTGCCAAATCTCTGCCCACTTATTAGCCTGTCTATGTCCCCTTGCAGGTTTTTTATGTCCTCCTCACTCATTACTTTCCCTCCCATCTTAGTATCATCTGCAAACTTTGATATGTTGCACTCGTTCCCCTCCTCCAAATCGTTAATATAGATTGTAAAGAGTTGGGGACCCAGCACTGACCCCTGCGGAACACCACTAGTTACTGATTGCCAGTCTGAGAATGAACCATTTATCCCAACTCTCTGGCTTCTGTTAGATAGCCAATCCTCTATCCATGCCAGAAAATTACCCCCAATCCTGTGATTTTTTATCTTAAGCAATAATCTTTTGTGTGGCACCTTGTCAAATGTCTTTTGGAAGTCTAAATACACTACGTCCACTGGTTCCCCTTTATCCACCCTATATGTTACTTCCTCAAAGAACTCCAGCAAATTTGTCAAACATGACTTCCCCTTCATAAAACCATGCTGACTTTGTCCTATTAAATTATGATTATCCAAATGTCCTCTTACTGTCTCCTTAATAATGGACTCCAAAATTTTACCAACCACAGATGTTAGGCTAACCGGTCTATAGTTTGCAGCCTTCTGTCTACTGCCCTTTTTAAATAAGGGTGTTACATTAGCAGTTTTCCAGTCTGCCGGGACCTTTGCTGAGTCCAGGGAGTTTTGGAAAATTATTACTAATGCATCCACAATCCCTACCGCCACTTCCCTCAGGACCCTAGGATGTAAGCCAGCGGGTCCAGGTGATTTATCCACCTTGAGTCCCATTATTTTACCAAGTACCACTTCCTTAGTGATTTTGATCATGTTTAGCTCCTCCCCCCCTTTAGCCCCCTGTTTGTCCAGTGTTGGGATATTCTTAGTGTCTTCTACTGTAAAGACTGATACAAAATATTCATTCAGTGTTTTTGCCATCTCCATATTTCCCACCATTAATTTCCCGGTCTCATCCTCTAAGGGACCAACATTTACTTTAGCCACCCTTTTTCTTTTTATATAACTATAAAAACTCTTACTATCTGTTTTTATATTTTTTGCTAATTTATTTTCATAATCTATCTTCCCTTTCTTAATCAATCTTTTTGTTATTTTTTGCTGTCTTTTAAAGTTTTCCCAATCCTCTATCCTCCCACTAGATTTGGCTACCTTATATGCCCTTGTTTTTAGTCGAATACTATCCTTAATTTCTTTACTTAGCCACGGATGGCTGTCTTTTCTTTTACATCCTTTTCTTCTCAGTGGAATATATATTTTTTGGAAGTCATAAAATAACTCCTTAAATGTACACCACTGATCATGTATCGTCTTACCCTTTAATCTATTTTCCCAATCCACTCTACTCAATTCCGCTCTCATACCTTCATAGTCTCCTTTATTCAAGCTTAGCACGCTTGTTTGAGATCCAACCTTCTCACCCACTAATTGAATATGGAATTCAACCATGTTATGGTCACTCATTCCAAGGGGATCCCTTACTAGGACATTTTTAATTAATCCTGTCTCGTTACACAGGACCAGATCTAAGGTTGCTTGCCCCCTGGTCGGTTCAGTTACATATTGCTCAAGAAACCCATCCCTAATACACTCAATGAACTCATCCTCAAGGCAGCCCTGCCCAGTTTGATTTGTCCAATTAATATGATAGTTAAAATCCCCCATAATTATAGATGTTCCCTTATTACAAGCCTCAACTATTTCCTGATTGATACTCCGTCCAACATAGTTGCAACTGTTCGGAGGCCTATAGACTACGCCCACTAGTGTTTTTTTCCCCTTATTATTCCTTATCTCCACCCAAACTGTTTCATTATCCTGATCTTTTGACCCAATATCATTTCTCTGTATTACAGTGATTCCTTCCTTTATTAACATAGCCACCCCACCTCCCCTTCCTTCCTGCCTGTCCTTCCTGATCATTAAATAACCTGGTATGTTTAATTCCCAGGCATTGTCACCAATAGCAGTATCGACGACCATTTTTAAAACTAACGAGTCGTTCTCAAGGAGTCTCTGTCTAATATAATTAGATCGGAGGCCAGATATGAAAGAATCGCGGATGGCTTCTTCCTGATACATTATGGCAGAGACAGCCTTGTAGTTGCAATCCTTAGCCAAAGCCTTAAGGTCCTGCAGGAAATCGTCCAGAGATTCCTCGGGTAATTGCCTGCGAGTAGACAAAAGATACCTGGCGTATACTTCGTTAACCGACTTAAGGTACTGGGCCTTAAGGGCTGCGAGGGCCTCTTCATATGTAGTAATATCTTCAATTATCGAGTAAGTTTGATGACTTACCAAGTTGGTTAGAAGACCCAACTTGTTAACCGTCGAATCGACCGATGCGATGAAGTGTTCAAAACATTGAAGCCAATGCGTAAATTTCTTCGACGCATCTGCCGAATGGGGATCGATATCCAGACGCTCTGGTTTCAAAAATCAATCCATCTTCCAAAAGTTGTTACTTAATAAAATTGATGTGCCAAATAACTGCCTGAATCCATGAGGTTAAAGCTTAAAACTAAAGGCTTTTATTAAGTAAGAACATGGCATCAAGTTAACACAGTCATCACCGACCCAGCCCTTGGTAGAACATTCCAGAAGAGGGGCGGGGCTAGGGAGGAGCATTAGTGGTTACACCGGTGGAACATTCCAGACATTAACAAGTACAACAACAATACAAATGCCAGAACACAGAGTTACTGAGTAAGACACTGTTTTCACATCTCTTCCTCCCCCTATTGTATGTGGGCTCCCTCATTTGAGACCATCCCACAACAAACTCATCTCAGGGTGTGCAACTTTATCAACCTTCTCTCGGCAGTTTCCCTTTCTTATATTTCTCCCATTGCCCCCTTTCCTACATTACAACAGAGACTACACTTCAGAACTGCTTCAATGGCTGTAAAGCATTTTGGGACATCATGAGGGTGTGAAAGGCGCTATATAAATGCAAGTCTTTCCTTTTTTAGTTTAACTGATTTAAAAACCCTTTGTTCCTTTTTGATTTTACTTCTTATCTCGTGTCCCCTTTTACTTTTTCCTTCCCTCGGGTATTATTTAATTTGCCGTGTCTCGGATGGTCCTCTTTGTCATGTACTTCCCACTGGTGTTCTATCTCACCCTAGTTCCTCTCTCCTGCCCCTCTTTACCTTTTCTTCCCATCTTGAGTCTGTGGTTCCCTTGGTGTATTTCTGCCCATGTTTAAATTCTCTCTGTCTCTGGGCCCCGATGATTCTCGATGTTTTCGTTTTTTAAATTTAATTTTACAGGAGTCTCTGGAGCAGTTGCCATGAGTTTGTTCCACTGCACCGATTAAACAAACAAATATCACCAACAAGACATTGTCACTCGGTTGCAGCCGCCTTGACCTCAGGTGACATTGGGACCATCCGCAGCACCTGCGACTGAGACCGACGCCCATCAGTTTGCAGCTGGCAGGAGGCAGGTAGGCGGTGTGAAATTATGGGATGGAGCTGTTAGTGACCTTTCACCCCGCAGATTGTCAGCCGGGCGGAGTTTTTCCCGTCTTCACTTGGTCCCGGGCTGAAGATAGGAAAGAGTCTCTCAGTGAAAGTGTGGGTGAAGGTGTGAAGATGGGACATGTTGTCTGCATTGTAAAATGACACCTGTCCGCTCTGATAGTCCAGGAACACCCCGATCTTCCGGGGATCCCCACTCGGGGTGAGGAAGGTCACAGAGGGGGAGGTGCCGGCAACATAGCCATTCCCGGGCAGCAGCGACACAATCCAGTACCCGGCCTCAGGTGTCAGTGTGATTCCCCGTTTCCTGTCGACAGACTCTCGGGCCACTCCCACAATCCACCATGTCTTGTTCCCCACCTCCACCTCCCAGTAGTGTCTCCCTGATGTGAATCCCTCCGATCCCAGGATACAGAGCCAACAATAAAACCTCTCCGGGGTGTCAGGGAGTTCCTGCCATTTGTCTCCGTCTCTCACACTGGTCCGGTCCTCAGACACAATGAGCCGGGGATGGGCTGTGTTCAGATCCAGAGTCAGAGAGGCTGGAGCTGGGGGAAAGTTACAATAACTCAGTGAGCAGTTTAGTTTCTTGCTGTGATTTATTCAAACACTTTCCCTTTTTAAAGTGGCCATTCGGGGGATTCCCGGGAACTGCGGTGTTTTTAAAGGACTCCAGGTTCTGTTATTGGAATCTGCTCTGACCCGGGGGTTTACGCTCCTGGGATCGCTCTGACCTCTGCTGCCCACTGCGATCCGACCAGGAACTCTGCGGCTCCCCCGGTCCCCTGCTGTTCTCAGCGGCTGCAGAGTGACCCAGGGAGCTTCAGAAACACACAAGGAATCGGCGCCAGAGGCTACGGCGGGGCTTCCAAACGGAAGAGGGGGAAAGGGACAGAGACCGGAAGGAAAGAGAGAAGGGAAGGGGAAAGGGGAAAAGAAGCAAAAGAATGGGAACTGCTGCAGAGGGGAAGAGGGAACCCAGAGGAGGAGGGAAACTAACTTTATAAAAAACCGACATCATGATATCCATAAATCTCAATGGACTCCAAAACTAAACTGATCGACATAACAGGACAGGTGGAAGCGGCATTTCTACAGGAGACCCTCCTCATCGCCCTCAGAACACACCAGGTTTATGAGTGAGTGGGTGGGACAAATGCTGGCCGCCTTCTCCTCAGCCAAGAGCAGAGGACAGTCACACTAATCACCAGCAACCTCCCCATTACTCTGGAGACACACATTCCTGGAGAAGTAGGCCGCTCCATCCTAATGAAATTTGATTAACGGGACAACCCAAAGTGATGCTTCAGTTCACTGTCCCGAATGGGGAGTCCCCGCATCAGCATTCCTCACACTCGCCCCACCTATGGACAGCACAGGAACCAGGAGTGGAGACCCAGTCTGTGCTTTCACTCCAAACAGGACAAGCTCCCAGCAGACACTGGACACGAGGACAAGCAGTCGGAGCAATCCGAGATCAAAGTAGTGTCCTGGGCCTAGAAGATGTATGGCGGGCCCACACCCCAAAGAGAAGGAATTCACCTTCTACTTGAACCGACACAAGACACACTCCAGGATCAGCTACTCCTCCCTGAAGCATCCCATCTATCCCGCCTAACCTGTTGTGATAGGAGGTAAACAGGACTTGCACCAATTAAACTCCATTCAGTCCTCGGATCCTCACACCTTCCCTCCTACATGACTCAGAGTTCCTGCCTACCTCTAGGTGAAGATAATCTCCTCACATAGACCCTAAGGTGGAAAATGCTTGACTGATCTATTGTACACGGTCACTCTGGGCCGTAATCTCAGACACTGAGCTCCAATCTGGCAAAACTACACCAACTGACGCCCACCGTACCAAGTTTTACAAGACCACAATCCCGGAGCTTTCTCCCCTCCGACTGAACCTCCTACACCCTGTACTGGAAGCACAGAACCAGATACTCTGAAATTCATCACAATCATATCAATACATAAGAAAAGTAAGGTTATCCCCACATGGTCACCATACACACTCCTTAATGCTGACTGTAAAATATTGGCCAATGTCCTGACCTCCAGACTAGACATGGACATCAGTGATCATTTAATCTGGTGTCTCGGAGCTGGTTTATTCTCCTCTCATAAGAACATAAGAAATAAGAGCAGGTGTATGCCACACGGCCCCTCAAACGTGCTCCGCCATTCACTAAGATCATGGCTGATCATCAACCTCAACTCCACTTTCCCGCCTGATCTCCATATCCCTTGATTCCCCCTAGCGTCCAAAAATCTATCTGTATCGGCCTTGAATATACTCAAAGACTCAGCATGCACAGCCCTCTGGGGCAGAGAATTCCAAAGATTCAAATCCCGCTGAGTGAAAAAATTCCTCCTAATCTCAGTCTTACATGGCCTACCCCTTATCCTGAGATGATGTTTCCTAGTTCTAGACACTCCTGCCAGGGGAAACAACCTCTCAGCATCTACCCTGTCAATCCCCTTCAGAATCTTGTATGTTTCAATGAGATCACCTCTCATTCTTCAAATCTACAGAGAGTATAGGCCCATTCCACACAATCTCTCATTATAGGACAGCCCTTTCATCCCACGAATCAGTCTAGTGAACCTTCGTTGCACCGCCTCCAAGGCAAGTATATCCTTCCTTAGATAATGAGACCAAAACTGTGTACAGTACTCCAGAATGTGGTCTCACCAATGCCCTGTACAATTGTAGCAAGACTTCCTTACTCTTATACTCCAACCCCCTTGCAATAAAGGCCAACATGCATGCTAGCCTTCTGTGTTTCTTGCACGAGGACACCCAAATCTCTCTGAACACCAACATTTGAAAGTTTCTCACGATTTAAAAAATATTCTGTTTTTCTATTCTTCCTATCAAAATGAATAACCTCACATTTCCCTACATTATATTCCATCTGTCACCTTACTGCCCACTCACTTAGTCTATCTATAGCCCTTTGCAGACTCTTTGTGTTCTCGTCACAGCTTACTGTCTCACCAGCTTTGCTTCACCAGCAAACTTGGATACATTACACTCGGTCCCTTCATCTAGGTCATTAATATAGATTGTAAATAGCTGAGGCCCCAACACTGATCCTTGCAGGACCCCTCTAGTTATAGCCTGCCAACCTGAAAAAGATCCGTTTATCCCTACTCTCTGTTTTCTGTCCGTTCACCAATCCACTATCCATGCTAACACATTACCCCCAACCCCATGAGCCCTAATCTTGTTTAATAACCTTTTATGTGGCACCTTATCGAATGCCTCTTGGAAATCTAAATATTGTACATCCACTGGTTCCCCTTTATCTACCCTGCTAATTACATCCTCAAAAAACTCTAATAAATTTGTCAAACACGATTTCCCTTTCATAAAACCATGTTGACTCTGCTTAATCATGTTATGATTTTCTAAGTGCCCTGATACCACTTCCTTAACAATGGATTCCAGCATTTTCCCAACGACTGATGTCAAGGTAACTGGCCTGTAGTTCCCTGTTTTTTCTCTTCCTCCTTTCTTGAATAGCAGTGTTACATTTGCGACCTTCCAATTCGCTAGGACCATCCTAGAATCTAGGGAATTTTGGAAGATCAAAACCAATGCATCCACTGTCTCTTCAGCCAACTCTTTTAGAACCCTAGGATGTAGGTCCTCAGGTCCAGGGGATTTGTCGGCTTTTAGTTCCATTAGTTTCTCTAGTACTTTATCTCTACTTATATTAATTACGTTAAGTTCCTCACCCACCTTGGTTCCCCACCACTTCTGGTATGCTTTTTGTGTCTTCTACTGTGAAGACAGATACAAAATATTTGTTGAAAGTTTCTGCTATTTCCTCATTCCCCATAATAATTGCTCATGTCTCAGCCTCTGAGGGACCAATGTTTACTTTTGCTACTCTCTTCCTTCTTACGTACTTGTAGAAGCTTTTATATTTCTTGCTAGTTTTCTCTCATATTCTATTTTTTCCCTTTTTATCAATTTTTTGGTCAACCTTTACTGGTTTCTAAAACTTTTCTAATCCTCAGACTTACTATTATTCTTTGGACCATCATAAGCTTCTTCTTTTAATCTAATGCTATCCTTAACTTCTTTAGTTAGCCACGGTTAGATCACTTTCCCTATGGAGTCTTTGTTTCTCAATGGAATTAATTTTTGTTGAGAATTATGAAGTCTTTTTTTAAATGCTAGCCACTGCTTATCTACCGCCATACATTTTAATCTATTTTTCCAATCTACCTTAGCCAACTCGCCCCTCATACATATGTAATTGGCTTTATTTAAATTTAACATTCTAGTTTCGGACTTAGGCAAGTCACTCTCAAAATGAAGGTGAAATTCTATCATATTATGATCACTCTGCCCCACTATGAGATTGCTAATTAACCCTGTCTCATTACACAGTAGAAGATCAAAAACAGCCTGTTCCCTGGTTGGTTCCATGGCATATTGTTCAAGGAAACTGTCCAGAATGCATTCCATGAACGTGTCCTCCAGACTACCTTTGCTAATTTGGTTTGTCCAGTCTATATGAAGATGAAAGTCCCGCAAGATTATTGCATTAGCTTTGTTGCAAGCTCCTACTATTTCTTGATTAATATTCTGTCCAACGGTATAGCTAATGTTATGGGACCTATTTACTACTCCTACCTGTGTTTTCTGTCCCTTGTTATTCCTTATCTCCACCCATACTGATTCTACTTCCTGATCTTCCGAGCTAAGATCCTTTCTCGCTACTGTCATTATGGCATCCTTTATTATCAGGGCTACTCCCCTCCTTTTCCATTCTGCCCGTCTTTTCAAAACATCAAGTGCCCTGGAACATTTAGTTCCCAACTTTGGCCACCTTGCAACCACGTCTCTGTAATGGCTATTAGATCAAACCCATTTATATCTATTTTTGCCAGTAGTTGGTCTATCTTGCTACGGAAGCTTCATGCATTCAGAAAAAGAGCCTTTAATTTATTTTTTTCAGCATTATTCCCTGCTTTGACCTTATTCTCTGCTGCACTGCCTATGTTAAACTCTCTGGGGCCAATTTTCCTGGAGCCGTCAGGCGGGCTTTCAGGCATGTTGGGGGGGGGGGGAAATCGCAAAAATAGGGGGTCGTGACCCCCCCCGCCTGATTCCCCGCCTCGTCCGATTTTCGCCCAGGCGTTTCTGTCCGACCCGAATCAGTCCCGCCCGCAGCAGGCGGGAGTGGTCTTCAGGCACCTTAATCACCAATAATTGGCATCTATAATGCCATTTTAAAGGGCCCTTGCTATTTTCAGCCTTTTCCCACGTTAAACACGCCTGGTGGGAACTCCGCTGATGAAATCTGGCACGAACAATATCGGATTGCTGACTATCAGCTGCAGGTCAATCAGGAAAGAAGAGATTTAATCAGGCATCATTTGCAGGTTGCAGGACCTTATTGTTTCAGGCTTGGGGCAACTTGTTCCAGGCTTAGGCACAGCTGTGGAAGGTTGGAGCCTCACACACTTCTCCAGTGTGAGCTCCTGGGAAGCCCCTCTCACCACCCTCACTCAGAGCTTCCTCAACTGAGGCACCTACCAGAAGCATGGGAGGCCTTTTTTTCATTCCCCTCTTGGCATTAGAGGACCTCCAGCACCATTCGCGAAATGACACACGCCACAACTGCAGAAGTTGCCATCAGAAAATTTATTTACAATAACCAGCTGATGGCATTTTTCAAATAAACACATTTCACCCAAGTGACTACCCTTGTGACTATTTGTGCTTTATTTTCCTCTTACGCGTGCTCCTACGTAGTGGTTCCCCTGTGGCTTCAGCAGATGTGGAGGCCCCTTGCTCACTTTCCTGCTGCTCCTGTCTCGACACCTTTGGCGGGCGTCCTCTGGGATGGCGAGCCTGTGAGGGCTCGCCAGCAGTCTGCTGCTCCTGTGGCTGTGCAGGGGTTGAGACGTCTATCTCCGTTGGGTGTGGACTCCGGCAGAGCTCTGACCGAGGGCTCTGCAGTGGCATGGAAGTGTGAGCGCTTGGAGAGGAGTCCCCACTTCCTTGAGGTCTGCCACCAACCTCCCTCTCATGGGTCAGGTCCCCCTCAGTGCCTGCAAGTGGCTTGAGAGCAGCTTGCTGCACATCAGGAGGGCCATGGGGACCCGATTCTACAATGGCAGTCCTACTCAGAGGGCCTGCCATGAAGGTCTGGTTTCTCTGCTCAATAGCTGACCATCGCTCCTCCAGAGATGTCAGTCTATTCTGAACACAACTGCTGCAGGCTCCTCTGCCATCCTGTGTGGTTCGTATGGAAGCCTGCAGAGGTTGCAATGCTTGCTGTGGGCCTTAAAAGCACCATGAATGATGACATCATACTGTGCAACTTTCTGACTGGAAATAGTCAATTAGCAAGGGTTCCCACACGCTGGAAATGAATTGGCCAATTGAGGGACAATTGCATCAATCTGGCAGACCCATTTACATTCGTGTGGGAACCCCGACATTCGGGGAACCCTACAATTCCCCACACCTGCGGGAAAATTGGCCCCTCTGTCTCTTCCTGTCGCACTCTGCTTATTTTTACCCAAATCGCTACACTGCTCTACTGCCTTGACCTTTGTCTTTAGATTTTTAAACTTCCCCTCACCTGACCCCTCCCACCTTTTTTTAGTTTAAAGCCCAATCTACAGCCCTATTTATTCGATTCGCCAGGACGCTGGACCCAGCCCGGTTTAGGTGGAGCCCGTCCCGATGGAACAGCTCCCTCTTTCCCCTGTACTGGTGCCAGTGCCCAATCAATTGAAATCTTTTTTTCCCACACCACACTTTGCGTCTGGATTGATAAATCAGGAAAAGGAATATTAGAGTTTTACCGGGGTTAATGGCGTCTATCATTTCTCTCCACGCTGTGTACTGTAAAGGGCCGTTGAACTTTCCGATCGACAGCTTGCCATCTGCTAATGATGGTTTATAATAGTCCTCACCAGTCCTGTAAATATTAAACAGTTGATGGTATAAATTGACCATAAACTCTTTGCTGAGTTATTTTACTAAATTGTGCAGAGTTTCAGTAAACAGTGTGTCCTACCTCCTCTCCTGACACGCTTCCTCCTGAAACCAATAAAACACAAATCTGAGTTGACGAAGACTGACCGTCTATATCCAGACAGCAGAAATTACACCCACATTGTAACAAGATGCTGATAATTCCGAATTCTCACTGCCGGGACCACACAGATAGAAAGAGGATATATTTGAAAACCAGGCAGCAGAAATTGCACCAAAATTTATTAAAAGCATCTGATAGAAATAGGATGCAGTTGGAAAATTTGATTTGTGTGGTCAGGTTCTGGAACTGAACACCAGTCTCACTCAGAGACACAGTGACTCTCACACCCACCACACCAGACACACCCACACAATGTAACGAACTGGATTGTAATGTGAGCTCCAGGAGAATATTAACCTCTTGGGGACACAGAAATAATTACAACCTAAGTATTAAGTTCATGGGAACACGATCCCGGATACTGCAGACAGTGTGGGAGCCGGTTAGTTCAGTCACAACAGTAGTTCCGCCCCGGAATAGACAAAACACTCGGTTTAAATCAGTTTCGAATTTTTCAGCAAATGCTGCATTTATTTCAACATTGTCATCGCTTATTTTGCAACTAACCCGCAATATAATCCTCACCTTCAGAAATGTCAGCGCGTCTTGTTGCTCCATCTGTTTCTGCAACTTTGAAAGCTTGTCCTGAATAGAAATTAAATTCACTTGAATTTCTCGAAGGTTTTTCTCCATTGTTTCCACAATCCTCTGCTCTTCTCCCCTGAGATCTCCGATTAACCGCTGCTCTTTCTCAGTCAGAATCTGGTGCATTTTAGCGAACTCGGATGTGATGCGGGTTTGCAGACTGCTCGACTGTTCCTAACAAATGAAACATTATACGGTTTGTACTAAATGTACCGAGGATCTACAAATAGTACCAGATTTCAGAAGAGCAAACTTCACTAACATGGTAGGAGATTTGGATCGGATAAATTGGCCCACCCTTCTGGGTGGTGATGAGACTGAAGTAGAATACAACTGGAATATGTTTAAGAACAAGATAAAAAATGTGGAAGACAAATATGTACCCAAAGTCAAAGAAGGGACTGTCCCAACAAAAAGCCATGGTGGCTGACTGGTGAGTTACAAAGACAAATAAGATGTAAACAAAAATGTTTCTATAAATTAAAGGCATCTAATACTCAACTAAACAAGAACAAATCAAAGGTTGCTATTAGATCAACAAGAAGGATAATGGAAAAGAGAATCATAGACAATTGTGGAAGTAATGAGGAAAGCTTTTTCAGTTATGGGAAGAGTCAGAGAATTGTCAAAGACGGTATTGGGTCATTGAAGGATGTTCAGGGACAGATTACAAAGGTCTCACTGGGTATGGCGGAAATATTAAATAAGTACTTTGTATCAGTCATAAATCCTGAAGATGATGCTTACCTGTTAGAATTGAATGATTTTAATAATAAAACTAGTAATATTAACATAGATGAACATATTGTTTTAGATAGAATTAAGAAGCTGAAAATAGATAAGCAACCGTGCTGTCAGGGAGATGGGACACGTGCTGTGCAGC
Source organism: Somniosus microcephalus (assembly GCF_052327205.1). Taxonomy (NCBI): domain Eukaryota; kingdom Metazoa; phylum Chordata; class Chondrichthyes; order Squaliformes; family Somniosidae; genus Somniosus; species Somniosus microcephalus. The sequence continues at coordinate 133,840,815 of NW_028225179.1, read as the reverse complement.
CCCGAGCCCATATTGTTAATAGCTCACTCCACTCTGGATGTTTCCCATAGATTGGAAGGAGTCTAATGTAGTTCCCATTTTTACAAAAGTTGACAAGACAGTACTGGGTAACTATAGGCCCATCAGTTTGACATCAGCAATAGGAAAGATGCATGAGGGCATAATTAGGGATGCAATCTATGATCGTTTGGATAGAGAGGGACATATTAGGGACACCCAACATGGCTTCATAAAAAGGTGATGACTTACAAATTTGATTATATATTTGAAGAAGTCACCAAGATGGTGGATGAGCGAAGCCCAGTAGGCATTGTCTACTTAGACTTCCAAAAAGCTTTTTATAAGGTATCGCTTCTCTACAAGATTGAAGCCTCTGGTATTAGTGGTAATATATTGAGCTGGATGGAGAACTGGCTGTAAGGATGTAGGCAAAACTAGTTATAGATGGATTTGGATCTGTTTGGAGACTGGTCACCAGTGGTGTCGTGCAGGGATCGGTGTTCAGACCGTTGTTCTTCACTATTTTTATAAATGATCTAGATGTAGGTTTTGGGGGCATGTTCTGTAAATTTACAGGAGATACTGAGATCTGTGCAAGTGTTAGGACTGTAAATAATGCTCGACGTCATCGGGCTGATCTTGATGTGTTGGGAGATTGGGCTCATGATTGGCAAATGATGATTAATTTGGATAGTGCAGTGTTAGGCATGTGGGCAGGGCGAATGCTCAACATTCATACACCCTTCAGGGGAAAGCATTCAAGAAGGTGGAGAAAGAAAGATCTGGGCATTCTAGTGCATGGATCTCGAAAGGCTCATGAGCAATGCCATGAAGCAATAGCTAGAGTGAATAGGGTGTTGTGGTGAATTCATAGGACAATTGACTATAAGACGAGGCAGACTACTTTGTCATTGTACAAGACCTTGGTCAGCCGCAGTTGGAATGCTGTGTCCAGTTTTGGTCTCCACACATGGTGGGTGTTATTGAGGCAATGGGAAGTGTGCAGAGGAGGAGCCACTGGACTAATTCCCAGTATAAAGCATCCTCTAAATCAAGATAGGCTGAAAGAGTTGGGACTCTACACTTTGAGAAGTGTAGACTTTGGGTGATCTGATTAAGGTTTATAAATTATTAAGGGAATAAATTGTGTTCCAGTTGACAGTTTGTTCCGATTAAATAGATTAGGTGGACCAGGGGTCACAATTTTAAGTTATATAAGGCCAGATCTAGGTTAGATGTCAGGAGGTGGTTCTTTTCCCAGAGAATAGTGGACCTCTGGAACAGGCTGCCATCTCGTGCGGTGGGCGCTGATTCGCTGAATTTCTTCAAGTGAGAGCTGGACCTGTTTCTGGCTGCGGTGGACATCACCTCTTACAGAAGGCAGGTACTGCAGGGCACTCAGAGACAGAGTGATAGCCTGGACTTGGTTTGATCTCCTAGATGGGTCGGAGAGAAATTTCCAAGATTTTCCCCCCCAAATTGGCCTGAGTTTTTTAACCTGGTTTTTCGCCTCTCCCAGGAGATCACATGGTTTTGGGTGGGGTGTATATATAAAAAAAACACAGGTGGCTATTAGATCACCTATAATGTGAAAAGTAATCATGTACCACGATATAGGGAACAAAACTAACCGAGATCCCAGATAATCAGCATGGGGAGACCTCACCCTAACTTCAGAAATCCGCCGTTTCTGGTTCAGTTCTGTTGCTAGAACCGCCGATTTCTTCTCTGTGAGAGATTCTAAAGAGGATTTCAGCTGATCCTGGGATTGGGAAAGAAAATCACAGAATGAAAGGGATGGACTATGGAAAAGTGATAAAATAATCAGATCATAAAATCTGTTCCATTTTACCTTGTAGATTTCAACAGCTTCTTTAATCGGCAGGAAGTTGTGGGATTTATGTTCCCGCGCAACTGTACAAGTGTAACAGATCAGTTTCTTGTCAGTTTCACAAAACAGCTTCAGTTCTTCCTGATGTTCCTCACAGTGAAGTTTATTTTCCTTCTCTTTCGGATCCTGGATTAATTTTCGAGCTTTCTCCGCCAGTCTGGCTAAGGCCCGACTGGTCCTGAGGTTTCTTTCCGGAAACTCCTCTCTACATTCCGGGCAGGAGTTTCTCTCCTTTTCCCAACACCGTGTGATACAGGAGCGGCAGAAGTTGTGCCCACACTCCAGTGAAACCGGATCGGTGAAGAATTCAAGACAAATGGGACAAGTTGCCTCCTCGGTCCAACTCTCGGGCTGCTGCCTGGAAGCCATGTTCACGCTCAGCACTTCCTGATTCAACCCGCTTTCAGTTTCGATGTTCCCGAGCTCCCGAACACCTTCGGCTCAGCGATTTCCCGAGCAAGTTCACTGCAATACTCGGAGAATTAAATCCCTCCTTTAAACTCCAGCCGGATCCCGTCAATAGGTGTCGCTGTTGGACAATATTTCCCAACCAAGGATTTTTGTAGGTTTCCTGAAAAAGATTTTGTTGCGGGAAAACCGCACATTTGCTTTCTGTGCAGTGAAGGGCCGCATTAAACAAACCGACTGACTCCGTGCTTCAGTTTAATGTTGTCTGGAGCCGGGAAACACGCTCTAAAGGTGTAGAAATAATTGCTCTGATCCCAAATGTTTTGCAGATGACGTGAAGATTTCAGAAACTGTGATAATTATCCTGGGTTTGTTGAAATATTTAATTGCATCATCCTTGAAACATTGTTATAGAGTCAGAGAAATCTGCAGCACAGAAGGAGGCCATTCGGCCCATCTTGTCCGCACCGGCCAACAAAGAGCTCTCCACCCTAATCCCACTTTCCAGCACTTGGTCCGGAGCCTTGTAGGTTACAGCACTTCAAGTACATATCCAAGTACTTTTTAATGTGACGAGGGTCTCTGCCTCTACCACCCTTTCAGGCAGTGATCTCCAGACCCCCACCGCCCTCTGGGTGAAAACATTTCTGCTCAAGTCTCCTCTAAACATCCCACCTTACTTTAAATCTATGCCCCCTGGTTATTGACCCTTCTACAAAGGGAAATAGGTCCTTCCTATACACTCTATTTCAGCCCCTCATAATTTTATGCACCTCAATTGGGTCCCCCCTCAGCCTCCTCCGTTCCAAAGGAAACAACCTCAGCCTATCCACATTTTCCTTACAGCTAAAATTCCCCAGCCCAGGCCATATCCTCGTCAATCTCCTCTGCACCCTCTCTAGTGCAATCACATCCTTCCTGTAATGTGGTGACCAGAACTGTAAGCAGTATTCTAGCTGCGGCCTAACTCGTGTTTTATACAGTTCAAGCATAACCTCCCTGCTCTTATATTCTATGCCTCGGCTATTGTAAGCAAATCCCGCATGCCCTCTTAACCACCTTATCTAGCTGTCCTGTTACTGTCAGGGATCTGTGGACATGAGGGGGTGAATGTGACCCACTGACAAGTGTAAGTCTATGCTTTTTATTAGAGATTATTGATTTAATATGAGGTTTTGGAGGGGATGTGCCGTTATGTTGCTCCATATGTTGGCCCGGATTTGTTGTTTGGAGCCACCTCTGGTCATATTTCAGTCCCGGGCAATTTGAAAGTGAGAGGTGGGCGGACTGGGCGGAGTCTCGCTGAATTCCCGGGGAGGAGGGCGCATCGGGTGTGGGGAAGAAGGCAGCCTCCTAACTGTGGAAACACATTCTTGTGCTCAATTCTCACTACAGCTGGCGGTGCCCGGGCACGGCCGCTCTACAGGAGCGCTTGTACAGGCCTCCAACTATCCAATCCCTAAAGCCCCTCTCTTTATCCGCGCAGATGTTGATCTGAGCAGCCACCGTTATCCGTGCAGATGTTGGTGTTTGCTTCCTGCAGCTGGCGACTGCCCCCATTAAACCCCGAATGACTATATCCCCCTCTCTTCAATGGTGCAGATCCTGGTGTGAGCTCCTTACAACCGGATCCGCCACAATTATCTGCCAAGTACATTGCGGAACAATCCACTCTGCATCAACCGAGCGGGACCGAGTGTGAGCCAATGTTTTGGGCGATTTTCTCCCTAGTTCTGAGCCGCAGGGCGACGGGTCTGTTCAACTCAGGGGAGTCTCTGAATCTGCTTTTGAAATGTGTCACGGAGCCAGTTTACAGATTTACCACAAATCAAACACAAATTCTGATTTTAAACCAGTCTGTGCGAGAAACAAGACAAAAGCATCAGAGCTAAATTAATTCAACTGGTATAAATTTTGAATAATTAGTTCCAGTTTTTATTTCAGAATAGTATCCATCTATTTATTTATTGCTATATAAATCTGAGCATTGCAGTTGGCCCTGCTTTGATTCACGATTGTGGTCTGACCCGGAATCCCATTCACACAAAGGGAAGACGGAGAATGCTCCCCTCGGCTGTCCTGGGCTACAATGCAGGATATCTGTGTTATTGCTAAACATTGAGCCGTTTCATCTAAAGATCGACACACATTTCAGTAAGAATGAACCTAAAAGAACATTTTAAAAAGCGAGGGGAGAGTTTTCGGGAAGTGTTGACAATATCCAGCCGCTCAGGTACAGAGTGACCAGCCCTGGTCTTGGCACTGACCCTTCGGGTCTGACAGGCGGGGGACAGAAGCAAACAGTTCATCCAATCATCGAATCACAGCACAGAAGGAGGCCACTCGGCCCATCGTACCGGTGCCGTTCTGTAGGGATTCCCGGGCTAGAGATGGGCAATAAATGCTGGCCTTGTCAGCAATGCCCACATCCGGGAATGAATAAAAATAATAATAGTCCCTCTCAGGTTAGAATAATTTCCTCGACTCGGAGTCAAATGTCCTTTAGATGGGTTCCTGTTGGTCCATAACCTCCCGCCTGGAATACTGACTTCACTTCTGGGCATCGCCCCTCAGGGAGGATATATTGGAGTTGGAAGGGGTGCAGTGCAGATTCACCATATGGTACTGGGGCTAAAAGGGTTAAATTATGAGGACAGGTAGCGCAGACTATGTTTGTATTGTCGAATATAGAAGATTTAGAGGTGAACTGATTGAGATGTTTAAGATGATTAAAGGATTTGATAGGAAGCTAGAAACTATTTCCTCTGGTGGGGAGCCCAGAATACATGGGCATGACCTTAAATTAGAGCTCGGCCATTCTGGGGTGATGTCAGGAAAACACTTCGTCACATAAAGTGTAGTGGGAATCGGGAACTCTCTCCATCGGAATCGGAGGGGGAGAGTGAGACAGAGAGAGAGAGAGAGAGGGGAGAGAGAGAGACAGAGAGAGAGAGAGACAGAGAGAGAGGGGGAGAGAGAGAGAGAGAGAGAGGGGGAGAGAGAGAGAGAGAGAGAGGGAATCGAAGTGAGAGATAAAGAGGGGGAATCGAAGGGGGAGAGACTGAGAGAAGTAATCGGAGGGGGAGAGTGAGAGTGAGAGGGGGAATCGGAAGGAAATAGGGAATCCGAGAGAGAGAGGAGGTCAGGCACTCTGGGGGTGGGTAAAGAGTACGGAGAGCACAGTGGGGACGGGGGAAGAACGGGATTCCGATGGTCAGACGGGTCAGGTTCTTCCAACCCCACCCCCTTTACACCCGCACCATGTTCCCCCTCTCCACCCCCGAGACCTGGTTGATTTCTCGGAAAACTCGGTGCGAGTGTGGCAAGTGATATCATTCGACTGGACGAAATACGGAAGTCACGACACTGTCACTATTCACTTCATATCTAATAAACCTGTTAACAATCCGTGACCCACACACGATGCCCCAGAACTTGTTGGGTGGAGAAAGTAATGAATCGGGGAGGCGTGAGGCACTAGTGCAGGGGGAGCAAGTCAGGAACTTGGGCAGGGAAGGTCAGGATGCCGGGTTGGGAGGGAAAAGGTCAGAAACGTGGGCAGGGGGGCGGGAGGTCAGGAACTCGGAGGGAGAAGGTCTGAAACTTGGGTGGGGGAAGTAAGTCAGGAATTTGGGCGAGGTTAGGAGAAGGTCAGGAACTTGGGCAGGTGGTGGGGAGTAAGTCAGGAACTTGGGCGAGGGGGGAGTAGGTCAGGAACTTGGGCGGTGGGGGCAGGGACTTGTTTGCGGGTGGGAGAAGGTCTTAGCCCGCGATGGTGAGCCCTGTCTGTTCCAAGTGAGCTCTGTTCTGTCTGGAGTAGGCAGTCAGAATGGCTCGAATTACACTTTGCAAAGTAACTGATTACGTAGGCAGGGAGGATCTAATTACACATTCCAGAGAAACTGCTGGGTGTGTCTTATCCTCCAAGAGGACCAATCAGCAATCAGGACTTGTCAGCCAAGGGGACCAATCAGAGCTTTTGTTGTTGCGAACAAACATGTCCATTTTCTAGCAAATCCTGACGAACTGTATCACAGTATGGTATGGCAGCTGTAGCTACTATGACCGGAAAGCCCTGCAGCGGGTAATCAAAACTGCCCAATGCATTACCGGCACCCGGCTACCGACCATAGAGCACATATACCAAAAACGCTGTTTATGGAGTTCACGGACCATCATCAAAGACCCTACCCACCCAAGCCACAGTCTGTTCGCCCCCCTGCCATCTGGGAGACGCTACAGATGCATTCGCACCCGAACGACCAGATTTAGGAACAGCTTCTTTCCCAGGGCTGTCATCCAACTGAACTCCACAAATAAACTCTAAAGCCTGCACATCTATCAATGCACTTTATTATGTTTATGTTAATGTATTACAAGCCAAATGAATGTTGAATGTTTAAATGTCTTAATCTAAATGTACACTCTCGGGAGCCGCAAGCCGACATTTCATTGTACTGCACTTGTGCACTAACAATGACAATAAAGTTGATTATGATGATGATAATGATTCATATATACTTCCCAATGAGGCCCATTCAGCCGTATAATAGACATGACATGTCTACCTCTATACAATGGGTGACACGCTTACCCGAACATCACAAAACACAGACACACTCGTGCTCACGAGTACAGGCCGACACTGCAGAACTGAAAACAAGAACTGGGACCTAATGGTCCAGAATTTGCTGGAGCGGGACATCTCACGGTTTGCCCGTTTGGTTGACTTTTTCCCTCGCCCTTCAGCTCAAGGAAATTTTTGCCCCGCAAGTTGCTGGAAGTGCGGACTGTTAACAGCACGACGAGGACAGCGGGGCATCTGGGAACTGGGTCAATGACAGGACCAACAGTCTGTCTACTTAACCAATGAGATTTGAGAATTGAGAAAGAAGCAGAGGAACGACAGAGAAGGAAATGGGGTGAATTAGAGTCAAATCAGGCACAGAAAGAGAAATAAAGAGAGGGAAAGAAAGATTGGATTAAGAGATCGAGAGAGAAAAGATACAGAAAGGAAAAGTAAGAAATATTTTTCAACAATTTAAATTGTAAATGTTATAAATCTCTAACAACATTTTAGAAACATAGAAGATAGGAGTAGGAGTAGGCCATTCGGCCCTTCGAGCCTGCTCCGCCATTCAATGAGATCATGGCTGATCATCCAAATTCAGTACCCTGTCCCTGCTTTCTCCCCATATCCCTTGATCCCTTTAGCCTCAAGAAATATATCCAACTCTTTCTTGAATATATTTAATGAACTGGCCTCCACCGCCCTCTGTGGCAGAGAATTCCACAGGTTCACCACTCTCTGGGTGAAGAAATTCCTCCTCATCTCTGTCCTAAATCGCTTACTCCTTATCCTTAGACTATGACCCCTGGTTCTGGACTCCCCGGCCATCAGAAACACCCTTCCTGCATCTAGTCTGTCCAGACCTGACAGAACTTTATAGGTTTCGATGAGATCCCCTCTCAATCTTCTAAACTCCAGTGAGTATAAGCCCAATTGGCACAATCTCTCCTCGTACGTCATTCCTGCCATCCCAGGTATCAGCCTGGTGAATCTTCGCTGCACTCCCTCCATGGCAAGAACATCCTTCCTCAGGTAAGGTGACCAAAACTGCACACAATACTTAAGGTGCGGTCTCACCAAGGCCCTGTACAACTGCAGCAAGACATCCTTGTTCTTGTACTCAAACCCTCTTGCTACGAAGGCCAACATACCATTTGCCTTCTTAACCGCCTGCTGCACCTGCATGCTTACCTTCAGCGACTGGTGCACAATAATACCCAGGTCTCTTTGCACTTCCCCTTCTCCCAATCTAGTGCCATTCAAATAATAATCTGCCTTCCTGTTTTTGCCAGCCAAAGTGGATAACCTCACATTTATCCACATTATAGTGCATTTGCCATGTTTCTGCCCAATCACGCAAACTGTCCATATCGTACTGGAGTTTCATGACATCCTCCTCACAGCATACCCTTCCACCCAGCTTTGTGTCGTCTGCAAATTTGGAGATATTACATCCAATTCCCTCGTCCAGATCATTAATATATATTGTGAACAGCTGGGGTCCTAGCACTGATCCCTGTGGTACCCCACTAGTCACTGCCTGCCACTCGGAAAATGACCCGTTTATTCCAACTCTCTGCTTTCTATCCGCCAACCAGTTCTCTATCCAAGTCAATACCTTGCCCCCAATCCCATGTGCCTTAATTTTACACGCTAATCTCTTATGCGGGACCTTATCGAAAGCCTTCTGAAAGTCCAAATACACCACATCCACTGGTTCTCCCTTATCTATTTTACCAGTTACATCCTCAAAAATTCCAGTAGATTAGTCAAGCACGATTTACCTTTTGTAAATCCATGTTGACTTTGTCCAATCCTGTCACTGCTTTCCAAGTGCTCTGCTATTACATCTTTTATAATGGACTCTAGCATTTTCCCCACTACCAATGTCATGCTTACCGGTCTATAATTCCCCGCTTTTTCTCTGCCACCTTTTTTGAATAGTGGGGTAACATTAGCTACCCTCCAATCCATGGGTACTGTTCCAGAGTCTATCGAGTTCTGGAAGATGACCAGCAATGCATCTACTATTTCTAGGGCCACTTCCTTAAGTACCCTGGGATGTAGATTATCAGGCCCTGGGGATTTACCGGCCTTCAGTCCCATCAATTTTCCTAACGCCATTTCCCTACAAATACTGATTTCTTTCAGTTCCACCCTTTCATCAGACCCTATGTTCCACGGTATTTCTGGGAGGTTATTTGTGTCCTCGTTTGTGAAGACAGAACCAAAATATGTATTTAGTTGGTCTGCCATTTCTTTGCTCCCCATTATAAATTCCCCCGATTCTGACTGCAAGGGACCTACGCTTGACTTCACCAATCTTTTTCTCTTTACATATCTATAAAAGCTTTTACAGTCAGTTTTTATGTTCCCTGAAAGCTTACTCTCATATTCTATTTTCCCTTTCTTAATTAATCCCTTTGTCCTCCTTTGTTGAATCCTAAACTGCTCCCAATCCTCAGGATTATTGCTTTTTCTGGCCAATTTGTATGTCCTCTCCTTGGATCTTATGCTATCCCTAATTTCCCTTGTTAGCCACGGTTGAGTCACCTTTTTTGTTTTATTTTTATGCCAAACTGGGATGAACAACTTCTGTAGTTCATCCATTCGGTCTTTGAATGTTTGCCATTGCCTATCCACCGTCAACCCTTTGAGTGCCATTCCCCAATCAATCCTACCCAACTTGCTCCTCAGACCATCGTAGTTTCCTTTATTTAAATTGAGGACCCTAGTTTCTGAGTCAACTATTTCATTCTCCATCTTAATGAAGAATTCGATCATATTATGATTGCTCCGACCCAAGGGGCCTCGTACAACAAGATTGCTAATTAATCCTTTCTCGTTACATAATACCCAGTCTAAGATGGCCTGATCTCTGGTTACTACCTGAATGAATGAGACTCCACAGTTTAAATTGTTTAATTTCTGGATCAGTGAGGTTGAGTGGCATTGCAGGAACATCAATCTCATTATTAAAAAGGTTCTTATGATGCTAAGTTCCAGCGAGGAAATCTACACTGAATCCCAGGCCTCCGTACTTTATAATTAGCATCAAACCAGGAAAGTCATGATGTAAATTTTAAATGGGGTTTCTCCCAATCTCCCGCCCTAAGTTGTACGGCTGTTTACTCCGTGTCTCCGGGGTTTGCACCGATTTTCCTCCGAAGTTAAGGCAGGAAACATGAGCTAAAACATAAAGGCCTAGAAATTCAGTTTGCACAGTTTTGGGGCGCTAAAGTCGGGCGCTCGGTAAATTTAGCGCCCGCCGGAAACTGCAGGCCAACTCGCCGAAATTCAATGAAGTTGGACCAGATTCTGGCCGAGCGCTGAAACTGGCGCTGCAATGCTGTGTTCAGGCGCTAATCCGGCGATGCGGCTTGATATCGCCGATTCTGGGCGCAGCGCAGGTGCAGTCATGTGTTGAGTGTCAGCAGACACCCTGACGCCGGCCAGCTCTTAAAGGGGGAAGGGTCAACTTTGACTGCTGCCACGCCCTGCATGCTGTAGCGCTGCAACTAGGCCTCAGCACTGGTGGTGTGCCAAAACAGCGCCTGGAGGAATGGAGAGGGCCCGTGACAGAGCACAGCGCTTCTCTGAGCATGCGCTGAGTGTGCTCATCCATGGGGTACACAAGAAAAGACGGCTTGTGTGCCCGGCTAGTGGCAGAAAGGCTCCCAGGAGCCAGTTCAGGAACGCCTGGAGCAGAATTGCCCGCAGGGTCTCATCCAACTGCGATGTTCCCAGGAGTGCGGACCAGTGCCGCAAGAAATTCAATGACCTCAGTCGGATGGTGAAGGTGAGTACCCTTTCCACTGTCCCCCTCATCCTTGCATGTGCACCTCCCATTAGGGCCAAAGGGACATCAAAGGCCTAATGCCCAGCCCTCCTCCCGCTGCAATGGCACTTGCATGTTAATCAAAGCTCTTTCTGCACTTATCACACTGTCCAAGCTATTCAGCCATGGGAGGGCTCCCACACAGCAACAGGGCAGCACACTGTCCAAGCTATTCAGCCATGGGAGGGCTCCCACACAGCAACAGGGCAGCACACTGTCCAAGCTATTCAGCCATGGGAGGGCTCCCACACAGCAACAGGGCAGCACACTGTCCAAGCTATTCAACCATGGGAGGCCTCACACACAGCAGCAGGGCACCACACTGTACTTAGAGGCCCTCCTTTCTCTTGCAGGCCAAGCTGGCGAGGAACGCCAGGAGCCAGGTAGTGACTGGTGGAGGGCGTCCCGACTACCAGGAGCTGACTGATCTGGAGGAGAGGGTGGCACGACTCCTGCGTGCCCGGGTGACAGGCCCTGTCGCGATCGGCGATGCGGACCCTGTACTGGAACCCACTGGTAAGGACATGACCGGGTGCACCTCTCTCCTTGCCCTCGCGCATCAGATGTACATCCTTCCCCACTGACCGCAAAATGCGCATAATGCACCACTGCGGCCTCCCTGGCTGTCGGCCTGTCCTCACTCTAAAGCTACACTTGTGCCTTCCTGCTTTCAGCTGCTGAGGAGGAGGTGCTCCCTGAAGCACAGAGAGCCAGGCCCTCGGAGGAGGAGGACGTGGAGGACCAGGAGGAAGGCGGCACCTCCGGGGAACCCTCCTCCGCGCCAGCTGATGGCAATGGAGGGGAGACGTCTGGCGTGCAGGAGAGCCGGGGGGAGGCTGTGGAGGGGAGGCCGGAACCTGGTACCAGTGGCGTGGACGCACGCGGCAAGGGCCCGGCAGCAGGGCAGCCTTCTGGCCAGAGGGGGGAGGCGGTGGAGGGGAGACCAGAACCTGGTACCAGTGGCGTCGACGCACGCGGGAAGGGTCCGGCACCACGCCGCCCTTCTGCCCAGAGGGGGCAGATGGTGGAGGGGAGGGGAGAACCTGGTCCCAGTAGGGTGGCCGAACGTGGCAAGGGTCCGGCGCCATGCCAGCCTTCTGCCCAGAGGGTGAGTCCGCCCTCCAGTCCGGAGTCGGACGTCGCCCAGGAGGTGCGCCTCCTGCACGACATGTCGGCGGCGTCGGAGCGGCACCACGTGGAGTTTATGCAGGTGGTGGAGCAGATGCCTCACGCCATGGAGAGCCTGGCACATAGTGTGGTGGCTTTCGCCGAGTCACAGGCCAGGGGCCTGGAACAATTCACGGCAGCGCACGCCAGGGGGGAGGACCTACTTGTGGCAGCGCATGACAGGGGGGTGGACCTACTTGTGGCAGCGCACGACAGGGGGGTGCAGCAACTCGCCGCAGCGCAGCACGCCAGTCGCCACATGAAAGGTGCTGGGCAGACACTGGCACAGCAGCTGCGGGCACATGCCAGGGCAGTTGGGGCACTAACTTCTGCCACCCTCGCACTGGCACGGAGGCGTCGCCAGGCGAGCCGCCACCCTGCTGCAGCACAGCGGTCTGGCGGCCAACACATTGGTGCGCTTGCTCCCCTGCCAGGCCGGCCGAGTGCCAGTGTCTCTGGCGAGCAGCGCGCGCCTGCCATCAGCCAGCTTGTCCCCATTGGTGCAGGCGACACTGCCACTCCCCCAGCCAGGGTGCGACGAGCTGCTGCAGGAACTGAAGATGGCCACCCACAGCTGCAGCAGCCACCAGCCGGCCCCTCCCGGGCCGGCCCTCGTGTAGGGCGACCCCCAAGGGCATCTGGCGAGACGCATTGTCGCCCTGATGAGCCTTCCCCCAGCCTTGCCCCAGCCTCAGGGCCCAGCTTGAGGCGCAGCTGCAGGTCGGGCCGGGGCAAGAGAACGCTCTCTAAGGACTCGCCCTCTCGGCACGCCGAGTAGAGTGTGGCGAGTGCGGGTTTTGGTCATGCGGGGGCTTCTGTTCTGGGGGGCATTATCTTGTTTGTTTTTATGGGGGTGTTTGTGTTGGGGGGGGGGGGGCGTTTTTTTGTAAGGCCGGTGAGGAAGGCCATTTGCATGTGGAAGTTTTGTTAGTCCTCCCCAGGTTTTGGGAGTGACAGAAGTTTTCGACTGTTTTTTGGAGGTCTTCTCTGTTTTGCTGTTCCATGTGGGAAGGGCCCTGAGTTTGTGAAATAAAGATTTTTATTTTTTCACCATGTGCAGGTGTCATGTTTCAACTGGTTGTTGGGTTAAGCGGCTGAGGGCTTGCGGAGCGGCTGCCTTCAGCTGCGTTCATTGGCCCAGGCCATTCCCTGACAGGGGGCCTAGAAGTGTCGAACAATAAGCCACCGGCGGACGGCCCTTGGACCTTGTCGCTCCCTCCTAGGCTGCTCCTCCTCCTCCTCCTCCTCCTCCTCATGGTCCTCCAGCTCATCCTCTTGAGGTGGTGGGGCAATGTCAGGTGGCAGTGCCTGAGTCCTGCGGGTCGCCAGGTTGTGGAGCATGCAGCACACGACGACGAACTGGGAGACTCTATCCGGCGAATACTGAAGAGCTCCTCCGGAACGATCCAGGCAGTGGAACCGTTGCTTGAGGACGCCTATCGTTTGCTCGATTAGGTTCCTTGTGGCTTGATGGCTTTCGTTGTATGCCACCTCCGCTGGGGTCGTGGGCGCGCGGAGCGGGGTCATGAGCTATGTACACAAAGGGTAGCCCTTGTCCCCGATAAGCCATCCCCTTGGTGGAGGCTGTGCCTCGAACATGTCAGCCACAGTAGTCTGGCGCAGGATAAATGCATCGTGGCTGCTTCCTGGGAAGCGGGCATTGACAGCTAGGATGCGCTGCCTGTGGTCACACACCAGCTGCACATTTAGGGAATGGTAGCCCTTGCGGTTGCGGTAATGCTCGGCATTGTGGATAGGTGCCCGCATAGCCACATGCGTGCAGTCAATGGCGCCCTGCACCATGGGGAAGCCCGCGATCCTGCCAAATCCAACTGCACGCTGCTCCTGCTTCTGTTGGGTCATGGGGAAGGAGATGAATTGGTGTCTCCTCGCGTAAAGTGCATCGGTGACCTGCCGGATGCAGCGATGCGCGGCGAACTGGGAGATGTTCGCTATGTCCGCAGCAGCGGCTTGGAACGAGCCGCTTGCATAAAAGCTGAGAGCCACCGTGACCTTCACTTCCACCGAGAGAGATATCCTGCACATGAGCTGTGGCCGCAAATCTGCGTGAAGCAGCTGGCAGATCTCTGCAACCACCTCCCTCCTGAAGCGCAGCCTCTTCACACAATGCGCCGCAGTCATGGTGAGATAGGACACCTGCTGCCGGTATTGCCTGACTGGGTAAGGCCTACGTTGGCGACGCCTGATGGCCCCTCTGCGTCTAGGCACGGCTGGCCCTCTGTCACAGCGTCTGCGAGCCCTTCGCACAAAATGCTGCAACTGAGGGTTGGCACCCCATACAGCCCCCATTATAAAGTTCCAAACAGCCAAATCACAAGGATGCAAATGTCAAAGCACTGGCTAGAAGCCAAAAATACCTCTCCTATGTTGTCCGAAATCAGAAATCTCTGTGCCTTGCTCTCTGTCCAGAAATCCAAAGCAGTAAAGTCATTGCAGCGAAATGGCTGGCCTTTATGGGTGAGTGGATGTGCCCTTTAATTAGCGCTCCCCGAATCCCACAGGGCCTCTGTTGAGTTCCACTTCACAGTTCTTAACAGCGCCACGCCCACATTGGGCGGGCGCCACTGAATTTCCGGTTTGGGGCGCACAAACGGCGTTGCACACCCAAATGACGTCATAAGATGCGCGCGCAGCTGAGCGGGCGCTAACACTTTGCGCCGGCGCTAAATCCCAACTGAATTTCGGCGTAGGCGCAGATCCGGCGGCGCCCGGGCGCTAAGTGGCTAGCGCCGGAAATATACCCTTTTCTGGCGCTAACGGCTGGCACAAACAACTGAATTTCTAGGCCAAAGTGTGTCTGCAGACAAATAACCGGCTGCCCTTTATTACAGGGCTGACTTTCAGCTGCACACCTTGTCATTTATAAATACTTCATGTATTTGACCAGATGCCAGCAGTATGCCAATAAAATAAATCATTGCACTCAATTCTAAGTCTCCATTTTCAATAAAGTTAAATACTAGATCAGAATGTTCGATGGATTCCTGGAGAACACGGCGATCTCTGTATACAGAAGGTGAGAGTAAGTAAATTATTCCGGATAACACCCAGTGGGGACCAATTTAACTTGAGCGGCAGTGCAAAATGCGCGGTATCACGTGGGCCGCCTGTTACACACCTCGCCCAATATTCAGGTTAATTGAAGACAAATTTCTACCCCACACCTGTGATGGGCCCGGAAGGAATTTTTGCCAGAATTGGCTGCAGTTCTGTAATTTTTGTATCGTTCAGAAAGTGAGCGAAGTAATGATTGATGTATTGATGACATTATCCGGAATGGGGACAGGCTCCCGCGCTGCTGGCGATCTGTTCTGGTCCTGGATACACAAACATAAACACAACCAAGACAGGCCATATAATGAGAAAGTGACTTTGTGGCACTAAATCCAGGACCTCATGGTCACACTTCTGCTGCTCACTTCTTCTGCTAACTCAACCCAGGCCTTCTCCGTGATGGCAGCAGTTTTCTTATTTACGCTACTGGGAAACAGCACCTCCTCCTGGCCCTTCCATCACGGAGCAAGACATCAAGGGAGGCATCTGTGAAACGAGGGCAAACTTTCCTCTGTGGAGCGGTGGAGACACCAAACACAGAAGCAAAATTCAAATACTTCTTCCTGTGGCGATGTTGAGGGCCCGGTGCTCACTGCAGTGCCACCACCAGCGCACCCCCCCCGTTCTCAGCTCTGGGTTAATATCGAGGCCATTATACCGAGGGCCTGTCTGCCCTCTCAGGTGTAAGTAAAAGATCCCATGGCTCTATTTTGAAGAGCAGGTGAGTTCACCCCGGTGTCCTGGCTGCCGCGTTTCCTGCAACTGTGACGACACTTCAGAAGTACTTCATTGGCTGGAAAGTGTTTCGGACATTTTGAGGTCATGAAAGGTGCTGCAGAAATGACAGTTTCTTTCTTTCTCTACATCAAACCAAGATTCTGTGGGCAGGTGATTAGATATTTCCACACTACTCTCATCCTTGCTTTCAAATCCCCCCGAGATCTCTGCGCTCCTCCAATTCTGGCCTCTTGCCCTTCCCCGATTTTCATCGCCCCACCATTGGCAGCCACGCCTTCGGCTGCCTGGGGTCTAAGCTCTGGCATTCCCTCCCTAAACCTTTCTACCGCTCTCTCTCCTCCTTTAAGGCGCTCCTTAAAACCTACCTCTTTGACCAAGCTTTTGGTCACTTGTCCTAATATCTCCATATATGGTCTGGTCTCAAATGTGTGTCTGATAATCGCTCCTGTGAAGCTCCTTGGGATGTTTTACTGTGTGAATGGTGCTGTATAAATGCCAGTTATTGTTGAGGGCGGAGCTCGCAGATTGGGACAACAGGCTATTCTGGTGTCTCTGTCCGCGGCGCCTCACTTGTCACTCGCACAATGACCAGCTCGCGGGGCCTCGACAATCTCTTTCAGCTTTACCCGATGGCGGGAGGTCGAGCTCCCACAGCCGGAGTGGGAGTCACCACCGCCACAAGGAGCAGACGGACACGTCGGACAGCGAGTCGTTCTCCTTGTAGGTGGGGAAAATCAATCAGCAGCCGACACCATGGAAAGCGGGAGAACAGGGATACGACCCGAACAGGTGAGGAAAACCGAAGGATCTTTGCCTCTCTCCCAGTAGGGGAAGGGCGGATCCTGGCTGCTGCTAGGTTTTCAGTGAAGCCTTTAACGGTGAAACTTTAATACTACATCCACCCGAACTATGGATAATGCTCAGCAATAGTTCTGCACCTTTCTAATGTCAGTTGTTTTTGGAAACGCAATATTTGTGCAATTAAATAGAATTTACAGTACAGAAAGAGGCCATTCGGCCCAATTGATCCCTGCCGATGTTCACACTCCACACGAACCTTCTCTCACTCTCTACTTTATATTTCCCTATCAATATATCTTTCTATATTCCTTAAATAAAATATAGCACATATAGTCATGCCATAAATAAGCAGTGTTTGGATGAGAGCTGGGTGTTGATCAGGACACCAGGAGAGCTCACCTGTGCTAAGAATGGTGCTATGGAATCTCTTGAATCCACCTGAACTGGCAGGTGGGCCCTCAGTGCTGTACTGAAGTGTCAGCCTAGACAGTGTCAGCTGTGGCTCAGTGGCTGGCACCCTCGCCTCTGAGTCAGAAGGTTGTGGGTCCAAGTCCCACTCCAAAGACTTGGACACAAAATCTAGGCTGATGCTCCCAGTACAGCACTGAGGGAGTGCTGCACTGTCAGAGGTGCCGTCTTTAGATAGGCGGATAAGGTGGGAGGAGGCTCGTGTGTAGCATAAACACCAGCATAGGCCTGTTGGGCCGAATGGCCTGTTTCTGTGCCGTACATTCTATGTAACTCTATTGTGAAACGTATTTTACAGTCAGAGGGGAACCAAGTCAAGTATTGAAGCCTTAAATTAATCCAGTTTATGGAGAGTGCAGTATTATGGCGAGACCGGCTGGTCCTGACCCCCAGGAGCACTGAGTGCTGAGCCGTGTGAGGGAGGAGCCCAGACTCCTGGGTACTGTAATGTGCTGCCATGTACTCACTTCAAATAAATTGGAGGTTTCTCACTCCAGGTTAAAGAGGAATCTAATAAAGGGTTTTCAAAGTTTTGAGAGGGTAAATAGTGAAAGATTGATTGGTGAATTGGTAACAATCATAATGATTAGTATCAAAGACAAAGTTAGAAATGTTTTCACACAGGGTTGTTGGAACATTTGGTACTTTACCACAAGTGGCTATTGAGATAGTCACTGTAACATTACTTAGAAGGAAATTGGATAAGTATTTGAAAAGGAATGAATAAAAAATCATGTGGGTAAAGGAAATGGGATTAGGATAGCTCCAGTTGAAAGGTGAGCAGCATAATATGTCACAATGGAGCAAATAGTCTCCATCACTGCTGATTTTATAGTTCAAATTAAAGTTGGATGGACAGGCTGGGGTTCCAGAGGGATGAGCTTTAATGGGCTGAATACCTTTGGTTGGCAGCTGCAGGGACTGCATTGTGAGGTGGTTGTGTTGGGCACCAGGTGAGGGGTGGTAATAATGGGTAGGATTTAAAAATGTTTTTTGTAAACCATTTCCAGATGCAGTAATCTAGTTTTTGTGAAGAGCTGTGACCTGTTAGAGATTAAATAAAGCCGCTAATGAGGTTAATAAACCAACTGTCAATCTATATTGGTTTCCGTTTGGGGGGAAAAAATAGCAACTGATGATTTCTTACCAAATCTCATGGTTAAGAGTTTGTCTCCTGATTATTGAGCCGGTGGGTTTGGCATTACTGAAAGAACCTGGGGTGGGGGCGGGGGGAATTGTGGAGATTTTTTTACGCAGCGAGTTGTTGTGATCTGGAATGCACTGCCTGAAAGGACGGTGGAAGCAGATTCAATAGTAACTTTCGAAAGGGGAATTGGATAAATACTTGAAGGATAAAACATTTGCAGGGCTATGGGGGGAAGGGCAGGGGTGGGGTGGGATTAATTGATAGCTCTATCATAGAGCTGGCACAGGCACGATGGGTCAAATGGCCTCCCTCGGTGCTGTATGATTCCATGCTGACCACCATTTTGCGGACAGAGAGTTGGCAGGTTGATTGTGTTAGTCCTGTTCTGACCTGGGCACAAGGAGGGGCAAGAGTTGGCTGGGGAGGGGGAATGTCTCCTATTCCATGCAGTTTCTATTCCCCTTTCTCTTCATCAACCCTGTCCCCCGGGGAGATTGGGAGCTCGCTTGAGGTGTGTCCCCAGGCATGTTGGTGGACCAACCAGCCAGTTCATCTCACAGTGATATTTTTCATTTCCTTTCTCTCGTACGGCCGCCTCTGTCCTGGTGCATTCTTCATTGTAAAAACCAACCTTACGTGGCTGCGAAGGAGTGCGTTCTCGTAGCGGCATTTCCTGAAATTGCTAAAGATGTAATCGTGAACCTTCAGGTCCCAATCTCACTTCAGCATGCACTAAAGCCAACTGACTCAAGATGTCCCCCCACCCCACCCCCTCTCCACCCCCCCCCCCCCACCATCTCTTTGCAGGAGCTTGTCTCAAATCACCTTGACGTCGGGTGCAGTATAACTCCAATCTGTCGCTGTCGGTGTGAACTTCTATCCACTTCCTTCCTTCAAAATCTGTTGCGTTTCTTTGTTATTGTCCTCCTCACTGGTTGAGTCCAGGAGCCAGCAGCAGACACCTCAGAGCGGGACTGTGCTATAAATCAGAAACTGAGGCCCCCATTTACCGATCAACTCCGCCACACGCGGTCTACTTACTTTCCGTCTAAGATTGTTGTGTAAAAAAGTCTTCTCTCAGCTCAGTACATCCCCCCTCCCCACCCCTTGTCTGTGTTGCTCAGGTTCCGGCTGCATTTCGATAAAGAGAGCCGAGAGGAGATCGAGCGAAGGAAGAAGGTCATGCAGGAGAAAATGGTGGAGCCCATTCCAGAAGCCGAACTGGAAGTAGACATCGTCGACATTTACAAGCCCGGCTCTGGTGAGTGACGGCTGTGCTCGGTGTATTTTGTATAAAGGCCGACAGTTGCTGTCCAGGGAATAAATAAAATAGTTTGAAAAGATTAAGTTTTTTTTTAAAGTTCAATTGCGGACATTCCCTACAGAGCCGATGTTGCTGGATTCCATTTAACAGCTTTAGATTGAAGTTTAGCATTCCCTCCGCTTCCTTCACCCCACCATTGGTGGTCTTGCCTTCAACCGTCTAAAAGGAAATAATTTGCATTTATATAGCGCCTTTTCACCAGCCCAGAACGTTCCAAAGTGCTTTACAGCCAATGAAGTACTTTTGAAGTGCAGTCACTGTTGTAATGTCAGAAATGCAGCAGCCAATTTTGCGCACAGCAAGCTCCCACAAACGGTCATGTGATAATCACCAGACAATCAGCGATGTTGGTTGAGGGAGAACTCCCCAGCTCTTTGAAATAGTGCCATGAGATCTTTTACTTCCCCCTGAGAGAGCAGACAGGGCCTCAGTTTAACGTCTCATCCAACAGACGGCACCTCCGACAGTGCAGCGCTCCCTCAGTACTCCACTGGAGTGTCAGCCTAGATATTGTGCTCAAGTCCCTGGATTGGGAATCGAACCTACAACCTTCTGACTCAAATGTGAGAGTGCTACCCACTGAGTCATGGCTGACACCTAAATCTAGGCCCTAAGCTCTGGAAATCTCTCCCCCAAACCTCTCTGCCTCTCCCTCTCTCTCCTTTAAGATGCTGCTTAAAACCTCCCTCTTTGACCAAGTGTTTGATCACCAGTCTTAATATCTCCTCCTTTGGCTAGTGTCAATTTTTGTCTCATTACGATCCTGTGAAGCACCTTGGGACTTTTTACTTCATTAAAGGCGCTATGTAAATGCAAGTTGATGTTGTTTTGTCAGCCTTTATGATGAGTTACTGATCTTGGTCCTGCTGCTGTGCAGAGTGGGGGAGGGAATGAGCTTCCCCCACAGGCAGTAGGGTAGGGTAGTACAACGGTGATGACATCGGGCCAGCAACCCAGATGTTGAGGGTTCAGATTCCACCGTAGCAAGTTGTGCGATTGATTTCAGTAAACCTGGCTCCATGCTCTTCAGGTGAGGGAACCGACACTGTGGTCAACTCTTAATGAAAGAAGGAACTTCTTCCACCTCCTCAGGACCTCCCAAATCGCATCACAGCCAGTGAAGTATTTTAAAGTGTAGTCACTGTTGTAATGTAGGAAATAAGACAGCCAATTCTCACAAAGCAAACTCCCACAAACAGCAAATAGTTAAATGACTGAGTAATGTGTTTCTGTTGGTATCAGTTTCGGGAGGAATGTTGACCAGGACATTGGGAAATCTCTCCTGTTGTTCTTTGAATCGTGGCATGGGATCGTTTATACCCACCTGAGAAGGCAGACAGGGCCTTGGTTTAATGTCCCATAAGATGGCACCTTTGACAGTGTAGCACTCCCTCAGTACTGCACTGGGAGTGTTTGCTTGGATTATGTGTTAAAGTCTCTGGAGTGGGACTTATTAAATCTCCCCTGTACAGTCCCGTTCCACCTGGCTGGTGCCATTGGAGGTCTGGGTGACCGCTGAGCCTGGACAACACACTGGGATGGGAGGAAAGCAGACACTTTGTCAAAGTTAACTAAAATAATCACAACTATTACTAGGGATAGAGGAATGTGGTGCCTATAATATCACTTATTTGGTTTTTAAAGTAACGCCCCTGATGACTCAAAGGTCTGGAACTGAGTGACACAGACCAGGAAGGCCCCAGGTTCGTGCTCCGGCCTGTGCTGAGCTCGCTGACCTCTGTGGAAGTGGTGGTGAGGTCATTATAATTAGCCTGAGTGACCCCTGGGCTAGAGGAGGAGGTGCGGAGAGGGTTGGCCATGATGCCTTCCACAGGCGAATATCCCGCCGGTTAGCCTCGCGCGTTGAGATTGGATGAGGTACTGAGTGGCAGCTGGCCACCATGGAACTGCACCCGAGCGCCTTCAGGAGAAGAGTGGAGGAAAATCATCAAGAATGGACGGTGCCATCCCAGGGTTAATCGGCAGTGGCCTGTTGAAAGGGGCATCAGCAGACCCGTGCTGGGTAGAGCAGGTTTCTGGCCGTTCTCTCCAGCTCTGGCCTGGGGGTGTAGCTCGCTTGACAGAAAACCTGGATTGTTCACATTCCGCAGTGATCAGCGTTTCTGTGACTGACATTGCTGACTCCAACAAACTGTAAAAACTGCCCTGTCACCAACAGCAGCTGCTACGGCAGGAGTCCCATAACCCTTGCCCACAGCAGGGACAATGTCACCACAGATGTTTTTGGCAACATGGATCAATAATTTAAACAAACCCAATTGTTTAACTTTATCCTCAACACTGTGAAGGACGTTGGCACCGAGATCTGGAGCACTTCCAATTTCAGGTACCCAGCGTCAGCATCAAGCACTGCCAAAGATTAGTTGGATACAGAGTAAAGCTCCCTCTACACTGTCCCATCAAACACTCCCAGGGCAGGTACAGCATGGGTTAGAGACAGAGTAAAGCTCCCTCTACACTGTCCCATCAAACAGTCCCAGGGCAGATACAGCATGTGTTATATACAGAGTAAATCATCCTCTACACTGCCCCATCAAACACTCCCAGGGCAGGTACAGCACGGGTTAGATGCAGATTAAAGCTCCCTCTACACAATCCCATCAAACACTCCCAGGGTAGGTACAGCACAAGTGAGATACAAAGTAAAATTCCCTCTACACTCCCATCAAACATTCCCAGGGCAGGTACAGCACGGGTTAGATACAGAGTAAAGCTCCCTCTACACTGTCCCATTAAACACTCCCAGGGCAGGTACAGTACGGGTTAGTTACAGAGTAAAGCTACTTCTGTACAGTCCCATCAACACTCCCAGGACAGGTATGGTACTTGTTAGAGACAGAGTAAAGCTCCCTTTGTACAGTCCCAATCAAACACTCCCAGGGTAGGTACGGTACGGGTTAGATACAAAGTAAAGCTTCCTCTACATTTCCCGAACTATGTGCCTTGACTGAACCTTAAAAGAGCGCCCCCTATTGTACCAGTCTGACATTAAGCCGTCCTGTAGTCTCTGAGTGACAATGCAGTAATAAAGCCAGCTGTGTGTTGTGGGCCCTGCCCAAAAGGATGTGGGTTGAGGGAACCAAGAGTCATTTCCCTTGAACTCAGAAGATATTGGGGACTTTCATCCTTATCATTCTGGACTGGATTTAAATCTAGGGATAACTGCAGCACACAATGTACTTCTTTCACCCTCCCCGCAACGTAAATTATCACTGTGTTTGTCCCAGTCCAAATGAATTACCTTTACATCACTGGAACTGACTGGGCAACTAGCTGACTATTAGGTACGACCAGTCATGACATCCTTCGGCTTTCCCCCTGTAAGAACCGGGTTTTTCTGGTCCTCGTCTTGAGTTCCGTAGTACTTAGAATTCCAGGCTCGAGGGTTCGGAGAGTTAAACCAACATCATTTTATTCATTACTGTTCGGAGTGGTCATACAGCATATCGACAGTACATTCGTGTCCCGAGGGTCACACCGGGTTAGACATGTGGTGCCAGCATTTACGTCCCCGGGAGATGTCTGGCCCTCTTGATGTTCCACACGCCTTCTGGCTAAGAGAGAGAATACCTGTGGGGAAGCCCCTATTATACCTTGGGACAAGGGTCACTACATCACTTTCCTGGCAACAAGTGTTTTGTTACATCACTTCCCTGGCAACAAGCGTTCTCCAATGGGAATCACTAAAGCCCTTTCAGTTTGACCATGATCTGTTCTTTAATCTGGCAAGCAGGTCCTGACTTGTCTCACTGCTGTGGGCACCGAACAATGGCTAGTCAATCATTCTCTAGTCAGCAGTTAGGCCCTTTCAGTGACCCTGATCTGGTCGTTAGCACTTCGTTAATACTTGGCCTCAGGCTGGGGCAGGTATTTCTCTGTTCTGCTAGCTTTTGCACTCTGCAAAGCTGGGGCTGCTTTTTAATTTAATCTAGA
Organism: Somniosus microcephalus; assembly: GCF_052327205.1. NCBI lineage: Eukaryota > Metazoa > Chordata > Chondrichthyes > Squaliformes > Somniosidae > Somniosus > Somniosus microcephalus. Next base: position 133,817,434 of record NW_028225179.1, on the reverse strand, counting down.
CTTTTCTTGTGTGAAGCCATTTTGTGAGCCAATTCATTGCCCATTTTATTCCCATTTCCAAATCCAAACCATTTTTGTAAGCCAATTCATTGTCCATTTTATTCACGTTTCCACACCCCTAACTAGGAGTTAGCTGTAGCTCAGTGGGTACCACTCTTGCCTCTGAGTCAGAAGGCGAGAGACTTGAGCACATAATCTCAGCTGACACTTCAAGGCAGTACTGAGGGAGTGCTGTGCTGTCGGAGGAGCCGTCTCTCGGGTGAGACGTTAAACTGAGGCCACATCTGCAATAGCTGATGTACATAAAAGATCCCACAACACTATTTTGAAGAAGAGCAAGGGAGTTCTCCCCGGTCGCCTGGCCATTATTTATCCCTCACCAAACATCACTAAAAACAGATTATCTGGTCATTATGATATTGGGAGCTTGTTGTGTGCAAATGGCTGCTGCGTCTCCTACATTAGAACAGTGACGATCACTTCAAAAGTACTGCATTGTCTGTGAAGCACTTTGGGACATCCTGAGGTCATGAAAGGTGCCATATAAAATGCAAGTACTTTCTTTACTTAGAATTACATAGAATGTACAGCACAGAAACAGACCATTCGGCCCAGCTGGTCTATGCTGTGTTTATAGTTCACACGAGCCTCCTCCCATCCCTCTTCATCGAACCCTATCAACATATTTGTTTTTCCCTTATGTGCATATGTAGCTTCCCCTTAAATGTATCTGTGGTATTTGCCCCGACTACACCTTGTGGTAGAGAGTTCCACATTCTTACCACTCTTTGGGTAAAGAAGTTGCTCCTGAATTCCCTATTGGATTCATTAGTGATTATCTGAATATTTATGACCTCTAGTCTTCTACTCTATCATAACCTTTCATAATCTTCATGCCCTCTATCAGGTCACCCCTCAGCTGCCTCTAGGAAAGGCCCAGCCTGTTCAGGCTGTCCTGATATGTACATCCTCTCAGTTCTGCTATCATCCTTGTGGATCTTTTTTGCACCTTCTCCACTGCCTCTACATCCTTTTTATAATTATGGAGACCAGAACTGTTCACAGTACTCCAAGTGTGATCTAACCAAGGTTTGATAGAAGTTTAACAAGAGGCTTTTCAGTTCTATCCCTTGAGAAATGTACCCCAGTGCTTGGTTTACCTTGCAGGGAGATTCCTGCTGGATGTAACTCACTGGGGAACCAACCCTGTGTCCTTTCTGTGTTGCTGGGTGTTAGACCTTCACCACCGGGCAAAGTACAGCTTCTGTAAGACAGCTTTTGCTTTTTGTATGTTGTGCTTTTAGATGATTGTTTTTCTCTCTCTTGTGCCCAGTGTTGCATTTTCCAAAGCGTTCTCCTTGGAACTACGCAATGACGAAGGAGCAGCTTCTGGTGCAGGAGGAGAAGGCATTCCGTGAATACCTGGATAAGATTTACAGCACATTTGATCCTGTGAAACTCAGTTACTTCGAGCACAACTTGGAGGTGAGGAGAGCGGCCATCGCAGATAACAGTCACTGGGATGATGCTAGGAGTAGGAAGCTATAGATAGGTGGAACACTTGAGATAAGAAAGAACTTGCATTTATACAGCACCTTTCATGATCTCAGGATATCACAAAGCACTTTACAGCCAATGGAGTACTTTTTGAAGCATAGTCACTGTTGTAATGTAGGAAACACGGCAGCCAATCTGCGCACAGCAAGCTCCCACAAACAGCTTTGGGATAATGACCAGATAATGTTTTTTATTGATGTTGGTTGAGGGATTAACATGGGTCAGGACACCGGGGAGAACCTCCCCCTGCTCTTCTTCGGAATCATGCCTGAGAGGGTAGATGGGGCTTCGGTTGAACGTCTTCACTGCAAGACAAAAGATACTGGGGCTATTTCTACTGGAGCAGGGGTGATTTGGGGTGGTTTATGAAATTATGCAGAGGCTTGATAGAGTGAAGAGAGAAAGAGTGTTTCCTCTGGTTGGGGAGTCAGTGACGAGGGTTGAATAATTTGAAATTATCACGAAGAGAGTGAGGAGAGGGATTGGGAGGAATCAGAGTGTAGATCAAAAGAGGTTACCCTGCCATACCTAGGGTATATTGTGGAATTCTGGAACCCTTGCTAGAGGAAGGACGAAGCTGAGCTGGAAAAGATGCACAGGAGAGCTAATATCTGGTGGGAGGGTTGGTTGGCTGCTGCCTGGTGGGATGGGTCGGGTGCTGCCTGGTGGAATGGGTCGGGTGGTGGCCGGGAAAACCTGTATTTAAAAAAAAAAAAGTAAGTTCGATGCGCACACAGCCTCTCCCATGCACACGTTCGACCTCTGAACCCCTGCTTTTATGGGAGCGGAAGTGCCGGTTTCCCGCGCATGCGCAGTGCATGCAGGAAACCGGCACTTGCGTTGGGCTTACGGGTGAGTACCCCGTGCGTACTCAGTCGTGGACACCCGAATTTCTGGGCCAGTATATTAGCTCTTGTTACAAAGGGATTAGAGTATAAGAGTAAAGAAGCCTTACTACAATTATACAGGGCATTGGTGAGGCCACACCTGGAGTACTGTGTACAGTTCTGGTCTCCTTACCTAAGGAAAGACATACCTGCCTTAGAGGGAGTGCAACAAAGGTTCACTAGCCTGGTTCCCGGGATGGGGGGATTGCCCTATGAGGAGAGATTGAGTAGACTAGGCCTATATTCCCTCGAGTTTAGAAGAATGAGAGGTGATCTTATTGAAACATATAAAATTCTTAAGGGGCTTGACAGGGTTAATGCTGAGAAGATGTTTCCCCTCGCTGGGGAATCTAGAACACGGGGTCACAGTCTCAGAATAAGGGGTCGGCCATTTAGGACTGAGATGGGGAGAAATTTCTTCACTCAAAGGGTTGTGAATCTTTGGAATTCTCGACCCAAGAGAGCTGTGGATGCTCAGTCGTTGAGTATATTCAAGACAGAGGTTGATAAATGTTTGGGACTGAAGGGATTTGGGGATAGTGCGGGAAGGTGGAGTTGAGGTAGTAGATCAGCCATGATCCTGTTGAATGGCGGAGCAGGCTCGAAGGGCCACCTGGTTTACTCCAGCTCCTATTTCTTATGTTCAACGAGACTGCGCAATAACATCTGCTTCTTGTTCATTGTACTCACTAATGAGAAATCGTGCCTTTCAGTTGTGGCCTTCCTCTCTTATCTCTTCCTAGTACATCCATAACTAGCTCTTATTCATACAGTTGCCTACTTCCACCTCAGTGACATCGCCTGTCTCCGCCGCTGCCTCAGCTCAGCTGCTGCTGCCACCCTTATCCAGGCCTTTGTTACCTCGAGACTCGACTATTCCAGGGCTCTCCTGGCTGACCTCTCACCTTGCACCCTCCGTAAACCTGAGCTCCTCCAAAACTCTGCTCCCCGTATTCTAACTCGCACCAAGTCCCGTTCACCCATCACCCCCTGTGCTCGCTGACCTACAGTAGCTCCTGGGCCGGCAATGCCTCGATTTTAAAATTCTCATCCTTGTGTTCAAATCCCTCCATGGCCTCGCCCTTCCCCATCTCTGTAACCTCCTCCAGCCCTACGGCCTTCCGGGATCACTGCACTCCTCCAATTCTGGCCTCTAAGGCATCCGCGATTTCTGTCGTCCCACCATTGGTGGCCGTGCCTTCAGCTGCCTGGGCCCTAAGCTCTGGAATTCCCTCCCTAAACCTCGCCGCCTCCCTACCTCTATCCTCCTTTATGACACACCTTAAAACCTGCCTCTTTGACAAAGCTTTAGGTCACCTGTCCTAATGTGATTCGGTGTCAAATTTAGTTTGATAATGCTTCTGTGAGACTGTGCGTTTCCTTCACCTGTCTGTTGTGGGCTTTTAGTTTTTCAGAAGCGGAGGCGACGGAGGCGAATCAGGACAACGGCTGTGGGGCCCAAACAACTCCTGAAATCCTGCGAGACCATCAGGCAAGGAAAAGGTAAGGCTGGGAATCGGGGCAGGCCCAGGAAACGAGTTCCGGCACAAGGGGCGGGAACACTCTGGACCGATACAAGTCATTTCATAATCCTCATCCAATCTTACAGCACAGAAGGAGGCCATTCGGCCCGTCGTGCCTGTGCCGGCTCTTTGAAAGTTCTGTCCAGTTTAGTCCCACAACACAGCTTTTTCCCACAACCCCGCAAATTAGTCCTCTTCAGGTACATGTCCAATTGCCTTTGAAAGTTACTGTGGAATCTGATTCCACCACACTTTCAGGTAGTGCGATCCAGACCTGAACAACCCTCTGTGTGAAGAAATGTCTCCTCATTTCCCCGCTAGTTCTTTTGCCAATTATTTTAAATCTGTGACCTCCAGTTACCGACCCACTTGCCGGAGGAAATAGTTTCTCCCGACTTGTTCTATCAAAATCCCGTTTAATTTCAAATGCCTCCAGAACCATCTCTGCTCTAAGGAGAGCGATCCCAGCTTCTCCAGTCTCTCCACATAACTGAAGTCCCTCATCCCTGGTATCATCCTGGTAAGCCTCCTCTGTATCCTCTCCAGGGCCTTGACATCCTTCCTAAAGTGTGGTGCCCAGAATTGTACACCATGATGTGCTGTCATCTTATAAACTCCGTCTGTTTCCCACTACCTCCGCAGTTCAAATCACGCTGAAGCCGGTGACTCCTTGCTGGGGTACTGAGCACAGGCGCCTGGCGCCCTCCCGTACCTTATCCACTACACTGTGAGCCGAGACTCGGAGAATGCTGCTCCACAGTGGGAGCATGTTTTTTTTATTATTTATTCCTGGAATGTGGGTGTCGCTGGCAAGGCCAGCATTTATAGCCCATCCCTAGTTGCCCTTGAGAAGGTGAGGGTGAGCTGTCTCCTTGAACCGCTGCAGTCCGTGTGGTGAAGGTACACCCACAGTGCTGTTAGGGAGTGAATTCCAGGATTTTGACACAGTGACGGTGAAGGAGCTGCTGCACGGTGGCATAGTGGTTAGCACTGTTGCCTCACAGCGCCAGGGACCCGGGTTCGAATCCGGCCTCGGGTGACTGTCTGTGTGGAGTTTGCACATTCTCCCCGTGTTTGCGTGGGTTTTCTCCGGGTGCTCCGGTTTCCTCCCACAGTCCAAAGATGTGCGGGTTAGGTTGATTGGCTATGATAAATTGACCCTTAGTGTTAGGGGGATTAAATACGTGGGGATAGGGTGGGATATGTGTTGGTGAAGGGGTTACGGGGATCGGGTGGGATATGTGTCGGTGCAGGCTCGATGGGCCGAAATGGCCTCTATCTGCACTGTGGGGTTTCTGTGATTCTGTGATATACTTCAAAATCAGGATGGAGTGTGACTTGGAGGGGTACTTGGAGGTGGTGGTGTTCCCGTGCGCCTGCTGCCCTTGTCCTTCTAGGTGGAAGAGATCGCGGGTGTGGGAGGTGCTGCCAAAGAAGCCTTGGCAAGTTGCTGCAGTGCATCTTGTAGATGGTACACACTGCAGCCACGGTACGCCGGTGATGGACGGAGTGAATGTTTAAGGTGGTAGAGGGGGTGCCAATCTAGCGGGCTGCTTTGTCCTAGACCAGCCAGACCAGTTTGATGGTGTTCTTGCCCAAAATCCAAACACGTGCACTGCATAGTGAATATGTTGTTGCTGAATTGTGTTCAAGGGCAGGAATCCAGCAGATTTTCCCCAGGCACGTCCCCCTCCCCCCACCCTCTTGGAGTGCGGAGGTCACTTGGAGTGCAAAGGTCCTGACGAGATATATCCCAGTGTGAGGCAAGGAAGGAGATTGCAGGGGCTCTGGCACAAATTTTCAGAACCCCTGAGGCCACAGGGGAGGTGCCAGAGGACTGGAGAACAGCTAACGTAGTGCCATTATTCAAGAAGGATAAACCAGGGAATTACAAGCCAGTGAGCCTAACATCAGTGGTAGGGAAATTACTGGAAAAAATTCTGAGGGACAGAATTAGTCTCCACTTGGAGAGGCAAGGATTAATCAATGATAGTCAGCATGGCTTTGTCAGGGGGAGATCATGTCTAACCAATTTGATTGAATTTTTCGAGGGGGTGACTAGGTGTGTGGATGAGGGTAGTGCAGTTGATGTAGTCTATATGGACTTCAGTAAGGCTTTTGACAAAGTCCCACATGGGAGACGGGTCAAGAAGGTACGAGCCCATGGGATCCAGGGCAATTTGGCACATTGGATCTAAAATTGACTTACTGGCAGGAGGCACAGGGTGATGGTCGAAGGTTGTTTTTGTGACTGGAAGCCTGTCTCCAGTGGTGAACTGCAGGGATTGGTGCTGGGTTCTTTGCTGTTTGTGGTGTACATTAATGATTTAGATATGAATGTAGGAGGTATGATGAGTAAGTTTGCAAATGACATGAAAATTGATGGAGTGGTAAATATCAAGGAGGGAAGCCTCAGGCTACAGGACGATATAGATGGGTTGGTTAGATGGGCAGAACAGTGGCAAATGGAATTTAACCCTGTGTGATGTGTGATGTGATGCATTTTGGGAGGACTAACAAGGCAAGGGAATACACAATGAATGGTAGGATCCTAGGAAGGACAGAGGATCAGAGGGACCTTGGTGTGCATGTACATAGATCCCTGAAGGCAGCAGGACAGGTAGATAAGGTGGTTAAAAGGGCATATGGGATACTTGCCTTCATTAGCTGAGGCATAGAATATAAGAGCAGGGAGGTTATGATGGAGCTGTACAAAACGCTAGTTAGGCCACAGCTGGAATACTGTGTGCAGTTCTGGTCGCCACACTATAGGAAGGATGTGATTGCATTGGACAGGGTGCAGAGGAGATTCACCAGGATGTTACCTGGGCTGGAGTGCTTCAGCTTTCAGGAGAGACTGGACAGGCTGGGGTTGTTTTCCTTAGAGCAGAGAAGGCTGAGGGGGGACCTGATTGAGGTGTACAACATTATGAGGGGCATAGATAGGGTGGATAGAAAGGAATTTTTCCCCTAAGTAGATGGGTCAATAACCAGGGGGCAAAGTTTCAAGGTAAGGGGCAGGAGGTTTAGAGGGGATTTGAGGAAAACCATTTTCACCCAGAGGGTGTTTGGAATCTGGAACTCACTGACTGAAAGGGTGGTAGAGGCAGGAACCCTCACAACATTCAAGAAGCATTTAGATGAGCACTTGAAACGCCATAGCATACAAGGCTACGGATCAAGTGCTGGAAAATGGGATTAGAATAGACAGGACTTCTTGGCCGGGGCCGACACGATGGGCCGAAGGGCCGATTTCTGTGCTGCATAACTCTATGACTCTGTAGGTCAATTGGATGTCCCGAGTGCTGTCCTGGCTGTGATTAGGTAACTCTGTACTAAGCTTGAATTGAAGTTAAGGTTGTCTAGTCTGTGTGACTCAACCATCTGAAGCAGTCACTACGCCCCTGGTCTTTGGAACTCTCTTCCATAACCACTTGCTCCCTCTGTGTGGCCGGGTCAACGAGGGAAGAACAGTAATGAGGCCTTTCCAATTCCGGCACAGCCTGAGAATGATTCAATTTTTTTTAAACTTCAAAAAACTCCTTTTGACCGCGTCCTCTTCTTTCTCCCTCCCGGTCCATTGCGACTCCTGCTCCCGGCTCTCCCTCCCTCTTTAGCCCGAATCCAACGTGAGAGTTGCTCCATAAAAATCTGCCGGTCGTTTCCCAGCTGCTGCTGCTGCGTTTTGCCTCTCCCGGATTCAGCTGTTCTCTGTGTGACTCTCGTCTGACACCTGCTGGCAGGAACCAGCACCACCAGCAGAAACCCTCGCTCTTCTCATAGAATCACAGAGCACAGGAGGAGGCCATTCGGTCCATTGTGTCTGGGCCCGCTCTTTGAAAGAATTATCCAATTAGTCCCACACCCCTGCTGCTGCTCTTTTCCCCCACAGCCCTGCATTTTTTTTCCTTTTCAGGATTTATCCAATTCCCTTTTGAAAGTTGAATCTGCTTCACCCGCTCTTTCAGGCAGTGCATCCCAGATTTAAACAAATCGCTACGTATGAAAAAAAAATCTCCTCATCTCGCCTCTGGATTTTTGCCCATTACTTTAAAACTGTGTCCTCTGGTTACTGACCCTCCCTCCTGTCACTGGAAACAGTTTCTCCCTGTTTACTCTATCAAAACCTCTATCAAAATAGAGGATAGGAACTCAGGAACAGGAGGGGGCCATTCAACGGGTCAAGCCTGTTCCGCCATTCAGTTAAATTATGGCTCATCTGTATCTTAACTCCATTTAACCGCCTTGGTTCAAGCATTTGTAATAAGGTGGATGAATTGGCTGCGCAAATAGAAGTAAACAAATACGATTTGGTTGGGATTACAGAAACGTGGCTCAAGGAAGGCCAGGACTGGGAACTCAACATCCAGGGGTATTCGATATTCAGGAAAGATAGGCAAAAAGGAAAGGGAGGTGGGGTAGCATTACTGGTTAAAGAAGGGATTAACACAATTGTAATGAAGGATATTAGCTCTGATGAGGTGGAATCTGTATGGGTAGAATTGAGAAATACTAAGGGGAAAAATACATTAGTGGGAGTGGTATATAGACCTCCAAACAGTAAGGCGGAGGTTGGGGATGGCATTAAAAGAGAAATTAAAGAAGCATGCAATAAGGGCACAGCAGTCATCATGGGTGACTTTAATCTACATATAGATTGGGCCAACCAAATGAGTAACAATACTGTGGAGGAGGAATTCCTGGAGTGTTTACGGGATGGTTTCCTGGACCAATATGTCAAGGAACCAACCAGAGATCAGGCCATCTTAGACTGGGTATTATGTAACGAGAAAGGATTAATTAGCAATCTTGTTGTAAGAGGCCCCTTGGGTCGGAGCGATCATAATATGATCGAATTCTTCATTAAGATGGAGAATGAAGTAGTTGACTCAGAGACTCGGGTCCTCAATTTAAATAAAGGAAACTATGATGGTCTGAGGAGCGAGTTGGGTAGGATTGATTGGGGAATGGCACTCAAAGGGTTGACGGTGGATAGGCAATGGCAAACATTCAAAGACCGAATGGATGAACTACAGAATTTGTTCATCCCAGTTTGGCATAAAAATAAAACAAAAAAGGTGGCCCAACCGTGGCTAACAAGGGAAATTAGGGATAGCATAAGGTCCAAGGAGAGGACATACAAATTGGCCAGAAAAAGCAATAATCCTGAGGATTGGGAGCAGTTTAGGATTCAACAAAGGAGGACAAAGGGATTAATTAAGAAAGGGAAAATAGAATATGAGAGTAAGCTTGCAGAGAACATAAAAACTGACTGTAAAAGCTTATATAGATATGTGAAGAGAAAAAGATTGGTGAAGTCAAGCGTAGGTCCCTTGCAGTCAGAATTGGGGGAATTTATAATGGGGAACAAAGAAATGGCAGACCAACTAAATACATATTTTGGTTCTGTCTTCACAAAGGAGGACACAAATAACCTCCCAGAGATGCCGGGGAACATAGGGTCTGATGAAAGGGTGGAACTGAAAGAAATCAGTATTTGTAGGGAAATGGTGTTAGGAAAATTGATGGGACTGAAGGCTGATAAATCCCCAGGGCCTGATAATCTACATCCCAGGGTACTTAAGGAAGTGGCCCTAGAAATAGTAGATGCATTGCTGGTCATCTTCCAGAACTCGATAGACTCTGGAACGGTACCCATGGATTGGCGGGTAGCTAATGTTACCCCACTATTCAAAAAGGGTGGTAGAGAAAAGGCGGGGAATTATAGACCGGTAAGCTTGACATCGGTAGTGGGGAAAATGCTAGAGTCCATTATAAAAGATGTAATAGCAGAGCACTTGGAAAGCAGTGACTGGATCGGACAAAGTCAACATGGATTTACAAAAGGTAAATCATGCTTGACTAATCTACTGGAATTTTTTGAGGATGTAACTGGTAAAATAGATAAGGGAGCACCAGTGGATGTGGTGTATTTGGACTTTCAGAAGGCTTTCGATAAGGTCCCGCATAAGAGATTAGCGTGCAAAATTAAGGCACATGGGATTGGGGGCAAGGTATTGACTTGGATAGAGAACTGGTTGGCGGACAGAAAGCAAAGAGTTGGAATAAACGGGTCGTTTTCCGAGTGGCAGGCAGTGACTAGTGGGGTACCGCAAGGATCGGTCCTAGGACCTCAGCTGTTCACAATATATATTAACGATCTGGACGAGGGAATTGGATGTAATATCTCCAAATTTGCAGACGACACAAAGCTGGGGGGGAGGGTATGCTGTGAGGAGGATGTCGTGAAACTCCAGCACAATTTGGACAGGTTGGGTGATTGGGCAGAAACATGGCAAATGCACTATAATGTGGATAAATGTGAGGTTATCCACTTTGGTGGCAAAAACAGGAAGGCAGATTATTATTTGAATGGTAATAGATTGGGAGAAGGGGAAGTGCAAAGAGACCTGGGTGTTCTTGTACACCAGTTGCTGAAGGTAAGCATGCAGGTGCAGCAGGCGGTTAAGAAGGCAAATGGTATGTTGGCCTTCGTAGCAAGAGGGTTCGAGTACAAGAACAAGGATGTCTTGCTGCAGTTGTACTGGGCCTTGGTGAGACCGCACCTTGAGTATTGTGTGCAGTTTTGGTCACCTTACCTGAGGAAGGACGTACTTGCCATGGAAGGAGTGCAGCGAAGATTCACCAGGCTGATACCTGGGATGGCAGGAATGACGTATGAGGAGAGATTGTGTCGATTGGGCTTATACTCACTGGAGTTTAGAAGATTGAGAGGGGATCTCATCAAAACCTAAAAAATTCTGTCAGGCCTGGACAGACTAGATGCAGGAAGGATGTTTCTGATGGCTGGGGAGTCTTGAACCAGGGGTCATAGTCTAAGGATAAGGGGTAAGCCATTTAGGACTGAAATGAGGAGGAATTTCTTCACCCAGAGAGTGGTGAACCTGTGGAATTCTCTGCCACAGAGGGCGGTGGAGGCCAGTTCATGAAGTATATTCAGGAAAGAGTTGGATATATTTCTTGAGGCTAAAGGGATCAAGGGATATGGGGAGAAGGCAGGGACCGGGTACTGAATTTGGATGATCAGCCATGATCTCATTGAATGGCGGAGCAGGCTCGAAGGGCCGAATGGCCTACTCCTGCTCCTATCTTCTATGTATCTATGGTTCGTATCCCTTAATACCCTTGCTGAACAAAAATATATCAATCTCAGTTTAGAAATTTGCAATTGACCCCCAGCCTCACGAGCTTTTTGGGAGAGAGTTCCAGATTTTCACTACCCTTTGTGTGAAGAAGTGCTTCCTGACATCATCCCTAAATGGCCGAGCTCTGATTTGAAGGTTCTGCCCCCTTGGTCTGGAATCTCCCACCAGAGGAAATAGTTTCTCTCTATCTACACTATCGAATCCTTTAATCATCTTAAACACCTCACTTAGATCACCCCTTAATCTTCTATACTCAGGGGAATACAAGCCTAGTCTAAGCAACCTGTCCTCCTAATTTAACCCTTTGAGTCCCGGTATCATTCTGTGTTGCACCCCCTCCAATGTGAACTGATCCTCCCTGAGGCGCGGGGCCCAGAACTGAACGCAGTTACTCCAGGTGGGGTCTGACCAGAACTTTCTATCACTGCAGCAGAACTTCCCCCCTTTGTATTCCAGCCCTCGTCCATTCCTTTCTTCTCGAATCGTCTGACTGCTTTTCTGTCTCTTGCTGGTGGACTTGACCAGTTGGAAGGAGAAGATGGAGCGGGACGCGGCAAACACTCACCACGAGGACCTGACCGACGAGGAGGACGAAGATGATGCTGTCCTGGTGGAGCATCAGACGGATTCTGCCATGGAAATGTGCGCACCGGTGGATGAACTTTACAAGGATGGCCTCCTCACCGTGGGTTGTGTGGGTGAGTTGGCACGACCGGCGCATTTGGCTTTTAACATGCTCGATGCAGTGGGTGGTAACCGCTGGAAAGGAGCAGCTTCCTCCCTTCCCTTTAAAGACCCACATTTTCCTTGCCAAGAAAACAGGGCCATTCATGCAGTACACTTGACCACCACCAGATGGCAATACCGCAGAAACCCTATCGCTCAACTTGTCTAAAGCTTGAAAATGTCAGTGTTCCTGCTTTGTGGCATTTCTTCATCCTCTCTCCTCCTCTTTGCTCTCCATCCTCCTCTTTCCTCACTCCCTCTTTTCTCTCCTCTCTTCTTTTCTCTCGCCTCCTCTTCCCCTCTCCTCCTCTTTCCTCTCTTCCCCACTCCTTCTCTTTCCTCTCCTGCTCCTCTTTCCCCTGACCCTCCATTTTCTCTTTCCCCTCTCCTCCCCCTCTCCCCCTAATCACTCTTCAGGTTTTCCAGAGGTCAGTGGGAGTTCAGTGAGCGGATGCACGAGCATTTCAGGATCTGAAGTCAAAGATGCGGAAAATGTCCCAAACTGGAATTTGAAGAACAGTTTTTTTTCTCTCAATCCTTGAGTTCCAGCTGCCCCATAAGAAGGAAAGAGCTTGGCTTCTTTCACCTCCTCAGGTCGTCCCAAAGCACTTCGCTGACAACAAATGACTTTCCAAGTGTGGTGAATTTGGACAGGGCTCAAAGTCAGGGGGTAAAATGTCTCTTTCCTTGTCTCACTCAGGGTTCCCGAATGTGGGCAAGTCGTCTCTCATCAACGGCCTGGTGGGGAAGAAGGTGGTGAGCGTGTCCCGGACCCCGGGTCACACCAAGTACTTCCAGACCTACTTCCTGACTCCCACCGTCCAGCTCTGCGACTGCCCGGGTCTGATCTTCCCGTCACTCGTGGACCGTCAGCAACAGGTCAGTTAATGGCGCTGTGTGTTTTGTGAAGGTGAAAACACTGCAACAACAACCCGCATAGAGCAAACTTAGGAGAGTTATCAGAGAATCTGACACCGAGTCACATCAGGAGGCATTAGGACAGGTGACTGTTCACAGAGGAATGTTTAAAGGATCGTCTTAAAGGAGGAGAGAGTGAGGGAGAGGTTTAGGGAGGGAATTCCAGAGCTTAGGGCCCAGACAGCTGAAAGCACAGCCACCAATGGTGGGGCAAAGGGAGTGGGGAATGCGCAAGAGGCCAGAATTGGAGGAGCGCAGAGATCTCGGAGGGTTGTAGGGCTGGAGGAGGTTAGAGAGAGGGAGGGACAAGGCCACCGAGGGATTTGGACACAAACTCTGGGAAGTAGTTTCAGGAATAAACACTGTTTGGGGAAACACAGCTGAGCCCGTTGCCGTCCTCCCTTGACCTCCACACGCGTGTGTTTTTCCAATGGGGGTCACTAGATGGCGGTCGGGAGCAGCCAAGCCGGGCTCGTTCTTTTGGTCTCCCCCCCCCCCCGGGGCACTGAGGCTAAATGTAGCTCCCCTAGCGGCACTCTGCCTGGGGTTAACTAACTCAGCACACTCTGGGGATTGAAGCTGGGATCATCTTGGTGTGTGTGGTGTGTGTACCACTTCAGGCTGTGCACCGACTTACTGAACCACTGGGGTAAAAGTGAAGAAAGACTTGCATTTCTATAGCGCCTGTCACAACCTCAAGGTGTCCCAAAGCGCTTCACAGCCAATGAAGTACATTTGATGAGCAGTCACTGTTGTAATGTAGGAAACGTGGCAGCCAATTTACACACAGCAAGCTCCCACAAACAGCAATGAGGTAATGACCAGATAATCTGTTTTACTGATGTGATTGAGGGAATAAATATTGGCCGGGCCACCGGGGATAACTCCCCTGCTCTTCTACAAAATAGTGCCGTGGGATCATTTACATCCACCTGAGGTGGGAGACGGGAACTCATTTTTAACGTCTCATCCAAAAGACGGCACCTCCGACAGTGCAGCGCTCCCTCAGTACTGCATTGAAGTGTCAGCCTCGATTTCTGCTTAAGTCTCTGGAGTGGAACTTGAGCCCACGACCTTTGGTCTCTGAGGCAAGAGTGCTACCCACTGAGCCCCGGCTGACCACTGAATGGGCCGACCATTCACCCTCCACCTCATTGAGTCACTTGGCTCGTTTCTGAAGATTGCAGTTTTGCCTCCCTCTCCCTCTAGATTCTGGCTGGGATTTACCCCATAGCACAGATCCAGGAGCCTTATACCTCCGTCCGTTACCTGGCCACGAGGATTCCCGTGCAGAAGCTGCTGAAGCTCAAGCACCCTAACCTGGAGGAGGACAGGCCCGGGGAGCAGGCCGAGGCCAAGTTCACGGCCTGGGACATCTGCGAAGGTAACTGGACGACGAGATTAGCAGTGGGGGATTGTGGGTTGGGGAAAGAGGAGAAGAGGCTGTTTACTAGTTATTTTTAAAATAATGAATGAGGAGAAAAGCTTTTTTTTGCCCTTGCACCTTCTATTAATAACGAGCTCCAGGCTGGACCTGGGGTGAGAATTGATGTCTTTCTGACATAGCGTCCGTCATTTGTCTCCTTGCAGCCTGGGCAAAGAGGGGCTACAAGACGGCTAAAGCTGCCCGGAATGAGGTGTACCGGGCGGCCAACAGCATCCTTGGACTGACTGTGGACGGGCGCCTGTGTCTGTGCATGCGACCCCCAGGCTACACCGTGACCAGGTAAGGCCTCACAGTGTCGGCGGGAATCTCGAGCGGCAGAGCGGGGCTATAAAAGTCCCAGAGACCAGGTAAGGCCTCAGAGCATTGGCGGGCATTTCAGCGGCAGCAGCGGGGCTATACAAGTCCCAGAGACCAGGTAAGGTCTCAGTGCGTCGGCGGGTGTTTCAGCAGCAGCAGCGGGGCTATACAAGTCCCAGAGACCAGGTAAGGTCTCAGTGCGTCGGCGGGTGTTTCAGCAGCAGCAGCGGGGCTGTACAAGTCCCAGAGACCAGGTAAGGTCTCAGTGCGTCGGCGGGTGTTTCAGCGGCAGCAGCGGGGCTATACAAGTCCCAGAGACCAGGTAAGGTCTCAGTGCGTCGGCGGGTGTTTCAGCGGCAGCAGTGGGGCTATACAAGTCCCAGAGACCAGGTAAGGCCTCAGTGCATCGGTGGGTGTTTCAGCGGCAGCAGCGGGGCTATACAAGCCCCAGAGACCAGGTAAGGTCTCAGTGTGTCGGCGGGTGTTTCAGCGGCAGCAGCGGGGCTATACAAATCCCAGAGACCAGGTAAGGCCTCAGTGCGTCGGCGGGTGTTTCAGCGGCAGCAGCGGGGCTATACAAGTCCCAGAGACCAGGTAAGGTCTCAGTGCGTCAGCGGGTGTTTCAGCAGCAGCAGCGGGGCTATACAAGTCCCAGAGACCAGGTAAGGTCTCAGTGCGTCAGCGGGTGTTTCAGCGGCAGCAGCGGGGCTATACAAGTCCCAGAGACCAGGTAAGGTCTCAGTGCGTCGGCGGGTGTTTCAGCGGCAGCAGCGGGGCTATACAAGTCCCAGAGACCAGGTAAGGCCTCACTGCGTCGGCGGGTGTTTCAGCAGCAGCAGCGGGGCTATACAAGTCCCAGAGACCAGGTAAGGTCTCAGTGCGTCGGCGGGTGTTTCAGCAGCAGCAGCGGGGCTATACAAGTCCCAGAGACCAGGTAAGGTCTCAGTGCGTCGGCGGGTGTTTCAGCAGCAGCAGCGGGGCTATACAAGTCCCAGAGACCAGGTAAGGTCTCAGTGCGTCGGCGGGTGTTTCAGCGGCAGCAGCGGGGCTATACAAGTCCCAGAGACCAGGTAAGGCCTCAGTGCATCGGCGGGTGTTTCAGCGGCAGCAGCGGGGCTATACAAGTCCCAGAGACCAGGTAAGGCCTCAGTGCGTCGGCGGGTGTTTCAGCGGCAGCAGCGGGGCTATACAAGTCCCAGAGACCAGGTAAGGTCTCAGTGCGTCGGCGGGTGTTTCAGCGGCAGCAGCGGGGCTATACAAGTCCCAGAGACCAGGTAAGGTCTCAGTGCATCGGCGGGTGTTTCAGCGGCAGCAGTGGGGCTATACAAGTCCCAGAGACCAGGTAAGGCCTCAGTGCGTCGGCGGGTGTTTCAGCAGCAGCAGTGGGGCTATACAAGTCCCAGAGACCAGGTAAGGTTTACCAGTCTCCAGTCTGGGAACTCAGAGGGAAGGAGAGAGGTAAAAAGTAATCCAAGTGTGACGTCACCCGAAAGCGGGTAAGTGATTGGTTGGTAAGTATTTCTCCCTTTTTAAGCTTAAATCTCTTTGATTTATAGTTTCTAAGGTGTGATATTCACCATCTAGAATCGGGGCAGAGTGTATTTAAGAATAATATTAATAAATTTAATTAATTACATAGAATGGGAGATCAGGTGATGTGTTACTGCTGCAATATGTGGGAGCTGGTGGACACCATTGATGCTCACGGTGATCACATTTGCAGTGAGTGTTGGCTGCTCGAGGAACTCCGGCTCCATGTTGAAGAGCTGGAGTCTGAGCTTCAAACACTGAGACACATCAGGGAGGGGGAGAGTTACCTGGACTCTGTGTATCACGAGGTATTCACACCAATTAGATTAATTAATTCAGATGTAGTCCATGGCCAGGGTCAGGATGGGGTGACTAGAAGTGAGGCAGGTACAGGGATCCAGGAGGTAGTGTTGGAGGAGCCGCAGCCCTTGCACTTGTCCAACAGGTTCGAGGCTCTTACTCCCTGTGAGGATGGGAACAGGGACTGCGGGGAGGATGAGCAACCTGGCCACAGCACCATGGAGCGGGGGGCCATTCAAGTGGGGGGAGTTAAAAGAAATGTTGTAGTGGTAGGGGATAGTATCGTTAGGGGGATAGATAGAGTTCTTTGCAGCCGAGAGCGAGAGTCCCGAAGGCTGTGTTGCCTGCCCGGTGCCAGGGTTAAGGACATCTCCTCTGGACTGGAGAGAAACTTGGAGGGGGAGGATCCAGTTGTCGTGGTCCGTGTTGGTACCAACGACATAGATAGGACAAGGAAGGAGGTTCTGCTGAGGGAGTTTGAGCAGCTAGGGGTCAAATTAAAAAGCAGAACCACAAGGGTAATAATCTCTGGATTATTACCTGAGCCACAAGCGAATTTGGCTAGGACAAATAAAATTAGAGAGTTAAATGCGTGGCTCAAAGACTGGTGTGGGAGAAATGGGTTTTGCTTCCTGGGACACTGGCACCAGTACTGGAGCAGGAGGGAGCTGTTCCGTTGGGACGGGCTTCACTTGGCCAGTGCTGGGACTAGAGTCCTGGCGGATCATATAACTAGGGCTGTAGAGAGGGCTTTAAACTAACTAGTGGGGGGGAGGTTCCTAGAGAGCAAATAATAAAAATGACAACAGAGAAGGTCATAGACTTAGGTAGCAGTGGGGAAATTAAAAACCAGAGTGTGTCAGGAAGGGGCAGAAGGTATGGAGTAAAAGGTAAAGTAATAAAAAGGGCAAAAGCAGGAACTAAGTGTCACAAAACATCTTTGAAAGTTCTCTATCTGAATGCACGTAGCATTCGTAACAAAATAGACGAGTTAATGGCACAAATAACTACATATGGGTATGATCTTGTGGCCATTACAGAAACATGGCTGCAGGGTGACAATGCCTGGGAATTAAACATACCAGGTTATTTAACGATCAGGAAGGACAGGCAGGCAGGCAGGAAGGAAGGGGAGGTGGGGTGGCTATGTTAATAAAGGAAGGAATCACTGTAATACAGAGAAATGATATTGGGTCAAAAGATCAGGATAATGAAACAGTTTGGGTGGAGGTAAGGAATAATAAGGGGAAAAAACACTAGTGGGCGTAGTCTATAGGCCTCCGAACAGTGGCAACTCTGTTGGACGGAGAATCAATCAGGAAATAGTTGAGGCTTGTAATAAGGGACCATCTATAATTATGGGGGATTTCAACTATCATATTAATTGGACAAATCAAATTGGGCAGGGCTGCCTTGAGGATGTGTTCATTGAGTGTATTAGGGATGGGTTTCTTGAGCAGTATGTAACTGAACCGACCAGGGGGCAAGCAACCTTAGATCTGGTCCTGTGTAATGAGACAGGATTAATTAAAAATGTCCTAGTAAAGGATCCCCTTGGAATGAGTGACCATAACATGGTTGAATTCCATATTCAATTAGAGGGTGAAAAGGTTGGATCTCAAACAAGCGTGCTAAGCTTGAATAAAGGAGACTATGAAGGTATGAGAGCGGAATTGAGTAGAGTGGATTGGGAAACTAGATTAAAGGGTAAGACAATACATGATCAGTGGTGTACATTTAAGGAGTTATTTTACAACTTCCAAAAAAAAATATTCCACTAAGAAGAAAAGGGTGAAAAAGAAAAGACAGCCATCCGTGGCTAAGTAAAGAAATTAAGGATAGTATTTGACTAAAAACAAGGGCCAAATCTAGTGGGAGGATAGAGGATTGGGAAAACTTTAAAAGACAGCAAAAAATAACAAAAAGATTGATTAAGAAAGGGAAGATAGATTATGAAAGTAAATTAGCAAAAAATATAAAAACAGATAGTAAGAGTTTTTATAGTTATATAAAAAGAAAAAGGGTGGCTAAAGTAAATGTTGGTCCCTTAGAGGATGAGACCGGGAAATTAATGGTGGGAAATATGGAGATGGCAAAACACTGAATGAATATTTTATATCAGTCTTTACAGTAGAAGACACTAAGAATATCCCAACACTGGATAAACAGGGGGCTAAAGGGGGGGAGGAGCTAAACACGATCAAAATCACTAAGGAAGTGGTACTCGGTAAAATAATGGGACTCAAGGCGGATAAATCACCTGGACCTGATGGCTTACATCCTAGGGTCTTGAGGGAAGTGGCGGTAGGGATTGTGGATGCATTGGTAATAATTTTCCAAAACTCCCTGGACTCGGCAAAGGTCCCGGCAGACTGGAAAACTGCTAATGTAACACCCTTATTTAAAAAGGGCAGTAGACAGGAGGCTGGAAACTATAGACCGGTTAGCCTAACATCTGTGGTTGGTAAAATTTTGGAGTCCATTATTAAGGAGACAGTAACAGGACATTTGGATAATCATAATTTAATAGGACAAAGTCAGCATGGTTTTATGAAGGGGAAGTCATGTTTGACAAATTTGCTGGAGTTCTTTGAGGAAGTAACATATAGGGTGGATAAAGGGGAACCAGTGGACGTAGTGTATTTAGACTTCCAAAAGGCATTTGACAAGGTGCCACACAAAAGATTATTGCTTAAGATAAAAAATCACGGGATTGGGGGTAATATTCTGGCATGGATAGAGGATTGGCTATCTAACAGAAGGCAGAGAGTTGGGATAAATGGTTCATTCTCAGACTGGCAATCAGTAACTAGTGGTGTTCCGCAGGGGTCAGTGCTGGGTCCCCAACTCTTTACAATCTATATTAACGATTTGGAGGAGGGGACCAAGTGTAACATATCAAAGTTTGCAGATGATACTAAGATGGGAGGGAAAGTAGTGAGTGAGGAGGACATAAGAAACCTGCAAGGGGACATAGACAGGCTAAGCAAGTGGGCAGAGATTTGGCAGATGGAATACAATACTGCAAAGTGTGAGGTTATGCACTTTGGCAGGAAAAATCGTAGAGCAAGTTATTATCTTAATGGCAAGAAACTGGAAAGTACTGAAGTACAAAGGGATCTGGGGGTCCTGGTGCACGAAACTCAAAGGTTACTATGCAGGTGCAGCAAGTGATTAAGAAGGCCAATGGAATGTTGGCTTTCATTGCTAGGGGGATTGAATATAAAAATAGGGAGGTATTGCTTCAGTTGTACAAGGTATTGGTGAGACCGCACCTGGAATACTGCGTACAGTTTTGGTGTCCATACTTAAGAAAGGACATACTTGCTCTCGAGTCAGTATAAAGAAGGTTCACTCGGTTAATCCCGGGGATGAGGGGGTGGACATATGAGGAGAGGTTGAGTAGATTGGGACTCTACTCATTGGAGTTCAGAAGAATGAGAGGCGATCTTATTGAAACATATAAGATTGTGAAGGGGTTGGATCGGGTGGATGCGGGGAGGATGTTCCCAATGATGGGTGAAACTAGAACTAGGGGGCATAGTCTTAGAATAAGGGGCTGCTCTTTCAAAACTGAGATGAGGAGGAACTACTTCACTCAGAGGATGGTAGGTCCATGGAATATGCTGCCCCAAAAAGCTGTAGAAGCTACACCATTACATAAATTTAAAACAGAAATAGACAGTTTCCTAGAAGTAAAGGGAATTAAGGGTTACGGGGAGCGGGCAGGAATTTGGACATGAGTCTAGGTTCGGATCGGTCATGGCCCTGTGGGTAGCGGAGCGAGCCCAGGGGCCATGTAGCCTGATCCTGCTCCTATTTTGTGTGTCTAATTCTGTTAGATTCATGAGATGGTTCTGTGATAGTAGATTGGCGGTTAGGATCAGATCAACCATGATCTTATTGAATGGTGGAGCAGGCTCGAGGGACCGATTGGCCTACTCCTGCTCCTATTTCTTATGTTCTTATGTGAGGGCTCGCTCGACTTGTGCACCAAGTGTCAGTGGGAGCGGCTGTGGGGAGTCGAGCAGAGTTGAGCCTGGGACATGAATCCCCACTAGAGAGCGCTGCAATCACTGGCAGGTAGAAAAAGGCAAACTTCTCGCCACCCAGATCGCGAGATCTCTGCGGGCAGCTTTGTTCGGGGCCAACGGCGAACTTCACAGTCCTCAAGAGGCGGTGTAACCGGGGCACTGCACAGTGCGAGGATTCACTCTCTGACCGCTTTACCGTTTTGGCTGCATTGTTTAACATTTGGCTTGCTTTGCTGATGAGCTGCTCTGCAGTGGTTGGACCTGATTTGAGCGGTTAAAATATAGATGCAAGTGTTGGCCATTGGACCTGCTGTGCCTTTTTCTCAGTCATAGTATCTTCCTGCACAGGAGGGTGTTCGGCCCATCGTGCCAGTGCTGTCTCTTTGAAAGAACAATCCAATTAGTCCCACTCCCCTGCTCTTTTGCCACAGTCCTGCAAAATCTTTCCTTTTCAAGTATTTATCCAATTCCTTTTTGAAAGGTGCTAATTATAAAGGGTTTTGATGGAGTAGTTGGGAGAACAGTTGCCACTGACAGGAGGATCAGTGACCCTCCCAGAGGAGAGAGCGCACAATTCACGATAAATGATTGTTGTTGGGAGAGAAAGCGAAGAGGATGAATTAACTTCAGTTCTCTCTCTCTCTCTGTTCTTAGCGGACTGGCAGCAACACGTCGAGACGCTGGAGATCGCGGCTCTTCAGGAGGCGCACAGGCAGCAGAGCAAGCAGAGCTCCGAGGACGAGATCTCCAGCTCCGATCAGGAGGACGAGGAGAAAGACCAGGACGCTGATGAAGAGGAGGAGGAGGAGGAGGACGGGGATGGGGACGCGAGAGAGGAGCAGTCGGCGCCGGCGAGCAAAGGGCACAAGGGAGCCTTCCTCAGCAAGAACAAGTTCGCCCTGCTCCAGGAGGACGAGTGCTAACCTCCTGCTGGTCCGGACCGCGCGGTGCCGGGACTGTGGGACCGGGGACCTTTATAAAAATGATGCATGTGCATCTTCCCACAGCAGCGTCACCCCTGCTGTGTATCACTTCATTCCGGAGTGCATTGAGGAGACCCATGCCAAACCTTACCGTGAAAGTATTGCTCGATTTCAATTAAGCTTTATTTACCTTAGCCATTGCAGCGAGAGGCTCGCCATTCGCCATCTCTGGTTACCGGGCTCTGCAGACACAGGTAGGGGAAGGGCTGGGTGTGAGTGAGTGAGTTTATCATCAACCTTTGCTCTCTCTCTGGTTACCAGGCTCTGCAGACACAGGTAGGGGAAGGGCCGGGTGTGAGTGAGTGAATTTATCATCAACCTTTGCTCTCTCTCTGGTTACCAGGCACTGCAGACACAGGTAGGGGAAGGGCCGGGTGTGAGTGAGTGACTTTATCATCAGCCTTTGCTCGCTTTGAGTTTACTGAGGAAAACGATTGCTATTTTTTGTTTAAATGCTTGTGATCTTATTGGGCCAGGCAGCCGGGAGGAGTTACTGAGCCCGATCGTGTGATGGAGCTGGATTTACATCAGTACAGATACAGTCAATAATGCAGGGTGCTGGGGGAGGGGTTACTGAGTGACAGTGTGAGGGAGCTGGATTAACATCAGTACAGATGCAGTCAATAACGCAGGGTGCTGGGGAGGAGGTGTTACTGAGTGACAGTGAGGGAGCTGGTTTAACATCAGTGCAGATACAGTTTAGATCAAAGTTTAATTTGAAGATAATGGGGAGAATTTTCCTTGACTCTGAGCCACTGACGGGGCTTCACAGCAATGACAGCTTTAGATGCAGGTTTACTGCCTGCCAATTTTCATCCATTTAAAATAGAAAATTGTGAACAATGCATCTGTAAGGTTCCACTGGACCACCTGTTGTGTGTGAAGTCCCATTGGTGGGGCAGGGCCACACCGGAATATTGGATCTGAGGCGATGGAACATCAGAGCATAAGAAATAGGAGCAGGAGTAGGCCATTCGGCCCCTCCAGCCTGCCCCTCCAATAAGACCATAGCTGATCTTCCATCTCAACTCCACTTTCCTGCACTATTCCCATATCCCTTGATCCACTCAATATCCAAGAATCTATCGATCTCTGTCTTGAATATACTCAACGACTGAGCCCCCACAGCCCTCTGGGTAGAGAATTCCAAAACTTCACCACCCTCTGAGTGAAGACATTTCTCCTCATCTCAGTCCTAAATGCCCGAACCCTTATTCTGAGATTGTGACCCCTGGTTCTAGACTCCCCAGCCAGGGGAAACATTCTGCATTTACCCTGTCAAGCCCTGTATGAATTTTGTATGTTTCAATGAGATCTCCTCTCATTCTTCTAAAATCTGGTGAATATAGGCCTAGTCTACTCAATCTCTCCTCATAGGACAATCCCCCCATCCCAGGAATCGGTCTGGTGAACTTTCGTTGCCCTCCCTCTATGTCACGTATATCCTTCCTTGGGTAAGGAAACCAAAACTGTACACAATACCCCAGGTGTGGTCTCACCAGAGCACTATATAATTGCAGTAAGACGTCTTTTCTCTTATACTCAAATCCTCTTGTAATAAAGCCCAACATTCCATTTGCTTTCCTAATTGCTTACTGTACCTGCATGTTAACTTTCAGTGATTCATGTACAAGGACACCCAGGTCTCTCTCAACACCAACATTTCACAATCACTCCCCATTTAAAAAAAAAAAATGCTTTTTTATTTTACCTACCAAAGTGGATAACTTCACATTTCTCCACATTATATTCCATTTGCCATGTCCTTTACTTAACTCACTCACTTAGCCTGTCTATATCCCCTTGAGCCTCTGCATCCTCCTCACAACTTACATTCCCACCCAGCTTTGTATCATCAGCAAACTTGGATATATTACATTTGGTCCCCTCATTCAAATCATTGATCTAGATTTGTGAATAGCTGTGGCCCAAGCACTGATCCCTGTGGTATCCCACTAGTTACAGCCTGCCAACC
The DNA here is from genome assembly GCF_052327205.1 of Somniosus microcephalus. NCBI lineage: Eukaryota > Metazoa > Chordata > Chondrichthyes > Squaliformes > Somniosidae > Somniosus > Somniosus microcephalus. The sequence continues at coordinate 133,794,091 of NW_028225179.1, read as the reverse complement.
CGAAAATGACCCGTTTATTCCTACTGACTTTTCTTTCTGTTAACCAACCCTCAATCCATGCGAGTATATTTCCTCCAATCCCAAGAGCCCTAATTTTGTTTAATAACCTCTTGTGTGGCACCTTACCGAATGCCTTCTGAAAATCCAAATTCACCACATCCACTGGTTTTCGCTTATCTATTTTGCTGGGAAACATCACAACCAAGCCAAATCCTATTCTTACCCAGTGTCACCGCCAGATGTTTCCTTGGGTTCAGTGTCACTGACCACTTCTTTTAAGCAGATTTCACATAACCTAGGTGTCAGCCGTGACTCAATGGAGAGCACACTTGCCTTTGAGTTCGAAGGTTCAAGACATAGTGGTTATGTTACTGGGCGAGTAATCCGGAGGCCTAAACTTATGATCCAGAGACATGAGTGCAAATCCCACCACGGCAGCTGGGGAGTTGAAATTCACTAATGGTGACCTTGAAACTATCGGATTGTCGGAAGAGTCCCATAACATGATAGAATTCTTCATTAAAATGGAAAGTGAAGAAGTCCAATCCGAAACTAGGGTCTTAAATCTAAATAAAGGAAACTACGATGGTATGAGGAGTGAGTTGGCTATGATAGATTGGGGAGTTTCATTAAAAGGCATGATGGTGGATAGGCAATGGCTAACATTTAAGGAACGAATGCATGAATTGCAACAGCTGTTGGGTGTTTTTGTGACTGGAAGGCCGTTTCCAGTGGGGTTCTGCAGGGCTCAGCACTAGGTCCCTTGCTTTTTGTGGTATATGTCAATGATCTTGACTTGAATATAGGGGGAATGATTAAGAAGTTTGCAGATGATACTAAAATCGGCTGTGTGGTTGATACTGAAGAAGGAAGCTGTAGACTGCAGGAAGATATCAATAAATTGGTCAGGTGGGCAGAACAGTGGCAAATGGAATTCAATCCAGAGAAGTGTGAGTTAATGCATTTGGGAAGGGCTAACAAGGAAAGGAAATACACATTAAATGGTAGGACACTGAGTCGTGTAGAGGAACAAAGGAACCTTGGAGTGCATGTCCACAGATCCCTGAAGGTAGCAGGCCAAGTAGATAAGGTAGTTAAGAAGGCATACGGAATGCTTGCCTTTATTACCCATGGCATAGAATACAAGTGTAAAAAGTCACACAACACCAGGTTATAGTCCAACAGCTTTATTTGAAATCACAAGCTTTCGGAGTGCTGCTCCTTCTTCAGGTGAAGTGGAGAAATGCATAAAGACACAGCTTATATAGTCAGAGAATCATGTCAGATGTTTACAGGTAACCTTTCCAACTGCCATTAATCACACCTCGGCAGAGAGATAATCACAGCAGTCAAAGGTGTGAATGGTGTCCAAACAGGTCAGTCAGGGAAACATTACATCAAAGAACAATGAGGTGGGGTCACAAGGGGTCAAATATTGCAGATGCTGGGGTCTGTATGAAAAACAGACAAAAAACATTTTTTTTTTTTTTTTTTTGTCTTGAAATCACAGCAGGTCCGGCCGCATCCGTGTAGAGAGAACAAGCCAATGTCGACTCGAGTCTGGATGACCCTGCATCAGGTGGGGTTACATGTAGCGTGACATGAACCCAAGATCTCTGTTGAGGCCGTCCTCATGGGTGCAGAACTTGGCTATCAGTTTCTGCTCGACGATTTTGCGTTGTCGTGTGTCTCGAAGGCCACCTTGGAGAATGCTTACCCGAAGATCGGAGGCTGAATGTCCTTGACTGCTGAAGTGTTCCCCAACTGGGAGGGAACACTCCTGCCTGGTGATTGTTGCGCGGTGTCCGTTCATCCGTTGTCGCAGTGTCTGCATGGTCTCGCCGATGTACCATGCTCCGGGGCATCCTTTCCTGCAACGTATGAGGTAGACAACGTTGGCCGAGTCACATGAGTATGTACCATGTACCTGGTGGGTGGTGTCCTCACGTGTGATGATGGTATCTGTGTTGATGATCTGGCATGTCTTGCAGAGGTTGCTGTGGCAGGGTTGTGTGGTGTCGTGGTCGCTGTTCTCCTGAAAGCTGGGTAATTTGCTGCGAACGATGGTCTGTTTGAGGTTAGGCGGCTGTTTGAAAGCGAGTAGTGGAGGCGTGGGGATGGCCTTAGCGAGGTGTTCGTCGTCATCGATGACATGTTGAAGGCTGCGAAGAACATGGCGTAGTTTCTCCGCTCCGGGGAAGTACTGGACGACGAAGGGTACTCTGTTGGTTGTGTCCCGTGTTTGTCTTCTGAGGAGGTCTATGCGATTTTTCGCTGTGGCCCGTCGGAACTGTCGATCGACGAGTCAAGCGTCATATCCCGTTCTTACAAGGGCGTCTTTCAGTGTCTGTAGGTGTCCATCGCGTTCCTCCTCGTCTGAGCAGATCCTGTGTATTCGCAGGGCTTGTCCATAGGGGATGGCTTCTTTAACGTGGTTAGGGTGGAAGCTGGAGAAGTGAAGCATCGTGAGGTTGTCCGTAGGCTTGCGGTAGAGTGAAGTGCTTCAAATGTATAAAACATTAGCTAGCCCTCAGCTAGAGTACTGCGTGCAGTTCTGGTCACCACATTACAGGAAAGATGTGATTGCACTAGAGAGGGTACAGAGGAGATTTACAAGGATGTTGCCGGGAGTAGAGAATCTTAGCTATGAGGAAAGACTGGATAGGCTGGGTCTGTTTTCCTTGGAACAGAGGAGGCCGAGGGGAGACCTTATTGAGGTGTATAAAATTATGAGGGCCATAGATAAGCACCTACTTCCCTTAGCAGATGGGTCAAAAACCATGGGGCACAGGTTTAAAGTAATTGGTGGAAGGTTTAGAGGGGATTTGAGGGGAAATTTCTTCACCCAGAAGGTTGTGGGGGTCTGCAACTCACTGCCTGAAAGGGTGGTAGAGGCAGGAACTCTAACCACATTTAAAAAGTACTTGGATGTGCCCTTGGGATGTTCTAACCTATAGGGCTACGGACGAAGAGCTGGGTAGTGGGATTAGGCCAGGTAGTTCTTTGTTGGCTGCCACGGACACGATGGGCTGAAATGACCTCCTTCTGTGCTGTAACTTTCTGTGATTCTGTGAGTTATACATTCGTTTCTGGCACAAAAACACAAAAGGAAAAGCAGCACAACCATAGCTAACAAAAGAAATTATGGATAATATTAGATCCAAAGAGGAGTCATAAAAAGTTACCAGAAAAAGTAGCAAGCCTGAGGATTGGGAGCAGTTTAGAGTTCAGCAAAAAAGGACCAAGAGATTGATTAAGGGGGGAAAAATAGAGTATGAGAGTAAACTTGCAAAGAACATAAAAGCGGATTGTAAAAGCTTCTACAAGTATGTATAAAGAAAAAGATTAGTGAAGACAACAGTTAGAAATGGGAGAATTTATAATGTGGAACAAGGAAATGGCAGAGCAATTAAACAAATACTTTGGTTCAGTCTTCAAGGAAGAGGACACGAATAACTTCCCAGAAATGCTAGGGGACCAAGGGTTTAGTGAGAAGGAGGAATTAAAGGAAATTAGTATTAGTTAAAAAAAAGTGTGGGAGAAATTAATGGGACTGAAAGCTGATAAATCCCCAGGGCCTGATGATCCGCATCCCAGAGTACTAAAAGAGGTAGCCATGGAAATAGTGGATGCATTGGTTGTCACCTTCCAAAATTCTATAGATTATCGAACAGTTCCAGCAGATTGGAGGGTGGCAAATGTTACCCCACTATTTAAAAAAGGAGGGAGAGAGAAAACGGAACTACAGACCGGGTAGCTTAACATCAATAGTCGGGAAAATGCTAGAGTCTATTATAAAGGATGTGATGACAGGACACTTAGAAAATATTAACGGAATTGTAATGAGAAAGGATTAATTAGCAATCTTGTTGTGTGAGGCCCCTTGGGGAGGAGTGATCATAATATGATAGAATTCTTCATTAAAATGGAGAGTGAAGTAGTTGACTCCGAGTCAAGAGTCCTGAATTTAAATAAAGGAAACTACGATGGTATGAGGCACGAGTTGGCTAGGATGGATTGGGGAACGTTACTTAAAGGGCTAATGGTGGAAAGGCAATGGCAAACATTTAAAGATTGCATGGATGAACTACAGAATTTGTTCATCCCTGTTTGGCATAAAAATAAAACAAAAACAGTGACTCAACCGTGACTAACAAGGGAATTTAGGGATAGCATAAGATCCAAGGAGAGGACATATAATTTGGCCAGAAAAAGCAGCAAACCTGAGGATTGGGAGCAGTTTAGGATTCAGCAAAGGAGGACAAAGGGATTAATTAAGAGGGGGAAAATAGATTGAGAGTAAGCTTGCAGGGAACATAAAAACTGACTGTAAAAGCTTCTATAGATATGTGAAGAGAAAAAGATTGGTGAAGTCAAGCGTAGGTCCCTTGCAGTCAGAATCAGGGGAATTTATAATGGGGAACATAGAAGTGGTTGACCAATTAAATACATACTTTGGTTCTGTCTTCACAAAGGAGGACACAAATAACCTCCCAGAGATGTCGGGGAACATAGGGTCCAATGAGAGGGAGGAACTGAATGAAATCAGTGTTTGTAGGGAAATTGTGTTTGGGAAATTGACGGAATTGAAGGCCGATAAATCCCCAGGGCCTGATAATCTACATCCTAGGGTACTTAAGGAAGTGCCCCTAGAAATAGTAGATGCATTGCTGGTCATGTTCCAAAATTCTATAGACTCTGGAACAGTTCCCATGGATTGGAGGATAGCTAATGTAACCCCACTATTTAAGAAGGGTGGTAGAGAGAAAACAGGGAATTATAGACCGGTAAGCCTAACATCGGTAGTGCAGAAAATGCTAGAGTCCATTATAAAAGATGTAATAGCAGCGCACTCGGAAAACAGTGACAGGATCGGACAAAGTCAACATTGATTTACAAAAGGTAAATCATGCTTGACTAATCTACTGGAATTCTTTGAGGATGTAACTGGTAGAATAGATAAGGGAGAACCAGTGGATGTGGTGTATTTGGACTTTCAGAAGGCTTTCGATAAGGTCCCGCATAAGAGATTCACGTGTAAAGTTAAAGCACATGGGATTGGGGGTAAGGAACTGTCTTGGATAGAGAACTGGTTGGCAGACAGGAAGCAAAGAGTTGGCATAAACGGGTCTTTTTCCGAGTGGCAGGCAGTGACTCGTGGGGTACCGCAGGGATCGGTACTAGGACACCAGCTTTTCACAGTATATATTAATGATCTAGCTGAGGGAACTAGATGTAATATCTCCAAGTTTACAGACAACACAAAGCTGGGTGGGCATGTGTGCTGTGAGAAGGATGCAGAGAAACTCCAGTACGATTTGGACAGGTAGGGTGATTGGGCAGATGTAGTTTAATGTGGACAAATGCGAGGTTATCCACTTCGGTGGCAAAAACAGGAAGACAGATTATTATCTGAACGGCAATAGATTGGGAAAAGGGAAAGTGAAATGACACCTGGGTATCCTTGTGCACCAGTCGCTGAAGGTAAGCATGCAGGTGCAGCAGGCGGTTAAGAAGGCAAATAGTATGTTGGACTTCATAGCGAGAGGATTTGAGTACAGGAGCAAGGAAGTCTTGCTGCAGTTGTACAGGGCCTTGGTGAGATCACACCTTGAGTATTGTGTGCAGTTTTGGTTGCCTTATCTGAGGAAGGATGTTCTTGCCATGGAGAGAGTGCAGCAAAGATTCACCAGACTGATAGCTCGGATAGCAGGAATGACGTATGAGGAGAGATTGGGTCATTTAGGTTTATATTCGCTAGAGTTTAGAAGAATGAAAGGGGATCTCATTGAAACTTTTATAAAATTCTAACAGGACTAGACAGACTAGATGCAGGAAGGATGTTCCCGATGGCGGGGGAGTCCAGAACCAGGGGTCACAGTCTAAGGATAAGGGGTAAGCCATTTAGGACTGAGCTGAGAAGGAATTTCTTTACCCAGAGAGTGGTGAACCTGTGCAATTCTCTGCCACACAGGGCAGTTGAGGTCAATTCATTAAATATATTCAAGAAGGAGTTGGATATATTTCTGAGGCTAAAGGGATCAAGGGGTATGGGGAGAGAAAGCAGGGACAGGGTACTGAATTTGGATGATCAGCCATGATCTCATTACTGTAAATGGCGGAGCGCGCGCGAGGGGACGAATGGCCTACTCCTGCTCCTATCTTCTATGTTTCTATTAGACAAAATCAACATGGATTTATGAAAGGGAAATCGTGTTTGACAAACCTACAGGAGTTTGTTGAGGATGTAACTGGTAGAATAGATAAGGGAGAACCAGTGGATGTGGTGTATTTGGATTTTCAGAAGGCTTTTGATAAATTCCCACTTAAGAGGTTAGTGTGCAAAATTAAAGCACATGGGATTGTGGGTAATATATTGGCATGAATTGAAAATTGGTTAACAGACAGGAAACAGAGTAGGAATAAATGGGTCTTTTTCGGGGTGGCAGGCGGTGTCTAGTGGGGTACCGCAGGTATCAGTGCTTGGGTCCGAGCTATTCACAATATATATATAAATGATTTGGATGAGGGAACAAAATGTAATATTTCCAAGTTTGCTGATGACACGAAACTATGTGGGATTATGAGTTGTGAGGAGGATGCAAAGAGGCTTCAAGGCGATTTAGACAAGTTGAGTGCGTGGGCAAATACACGGCAGATGCAGTATAATGTGGATAAATATGAAGTTATCCACTTCTGTAGGAAAAACAGAAAGGTAGAGTATTATTTAAATGGTGCTAGATTGGGAAATGCTGATGTACAAAGGACCTGGGTATCCTTGTACACCAGTCACTGAAAGCAAACATGCAGGTGCAGCAAGCAGTTAGGAAGGCAAATGGTATGTTGGCCTTCATTGCAAGAGGATTTGAGTACAGGAGCAAGGATGTCTTACTACAGTTGTACAGAGCCTTGGTGAGACCACACCTGGAGTACTGTGTGCAGTTCTGGTCTCCTTACCTAAGAAAGAATATACTTGCCATAGAGGGAGTTCAGCGACCAGACCAATTCCTGGGATGGGGGGATTGTCCTATGAGGAGAGATTGGGTCGACTAGGCCTGTATTCACTAGAGTTTAGAAGAATGAGAGGGGGTTTCATTGAAACGTATAACATTTTGACAGGGCTAGACAGACTGGATGCAGGGAGGATGTTTCCCCTGGCTGGGGGGGTCTAGAACGAGGGGACACAGTCTCAGGATATGGGGTAGGACATTAAGACTGAGATGAGGAGAAATTTCTTCACTCAGAGGGTGGTGAACCTGGGAAATTCTCTACCACAGAAGGCTGTGGAGACCAAGTCACTGAATATAGTTAAGAAGGAGATAGATTTCTAGACACAAAAGGCAGCTAGGGGTATGGGGAGAGAGGGGGAATATGGTACTGAGATAGAGGATCAGCCACGATCATATCGAAGGGCCAAATGGCCGACTCCTGCTCCTATTTTTCTATTTTTTTCGATGTAAACGCCCATCTGATTCACTAATGTCCTTTAGGGAAGAAAATCTGCCGTCCTTACCCAGCCTGGCCTATATGTAACTCCAGACCCACAGCAATGTGGTTGATTCTTAACTTCCCTCTGAAAGAGCCCAGTCGACACCCCCCCCCCCCCCACCCCCAAAGTCCTCCTTACTAACAGCTGGGAAGCTGTCCCGTAGACGAGACTAACCGAGCAACAGTCTGACATAGTCATACTCACAGAATCATAGCTTTCAGCAATGTTCCCGTTAAGCTGGAGGTCCCGTGCAGGCCACTTGCCAGCTTTACTGTGGGGAAAAACCGCACATGCGTGGAAAGTGGAATGGGCCACACAGCCCATTAAAGGGGCCAAGCAACCAAAAAAGAAATAGAGGGAACATTGCCTTTCAGTCAACGTCCCAGACTACTCCATCACCATTTCTGAGTATATCCTGTCCCACCAGCAGGACAGATCCACCAGAGGTGGTGGCACAGTGGTATACAGTCAGGAGGGAATGGTCCTGGGAGTCCTCAACATTGACTCCGGTTCCCACGAAGTCTCATGGCTTCAGGTCAAGAAAACCTCCTGCTGATTACCACCCTCCCTCAGCTGATGAATCAGTTCTCCTCCATGTTGAACACCACTTGAAAGAAGCACTGAGGGTATCAAGGGCACAGAATGTACTCTCGGGTGGGGACTTCAATGTTCATCACCAAGAGTGGCTCAGTAGCACCACGACTAACCGAGCTGGTCGAGTCTTGAAGAACATAGCTGCCACACTAGGCCTACAGCATGTAGTCTGAGAACCAACATGAGGGAAAACTTACTTGACCTCATCCTTGCCAATCTACATGTCGCAGATGCATCTGTCCATGACAGTAGTGGGAGGAGTGACCACCGCACAGTCCTTGTGGAATCAAAGTCCCATCTTCACACTGAGGACACCCTCCATCGTGTTGTGACACTACCACCATGCTAAATGGGATAGATTCAGAACAGATCTAGCAGCTTAAAACTGGGCATCCATGAGGGGCTGTGGGCCATCACCAGCAGCAGAATTGTATACAACCACAATCTGTAACCTCATGGCCTGGCATATCCCTCGCTCTACCATTACCATCAAGCCAGGGGACCAATCCTGCTTCAGTGAGAAGTGTAGATGACATGCCAGGACCAGCACCAGGCATACCTAACAATGAGGTGCCAACCTGGGGAAGGTACAACACAGGACTACATACGTGCTAAATAGCAGAAGCAGCATGCTGTAGACAGAGCGAAGCGATCCCACAACTAACAGATTCGAGCTAAGCTGCAGTCCTGCCACATCCAGTCGTGAATCGTGGTGGACATTTAAACAACTAACGGGAAGAGGAGGCTCTGTGAACATCCCCATCCTCAATGATGGCGGAGCATAGCATGTGAGTGCTAAAGACAAGGCTGAAGTGTCGAGTGGATGATCCATCTCGGCCTCCTCCTGAGGTCCCCACCATCACAGAAGCCAGTCTTTAGCCAATTCAATTCACTCCACAGGATAACAAGAAATGGCTGAACGCACTCGATACAGTAAAGGCTGCGGGCCCTGACAACATCCCAACTGTACTGCTGAAGACTTGTGCTCCCAAACTAGCCGCGTCTTTGGCCAACCTGTTCCAGTACAGCTACAACACGGGCATCTACCCGACAAAGTGGAAAACTGCCCAGGCATGTCCAATCCGGCCAATTACTGCCCCATCAGCATATTCTCAAACATCAGGAAAGTGATGGACGGTGTTGTCAATAGTGCTATTAAGCAACACTTACTCACAAATAACCTGCTCACCAGTGCTCAGTTTCGGTTTTGCCAGGACCACTCAGCTCCAGACCTCATTGCAGCCTTGGTCCAAACATGGAGAAAAGAGCGAAATTCCAGAGGTGAGGTGAGAGCAACTACCCTTGACATCAAGGCAGTATATGACCAAGTGTGGCATCAAGGAGCCCTAGTAAAATTGAAGTCAATGGGAATCGGGGGACAACTCTCCACTGGTTGGAGTCACACCGAGCAGGAAGGAAGATGGTCGTGGTTGTTGGAGGCCAATTATCTCAGCCCCAGGACCTCCGTAGGAGTTCCTCAGGGCAGTGTCCTAGGCCCAACCATCTTCAATGACCTTCCCCCATCATAAGGTCAGAAGTGGGGATGTTTACTGATGATTTCAACTTGTTCAGAACCATTCGCAACTCCTCAGATAATGAAGCAGTCGATGCCCGCATGCAGCATTCAGTATTCAGGCTTGGACTGATAAGTGGCAAGTAACATTCACGCCACACAAGTTCCAGACAATGACCACCTCCAACAAGAGAGTCTAACCACCTCCCCTTGACATTCAACAGCATTATCATCGTCAAATTCCCCACCATCAACATCCTGTGGGTCACCATTCACCAGAAACTTAACTGGACCAGGTCAGAGGCTGGGTATTCTGCTGCAAGTGACTCACCTCCTGACTCCCCAAAGCCTTTCCACCATTTATAAGGCAAAAGTCAGAAGTGTGATGGAATCCTCCCCACTTGCCTGGATGGATGCAGCTCATACAAGACACAAGGAACGCAACACCATCCAGGACAAAGCAGCCCGCTTGATTGGCACTCCATCCACCACCTTAACCATTCACTCCCTCCACCACTGGCGCACCGTGCCTGCAGTGTATACCATCTAAAAGATGCACTGCAGCAACTCACCAAGGCTTCTTTGACAGCACCTGCCAAACCCTCTACTGCCTAGAAGGACAAGGTGTAAGACATTCAGATTGTTTTGAACTTCTATCTGACAGTTTTCGAGTTCAGACCTGAGGAACAGACAACTCGAGAAAAAGATTTCAGGGTCAACTATTCTTTATTTAAAATCAACAAGAGGTTACAAGAAAGCACACAAAATATTACATGACAACCTGTACTCTTATCATTTACTTATTACAAGTAAGCGCGCCTGGATCATACAGTAAAACATCTCGTACTCAAGTCATTGACTTATTACAAGTAAGCAGGCACGGATCATACAGTAAAACAACTCGTACTCAAGTCATTGACTTATTACAAGTAAGCACACACGAATATAACCATTTACTTTAAGCTCAAGTGATCATAAGCAATCACAGACGTACTAACACCAGTGAGAGGTTGGCTCGGCGGTGACCAGACGGATGAATTTAACCGGCAACTGACCAAGCTGCCCTCGACTGCAGCAGCGAGTGGTCAATTTACAGCCTCTTTTATACCCCAAAACTTGGCAACTCACCCACAGCATTCATGTCCCTCACTGTGTGAATAGCCTTGTTGTCTCTCTCTCACTTTCCCATCTGTTTTGACGCTTGGTGAACCAAGGCCTGAAGAAGTCCTTGTTTTTACACCTGAGGGTTGACTCCTTGTTCTCACTGAATTTTCAAGGTCTTATCATTTGGAGAAAAACAACAGCTTGCAAGCACATCATTTATTTTACAAATGTTAAGCCAGGCCCTCAAACCCTGTCAGTACATTAAATTTGGTCACTTCAGTCAAGTTTACCGTGAACGGTGTATTCTTACAAAGGGCAGCGGGTGCAGGAAAATAAAACTGAAACTTGTATTCCTGATTAATTCGTGAATTCCAAGAATAGAAACCGATACACACGTTGACAAGATAAATCTAAGTAACAGCGCAAAATACAAAGTGGACAATTTGTCCCAGTGGGCGGACACACCTTGCGGGGTGGCCCTGAGCCCACAGTAAAGGTTCAATCTTTCACTTGGGCGGGTTTGGATTCAGAACCTGGGACACCAGCAAAATAGGCGGCCGTCAGAACATTTCCTAATACAGTAATCCTGCGGGGTGGCACTGAAGCAACTAAAGGGTTAAATCCTTCACCTGGGCGTGTCTGGATTCAACAGCCTGGGGCACGAGCAAAATAATCGGCATTTGCCCAGTACTCGTTTCACAACTGAGTCATCCAGCGAGAAGAAGGAAATGTCCCTGAATTCCTTGTATTAATCTGTGGCTTGTGTTAAACTTGCTGATATTGAGAGGTTCAGTGAGATAGTACAGCCGCTGGGAGGGGGATATTTGTCCTGATATCAGTGCATAAAGGGGATTTGAGATTCAGTTAACTCTTTGGCAATTTCTGTATAGAGAATGCGCAGAGGATGGTGAGATGGGAGTTGCATAAGCGGTGGGGGGTGGCTTCAGAGGGCGGTGAGTGGGGTGTTGTAGAGGGCGGTGAGGGGAGAGTTGCAGAGGGCGGTGAGGGGGAAAAGTGACCCAGTGCACCACCCAGTCCCAGAGGAAGAAAGGACAGTGTCTGACCCACTGCACCACCCAGTCCCAGAGGGTGATAGGACAGTGTCTGACCCATTGCACCATCCAGTCCCAGAGGGGGAAAGAACAGTGTCTGACCCACTGCACTATCCAGGCCCAGAGGGGGAATGGACACTGTCTGCATACTGCACCATCAAGTCCCAGAGTGGGACAGGACAGTGTCTGACCCACTGCACCACCAAGTCCCAGAGGGGGAAAGGACAGTTCCTGACTTACTGCACCACCCAGTCCCAGAGGGGGAAAGGACAGTGCCTGACCCACTGCACCACCCAGTCCCAGAGGGGGAAAGGACAGTGTCTGACCCACTGCACCGTCCAGTCCCAGAGGGGGAAAGGACAGTGTCTGACCCACTGCACCATCCAGTCCCAGAGGGGGAAAGGACAGTGTCTGACCCACCGCACCACCCAGTCCCAGAGGGGGAAAGGACAGTGTCTGACCCACTGCACCACCTAGTCCCAGAGGGGGAAAGGACAGTGTCTGCCCTATACGACTAATTTGAATGTTTTTTTGTGATGGACATCATCTCCTCCTCTGCCTGTAGAAATCGAACTCCATTTTTCCGGATTTCCACTCGGTGTTATCCAGAAGGATTATGTCTGAACGTTGGTCCTCAATGTGTGTCCATCTTTACTGGAAAACAATTTTATGTTTTCTTTCGTTAGAAGGAACATCGATATATGTCCAAGTCGGGATGGTGCGTGAGTTGGAGGTGAACTTGGAGGTGGTGGCGCTCGCAGGCACCTGCTGCTCTTGTCCACCAAGGTGGTGGAGGCTGGGGGTCAGGGAGGTTCTGTAGAAGAACACTTGGCGAGTTACTGCGACCAGCCTGTGGGGAGCGAGTGGACATTTAAGGTGGTGGTGGGAGAGGATGTTGAAGGTGGGGGAGGGAGGGGATGTTGAAGGTGGGGGAGGGAGGGGATGTTGAAGGTGGGGGAGGGAGGGGATGTTGAAGGTGGGGGAGGGAGGGGATGTTGAAGGTGGGGGAGGGAGGGGATGTTAAATGTGGGGGAGGGAGGGGATGTTGAAGGTGGGGGACGGAGGGGATGTTGAAGGTGGGGGACGGAGGGGATGTTGAAGGTGGGGGAGGGAGGGGATCTTGAAGATGGGGAGGGAGGGGATGTTCAAGGTGGGGGAGGGAGGGGATGCTGAAGGTGGGGGAGGTGATGTTGAAGGTGGGGGGGGGAGGGGATCTTGAAGGTGGGGGAGGGAGGGGATGTTGAAGGTGGGGGAGGGAGGGGATGCTGAAGGTGGGGGAGGTGATGTTGAAGGTGGGGGAGGGAGGGGATGTTGAAGGTGGGGGAGGGAGGGGGATGTTGAAGGTGGGGGAGGGAGGGGATGTTGAAGGTGGGGGAGGGAGGGGATGTTGAAGGTGGGCGAGGGAGAGGATGTTGAAGGTGGGGGAGGGAGTGGATGTTGAATGTGGTGAATTGGCTGCTGATCAATCGGACTGCTTTGTCTTCTATAGTGTTTGGAAAGCTGTATATATTTGTGTAAATTCTACCATGTATATATGCATAATATATTTTTCCTATATCCATTCAAAGAGAACACATTAACTGTTTTCCAGTGACACTATTCAAAAAGGTGGTAGAGAAAAAGCGGGGAATTATAGACCAGTAAGCCTGACATCGGTAGTGGGGAAAATGCTGGAGTCTATTATAAAAGATGTAATAGCAGAGCACTTGGAAAACAGTGACAGGATCGGACAAATTCAACATGGATTTACAAAAGGTAAATCATGCTTGACTAATCTACTGGAATTTTTTGAAGATGTAACTGGTAAAATAGATAAGGGAGAACCAGTGGATGTGATGTATTTGGACTTTCAGAAGGCTTTCGATAAGGTCCCACATAAGAGATTAGCATGCAAAATTAAGGCAAATGGGATTGGGGGCAAGGTATTGACTTGGATAGAGAACTGGTTGGCGGACAGAAAGCAAAGAGTTGGAATAAACGGGTCGTTTTCCGAGTGGCAGGCAGTGACTAGTGGGGTACCGCAAGGATCGGTCCTAGGACCCCAGCTATTCACAATATTTATTAATGATCTGGACGAGGGAATTGGATGTAATATCTCCAAATTTGCAGACGACACAAAGCTGGGTGGGAGGGTAAGCTGTGAGGAGGATGTCGTGAAACTCCAGTATGATTTGGACAGGTTGGGTGATTGGGCAGAAACATGGCAAATGCACTATAATGTGGATAAATGTGAGGTTATCCACTTTGGTGGCAAAAACAGGAAGGCAGATTATTATTTGAATGGCAATAGATTGGGAGAAGGGGAAGTGCAAAGAGACCTGGGTGTCCTTGTGCACCAGTCGCTGAAGGTAAGCATGCAGGTGCAGCAGGCGGTTAAGAAGGCAAATGGTATGTTGGCCTTCGTAGCAAGAGGGTTCGAGTACAGGAACAAGGGTGTCTTGCTACAGTTGTACAGGGACTTGGTGAGACCGCACCTTGAGTATTGTGTGCAGTTTTGGTCACCTTACCTGAGGAAGGACGTTCTTGCCATGGAGGGAGTGCAGCGAAGATTCACCAGGCTGATACCTGGGATGGCAGGAATGACGTATGAGGAGAGATTGTGTCGATTGGGCTTATACTCACTGGAGTTTAGAAGATTGAGAGGGGATCTCATCGAAACCTATAAAATTCTGTCAGGTCTGGATAGACTAGATGCAGGAAGGATGATTATGATGGCCGGGGAGTCCAGAACCAGGGGTCATAGTCTAAGGATAAGGGGTAAGCCATTTAGGACTGAAATGAGGAGGAACTTCTTCACCCAGAGAGTGGTGAACCTGTGGAATTCTCTGCCACAGAGGGCGGTGGAGGCCAGTTCATTAAATATATTCAAGAAAGAGTTGGATATATTTCTTGAGGCTAAAGGGATCAAGGGATATGGGGAGAAGGCAGGGACAGGGTACTGAATTTGGATGATCAGCCATGATCTCATTGAATGGCGGAGCAGGCTCGAAGGGCCGAATGGCCTACTCCTGCTCCTATCTTCTATGTTATGTTTCTATGATAGGAGTGCAAGATTTAAAATTCCTGTTCAAATAAATTCACTTTTGAAATGCACCCTTTGAGGCACTTGAGAACGAATTGTTGTTACCAGAAATGCTGTTTGCTCCAGTTACAGGGGATATGACTGTGAATAACCCGATTTTGATTTACAGAAAATAAATGTTAAAAATGTGATTTATATTGGGGTACAGTAGTCAGTTTATTAGTAATTTGAGAAAAATATACGGTGAACATCTTTTCAAACCAGTTGACAAAATCAGTCCATGTCAGCATTTACCCTCCACCAAAACCAATAATTCTATTCACATTTAACCGTCCTGTTCCCATATCCCTTCAACACCTTTTTCTTCCTCTCTCTCTCTCCAGTCGAACCTTGAATGTTGACGTAGTTTCTGTCTCAGCCACTAACCCTGCAAGTGAATTCCACAGCCTCATGACTCTCTGTGTAAAGAGGTTTCTCCTGCTCCCTGTTCTAAATCTATTACATTAATCTTTGATCTATCGCCCCTTGTTCTTGACCCCTCAACCACTGCAAACCGTCTGCTTCTACCTACCCTGTCCCATCCTTTCATCATTTTAAGCATTTCTATCCTGGGACTATGAAATAGTGGCAATAACAGAGACCTGGGTGAAAGAAGGGGAGGATTGGGAACTTAATATTACTGGCTAGTGGGTGTATATGATAGGCCACAAAGTAGTGGAAAGGAGACAGAGGAGCATATTTTCAGGCAAATTACAGATGGATACAAGAAATATAGAGTAATGATAATAGGGGAATTCAATTTTCCTAATATAGATTGGGATAGTAACAGTGTAAAGGGCAAAGAGGGGGAGGATTTCCTGAAACGTGTACAAGAGATCTTTCTAGATGAATGTATTTCCAGCCCAATGAGGAAGGTAGCAGTGCTGGATCTAGTTCTGGGGAATGAAGTGGGGCAAGTGAAGCATGTTTCAGTGCGGTGGGGGTGGGGCGGGGGCGGCATTTGGGGAATATTGTTCATAATATGAACAGGTTTAGAATAGTTATGGAAAAGAACAACAAACAATCAAGCCTAAAAATACCTAACTGGAGGAGGGCTAATTTTAGTGAGTTTAAAAGGGATCTGGCCCAGGTGGATTGGAATCAAACATTGGTAGGCAAAACAGTAACTGACCAATCGGAGACCTTCAAAGAGGAGGTGGTTCAGGTACAGAGTAGACAGATTCCCACAAGGCGGAAAGGAAGGGCCTCTAAAGCTAGAGCTTATACGAACATACGAATTAGGAGCAGGAGTAGGCCACTTGGCCCCTCGAGCCTGCTCCGCCATTCAATAAGATCATGGCTGATCTGATTACTCCACATTCCCGCCTACCCCCGATAACCTTTCACCCCCTTGCTTATCAAGAATCTATCTACCTCTGCCTTAAAAATATTCAAAGACTCTGCTTCCACCGCCCTCTGAAAGGAAGAGAGTTACAAAGACTCACGACCCTCTGTGAAAAACATTCTCCTCACCTCTGTCTTAAATGGGCAACCCCTTATTTTTAAAGAGTGACCCCTAGTTCTAGATTCTCGCACAAGCGGAAACATCCTCTCCACATCCACCCTGTCCAGACCCCTCAGGATCTAATATGTTTCAATCAAGTCACCTCTTACTCTTCTAAACTCCAGTGGATACAAGCCTAGCCTGTCCAACCTTTCCTCATAAGACAACCTGCCCATTCCTGGTATTAGTCTAGTAAACCTTCTCTGAACTGCTTCCAATGGATTTACATCCTTCCTTAAATAAGGAGACCACTACTGTATACAGTACTCCAGCTGTGGTCTCACCAATGCCCTGTATAACTGGAGCATAACCTCCCTACTTTTGTATTCAATTCCCCTCACAATAAAGGATAACATTCTATTAGCTCTCCTAATTACTTGCTGTACCTGCATACTGACATTTTGCGATTCATGCACTAGGACATCCAGATCCCTCTGCATCTCAGAGCTCTGCAATCTCTCACCATTTAGATAATGTGCTTCTTTTTTATTCTTCCTGCCAAAATGGACAATTTCCCATTTTCCCACATTATACTCCATTTGCCAGGTCTTTGCCCACTCACTTACCCTATCTATATCCCTTTGTAGCCTCCTTTTGTCCTCTTCCCAATTTACTTTCCTACCTATCTTTGTGTCATCAGCAAATTTAGCAACCATACCTTCGGTCCCTGGATGACTTAATATAGAGATTAAAATGAAACAGAAAAAGGAGGGTTTTGACAAATGTAAGGCTCTTATATATTAATGACCTAGACCTGGGTATACGGGGTATAATTTCAATGTTTCCAGATAGCACAAAACTTGGAAATGTGGAAAGCAATGAGAAGGATAGAAACAGGCTTCAGGATGACATAGACAGACTGGTGAACAAGGACAGATGAAGATTAACTCAGAGAAGAGTGAATGATAGATTTTGGTGGGAAGAATAAGGAGAGGCAATACAAACTAAATGCTACAATTATAAAGGGGCTGCAGCAACACAAAGACCTGGGGTGTGTGTAAATAAATCCTTGAAGGTGGCAGGACAAGTTGAGAAGGCTGTTGTAAAACCATACGGGATCCTTGGTTTTATTAATACAGGCATAGAGCACAGAAGCAAGGAAGTTGTGCTAAACCTTTATAAAACACTGGTTAGGCCTCAGCTGGAGCACTGTGTTCAATTCTGGGCACCACACTTTAGGAAGGCTGTCAAGACCTTGCAGAGGCTGCAGAAGAGATTTACTAGAATGGTACCAGGGATGAAGGACTTCAGTTATGTGGAGAGACTGGAGAAGCTGGTGTTGTTCTCCTTGGAGCAGAGAAGGTTAAGAGGAGATTTGATAGAGGTGTTCAAAATCATGAACGGTTTTCATAGGGTAAATAAGGAGAAACTGTTTCCAGTGGCAGAAGGGTCGGTAACCAGAGGACACAGATTTAAGGTGATTGGCTAAAGAACCAGAGGTGATATGAGGGGAAAAGAATTATGCATCGAGTTATCGTATTCTGGAAAGCACTGTCTGAAAGGGTGGTGGAATCAGATTCAACAGTAACTTTTAAAAGGGAATTGTATAAATACTTTAATGGAAATACATTAAGGGGCGATGGGGAAAGAGCAGGGTAGTGGGACTAATTGGATAACTCTACCAAAGAGCCGGCACAGGCACGATGGGTCGACTGACCTCCCCTGTCTATGATTCTGTGTGTCCCACTGTTTGAGGAACGGAAACACTGATTCCTTACACCAAAGCCCAAGTTGGTCTGCCTAATTACCCTCCGTCTCCTCACTAGCACGTGGTACGGGTAGTATTTCAGGAAATACCACACTTGAAATTCCTCCATTAACTTTCTTCTACCCGACCATGATTTCTGGCCCTCCTATGTAACAGAGGCCCCCGCTCCTCCTCTAGGTACTGGGGTCTCCTCTACTACTCTGACCCCCAGTATGGTCTTCTCTAATGCCTCATCTATCAAAGCTTCTCCCTCCCCAATATTTTCATGCATGGCTAGTTGCTTATTAAGGCTGGTGACGACAACCTTGAGTGCATTGAGCAGCTCGCAGTTTAAACTCTCTCGAATCTGGGGCTTGGAGGCAAAATCTCACATTTCCACAATGTACAAAGTAATCCTTTCCTGTGCAACTTCAGAGTTTTAATCTTGAGTTAAAAAATAACATTTTGTCCCTTGGATAATGTACATAGCAGATCCTACCCCCTCTACATCGAATTCCCACTCCCACCAAATTCCCATTGTCCATGTCCTCACTCTGTCCCCAGCTCACTCCATTACCAGCTCACTCTGCTGTGCTCTCAGCTCCTTATTACTCTACATTGTAAGTTCATGTTCCTTGCTCTCTAAGGCCATAAGTCTTACTGTAAGGTTACTGATTAACACACAGTTTTCACATCTCTTCCTCCCTCTATTGTATCTGGGCTCCCTCATTTGTGACCATCCCACAACAAACACATCTCATGGTGTGCATCTTCATCAACCTTCTCTCGGCAGTTTCCCTTTCTTATATTTCTCCCATTGCCCCCTTTCCTACATTACAACAGCGACTACACTTCAAAACTACTTCAATGGCTGTAAAGTGCTTTTGCACGTCCTGAGGGCGTGAAAGGCGCTATATAAATGCAAATCTTTCCCTTTTTTAGTTTAACTGATTTTAAAACCCTTTGTTCCTTTTTGATTTTACTTCTTATCTAGTGTCCACTTTTACTTTTTCCTTCCCTCGGGTATTATTTAATTTGCCGTGTCTCGGATGGTCCTCTTTGTCATGTACTTCCCACTGGTGTTCTATCTCACCCTAGTTCCTCTCTCCTGCCCCTCTTTACCTTTTCTTCCCATCTTGAGTCTGTGGTTCCCTTGGTGTATTTCTGCCCATGTTTAAATTCTCGCTGTCTCTGGGCCCCGATGATTCTCGATGTTTTTGAGGTTTTTAAATTTAATTTTACAGGAGTCTCTGGAGCAGTTGCCACGAGTTTGTTCCACTGCACCGATTAAACAAACAAATCTCACCAACAAGAGATTGTCACTCGGTTTGCCCGCCCTGACCTCAGGTGACATTGGGACCATCCGCACCACCTGTGACTGAGACCGACGCCCATCAGTTTGCAGCTGGCAGGAGGCAGGTAGGCGGTGTGAAATTATGGGATGGAGCTGCTAGTGACCCTTCACCCCGCAGATTGTCAGCGGGGCGGAGTTTTTCCCACCCTCACTCAGTCCCGGACAGAAGAAGGGAAAGAGTCTCTCAGTGAAAGTGTGGGTGAAGGTATGCAGATGGGACATGTTGTCCGCATTGTAAAATGACACCTGTCCACCCTCATAGTCCAGGAACACCCCGATCTTCCGGGGATCCCCACTCGGGGTGAGGGGGGTATCAGAGGGGGAGGTGCCGGCAAAATAGCCAATTCCCGGTTCCAGCCCCACAGTCCAGTATCCGGCCTCAGGTGTCGGTTCAATGTTCCCTTTCATTGTGATTCTCTCTTTTTCCTTTTGACAGACTCTCGGGCCACTCCCAGGCGCCACCGTGTCTTGTTCCCCACCTCCACCTCCCAGTAATGTATTTTGCTATCGTCCCAGTAGTGTCTCCCTGATGTGAATGACTCCGATCCCAGGGCAAAGGGCCAGAAATCAAACCTCTCCGGGGTGTCAGGGAGCTCCTGCCATGTGCCTCCGTCTCTCACACTGGTCCGGTCCACAGACACGATGAGCCAGGGATTCGCTGTGTTCGGATCCAGAGTCAGAGAGGCTGGAGCTGGGGGAAAGTTACAATAACACAGTGAGCGGTTTAGTTTGTTGCTGTGATTTATTCAAACACTTTCCCTTTTTAAAGTGGCCATTCGGGGGATTCCCGGGGACTGCGGTGTATTTAAAGGGCTCCAGGTTCTGTTATTGGAATCTGCTCTGACCCGGGAGTTTACGCTCCTGGGGTCGCTCTGACCTCTGCTGCCCACTGCGATCTGACCAGGAACTCTGCGGCCCCCCGGTCCCCTGCTGTTCTCAGCGGCTGCAGAGTGACCCAGGGACCTTCAGAAACACACAAGGAATCGGCGCCAGAGGCTACGGTGGGGCTTCCAAACGGAAGAGCGGGGAAAGGTACAGACACCGGAAGGAAAGAGAGAAGGGAAGGGAAAAGAAGCAAAAGAATGGGAACTGCTGCAGAGGAGAAGAGAGAACCCAGAGGAGGAGGGAAACTAAGTTTATAAAAAAAACTGACATCCTGATATCCATAAATCTCAATAGACTCCAACACACAATCAGCCAAACCTAAACTGATCGACATAACAGGACAGGTGGAAGCGGCATTTCTACAGGAGACCCTCCTCATCGCCCTCAGAACACACCAGGTTTATGAGTGAGTGGGTGGGACAAATGCTGGCCGCCTTCTCCTCAGCCAAGAGCAGAGGACAGTCACACTAATCACCAGCAACCTCCCCATTACTCTGGAGACACACATTCCTGGAGAAGGAGGCCGCTCCATCCGAATGAAAATTAATTAAGAGGACAAACCAAAGTGATGCTTCAGTTCAGTGTCCTGAATGAGGAGTCCCCGCTTCAGCATTCCTCACACTCGCCCCACCTATGGACAACACAGGAACCAGGAGTGGAGACCCAGACTGTGCTCTTCACGCCAAACAGGACAAGCTCCCAGCGGACACAGGACACGGGGACAAGCAGCCTGAATAATCCGAGATCAAAGTAGTGTCCTGGGCCTAGAGGATGTATGGCGGGCCCACACCCCAAAGAGAAGGAATTCACCTTCTACTTGAACCGACACCAGACACACTCCAGGATCGGCTACTCCTCCCTGAAGCATCCCGTCTATCCCGCCTACCCTGTTGTGATAGGAGGTAAACAGGACTTGCACCAATTAAACTCCACTCAGTCCTCGGAGCCTCACACGTTCCCTCCCACATGTCTCAGAGTTCCTGCCTACCTCCAGGTGAAGATCATCTCCTCACATATACCTTAAGGTGGAAAATGCTTGACTGATCTATTGCACATGGTCACTCTGGACCCCAATCTCAAACACTGAGCTCCAATCTGGAAAAACCACACCAACTGATGCCCACCCTGCCAAGTTTTACAAGGCCACAATCCCGGAGCTTTCTCCCCTCCGGCTGAACCTCCTAAACCCTGTACTGGAGACACTGAACCAGGTACTCTGAAATTCATCACAATCATGTCAACACATAAGAAATGTAAGGTTATCCCAAAATGGTCATCATTCACCCTCCTTAATGCTGGCTGTAAAATATTGGCCAAGGTCCTGCCCTCCTGACTAGACATGGACATCAGTGATAATTTAATCTCTGGTCTGGGAGCTGGTTTATTCTCCTCTCATAAGAACATAAGGAATAAGTGCAGGAATAGGCCATACGGCCCCTCGAGCATGCTCCGCCATTCAATAAGATCATGGCTGATCATCGACCTCAACTCCACTTTCCCGCCCGATCTCCATATCCCTTCATTCCCCTAGAGTCCAAAAATCATTCTATCTCAGCCTTGAATATACTCAAAGACTCAGCATCCACGGCCCTCTGGGGCAGAGAATTCCAAAGATTCAAAACCCACTGAGTGAAGAAATTCCTCCTAATCTCGGTCTTAAATGGCCTACCCCTTATCCTGAGACGATGCTCCCTAGTTCTGGACACTCCAGCCAGGGGAAACATCCACTCAGCATCTACCCTGTGAATCCCCTTCAGAATCTTGTATGTTTCAATGAGATCACATTTCATTTTTCTAAATTCCAGAGAGTATAGGCCCATTCCACACAATCTCTCATTATAGGACAGCCCTCTCATCCCAGGAATCAATCTAGTGAACCTTCATTGCACCGCCTCCAAGGGAAGTATATCCTTCCTTAGATAAGGAGACCAAAACTGTGCCCAGTACTCCAGGTGTGGTCTCACCAATGCGCTGTACAATTGTAGTAAGGCTTCCTTACTCTTATACTCCAACCCCTTTGCAATAAAGGCCAACATGCCATTTGCCTTTCTTATTGCTTGCTCTACCTGCATGGTAGCTTTCTGTGTTTCTTGTTGGAGGACACCCAAATCTCTCTCAACACCAACATTTGAAAGTTTCTCACCATTTAAAAAATATTCTGTTTTTCTAACCTTCCTATCAAAATGAATAACCTCACATGTCCCTACATTATACTCCATATGCCACCTTACTGCCCACTCACTTAGTCTATCTATATCCCTTTGCAGACGCGTTGTGTTCTTCACACAGCTTTCTGTCCCACCAGCTTTGTATCATCAGCAAACTTGGATAAATTATACTCGCTCCCTTCATCTAGGTCATTAATATAGATTGTAAATAGCTGAGGCCCCAACACTGATCCTTGCAGGACACCTCTAGTTATAGCATGCCAACCTGAAAAAGACCCGTTTATCCCTACTCTCTGTTTTCTGTCCATTAACCAATCCTCTATCCATGCTATCACATTACCCCCAACCCCATGAGCCCTAATCTTGTGTAATAACCTTTTATGTGGCACCTTATCGAATGCCTTTTGGAAATCTAAATATATTACATCCACTGGTTCCCCTTTATCTACCCTGCTAATTACATCCTCAAAAAACTCTAATAAATTTGTCAAACACGATTTCCTATTCATAAAACCATGTTTACTCTGCTTAATCATGTTATGATTTTCTAAGTGCCCAGATACCTCTTCCTGGATTCCAACATTTTCCCGACAACTGATGTCAAGGTAACTGGCCTGTAGTTCCCTGTTTTTTCTCTCCCTCCTTTCTTGAATAGCGGTGTTACATTTGCGACCTTCCAATTCACTAGGACCATTCTAGAATCTAGGCAATTTTGGAAGATCAAAACCAATGCATCCACTATCTCTTCAGCCACCTCTTTTAGTATCCTAGGATGTAGGCCGTCAGGTCCAGGGGATTTGTTGGCTCTTATTCCCATTAGTTTCTCTAGTACTTTATCTCTACTTATATTAATTACGTTAAATTCCTCACCCTCTTTGGTTCCCCACCATTTCTGGTATGCTTTTTGTGTCTTCTACTGTGAAGACAGATACAAAATATTTGTTTAACATTTCTGCTATTTCCTCATTCCCCATAATAATTTATCCTGTCTCAGCCTCTGAGGGACCAACGTTTACATTTGCTACTCTCTTCCTTTTTACATACTTGTGGAAGCTCTTACAACCTACTTTAATATTTCTTGCTAGTTTGCTCTCATTCTATTTTTTCCCTTTTTATCAATTTTTTGGTCAACCTTACTGGTTTCTGAAACTTTTCCAATCCTCAAGCTTACTATTATTCTTTGGAACATCATAAGCTTCTTCTTTTAATCTAATGCTATCCTTAACTTCTTTAGTTAGCCACGGTTGGATCACTTTTCCCATGGAGTTTTTGTTTCTCAATGGAATGTATTTTTGTTGAGAATTATGAAATATTTCTTTAAATGCTAGCCACTGCTTATCTACCACCATACCTTTTAATCAATTTTTCCAATCTACCTTAGCCAACTCGCCCTTTGGCTTTATTTAAGCTTAAGATTCTAGTTTTGGACATAGAATTTCACCTTAATTTTGAGAGTGACTTGCCTATCATATTGTGATCACTCTGCCCCAGAGGATCCTTTACTATGAGATTGCTAATTAACCCTGTCTCATTACACAATACAAGATCTAAAGTAACCTGTTCCCTGGTTGGTTCCATGACATATTGTTCAAGGAAACTGTCCAGAATGCATTCCATGAACTTGTCTTCCAGACTACCTTCGCCAATTTGATTTGTCCAGTCTCTGTGGAGATTAAAGTCCCCCAAGATTATTGCATTACCTTTGTTGCAAGATCCTACTATTTCTTGATTAATATTCTGTCCAACGGTATAGCTACTGTTAGAGGACCTATATACTACTTCTACCAGTGTTTTCTGTCCCGTGTTATTCCTTATCTCTACCCATACTGATTCTACTTCCTGATCTTCCGACCCACAATCCTTTCTCACTACTGTCCTATTGTCATCTTTTATTATCAGGGCTACTCCCCATCCTTTTCCATTCTGCCTGTCTTTTAGAAACATCAGGTACCCTGGAACATTTAGTTCCCAACTTTGGCCACCTTGCAACCACGTCTCTGTAATGGCTATTAGATCAAACCCATTTATCTCTATTTGTGCCACTAGTTCGTCTATCTTGTTAAGAATGCTTCACATATTCAGATAAAGAGCCTTTAATTTAAAATGTTCCCATTATTCCCTGCTTTGACCTTATTCTCTGCTGCAGTGCTACCGTTAAACTCTCTGACCCTTCCTGTCACACTCTGCTTATTTTTACCCAAATCGCTACACTGCTCTATTGCCCTGACCTTTCTCTTTAGATTTCTAAATTTCCCCTCACCTGACCCCTCTTTTTTTTTTTTTAGTTTAAATCCCTATCTAAAGCCCTATTTATTCGATTCGCCAGGACGCTGGTCCCAGCCCCTATGGAGCAGCTCCCTTTTTCCCCAGTACTGATTGAAACCCTGTTTTCCCACACCACTCTTTGAGTCTAGGTCGATAAATCAGGAAAAGGAATATAAGAGTTTTACCGGGGTTAATGGCATCTATCATTTCTCTCCACGCTTTGTACTGTAAAGGGCCGTTGAACTTTCCGATCGACAGCTTGCCATCTGCTAATGATGGTTTATAATAGTCCTCACCAGTCCTGTAAATATTAAACAGTTGATGTTATAAATTGACCATAAACTCTTTGCTGAGTTATTTTACTAAATTTTGCAGAGTTTCAGTAAACAGTGTGTCCTACCTCCTCTCCTGACACGTTTCCTCCTGAAACCAATAAAACATAAATCTGAGTTGACGGAGACTGACCGTCTATATCCGGACAGCAGAAATTACACCCACATTGTGACAAGATGCTGAGAATTCCGAATTCTCACTGCCGGGACCGCACAGCTAGAAAGAAGATTTATTTGAAAACCAGGCGGCAGAAATTCCACCAAATTTTATTAAAAGCACTTGAAAGAAAGAGGATGCAGTTGGAAAATCTGATTTGTGTGGTCAGGTTCTGGAACTGAACACCAGTCTCACTCAGAGACACAGTGACTCTCACACCCACCGCACCAGACAAACCCACACACTCACACAA
Organism: Somniosus microcephalus; assembly: GCF_052327205.1. Lineage (NCBI taxonomy): Eukaryota > Metazoa > Chordata > Chondrichthyes > Squaliformes > Somniosidae > Somniosus > Somniosus microcephalus. Next base: position 133,768,673 of record NW_028225179.1, on the reverse strand, counting down.
TGTAACTGGAACTGAACACCAGTCTCACTCAGAGACACAGTGACTCTCACACCCACCGCTCCAGACACACCCACACACTCACACAGTGTAACTGGAACTGAACACCAGTCTCACTCAGAGACACAGTGACTCTCACACCCACCGCACCAGACACACCCACACACTCACACAATGTAACTGGAACTGAACACCAGTCTCACTCAGAGACACAGTGACTCTCACACCCACCGCACCAGACACACCCACACACTCACACAATGTAACTGGAACTGGATTGTAATGTGAGCTCCAGGAGAATATTAGCCACTTGGGGACACAGAAATAATTACAACCTAAGTATTAAGATCACGGCAACACGTTCCCGGATCCTGCAGACAGTGTGGGAGCCGGTTAGTTCAGTCATAACAGCAGATCCGCCCCGGAATAGACAAGAGTCGTTTTAAATCAATTTTGAATTTTTCAGCAAATGCTGCATTTATTTCAACGTTGTCATCGCTTATTTTGCAAATAACCCACAATATAATCCTCACCTTCAGAAAAGTCAGCGCGTCTTGTTGCTCCATCTGTTTCTGCAACTTTGAAAGCTTCTCCTGAATAGAATTTAAATTCACTTGAATTTCTCGAAGGTTTTTCTCCATTCTTTTTAGAATCTTCCCCTCTTGTCTCTTGAGATCTCGGATTAACCGCTGCTCTTTCTCAGTGAGAATCTGGTGCATTTTAGCGAACTCGGATGTGATGTGATTTTGCAGACTGCTCGACTGTTCCTACCAAATGGAACATTATACGGTTTGTACTAAATGTACCGAGGATCTACAAATAGTACCAGATTTCAGAAGAGCCAAGTTCACTAACATGGCAGACGATTTGGAACGGATAAATTGGCCCACCCTTCTGGGTGGTGATGAGACCGATGTAGAATTCAACTGGAATATGTTTAAGAACAAGATAAAAAATGTGGAAGACAAATATGTACCCAAAGTCAAAAGAAGGGACTGTCCCAAGAAAAAGCCATGGTGGCTGACTGGTGATTTACAAAGACAAATAAGATGTAAACAAAAATGTTTCTATAAATTAAAGGCATCTAATACTGAACTAAACAGAGTTGAGTGTAAGGGACAGCTAAAAGAAACAAAGGCTGCTGTTAGATCAGCTCGAAGGATAATGGAAAAGAGAATCATAGACAATTGTGGAAGTATTGAGGAAAGCTTTTTCAGTTATGGGAAGAGTCAGAGAATTGTCAAAGACGGTATTGGGACATTGAAGGATGTTCAGGGACAGATTACAAAGATCTCACTGGGTATGGCAGAAATATTAAATAAGGATTCAATTGCATCGTTCATCAAAGATGATGCTTGACTATTAGAATCGGATGATTTTAACAATAAACCTAGTAATATTAACATAGATGAACATATTGTTTTAGATAGAATTAAGAACCTGAAAATAGATAGAGCAGCCGGGCTGTCAGGGAGATGGGACACGTGCTGTGCAGCCCTGAGCCCATATTGTTAATAGCTCACCGCACTCTGGGATGTTTCCCATAGATTGGAAGGAGTCTAATGTAGTTCCCATCTTTAAAAAAGGTAAAAGACAGTACCGGGTAAGTATAGGCCCAATAATTTGACATCAGTAATAGGAAAGATGCATAATTAAGGATGCAGTATATGATTGCTTGGATAGAGAGAGACTTGTTAGGGACACCCAACATGGCTTCATAAAAAGGTGATGTCTTACAAATTTGATTATATATTTTAAAGAAGTCTCCAAGATGGTGGAAGAGTGAAACCCAGTAGGCATTGTTTACTTAGACTTCCAAAACGTTTTTTTATAAGGTATCGCTTCTCTATAAGACTAAAGCCTTTGGCATTAGTGTAAATATATTGAGTTGGATGGAGAACTGGCTGGAAGGATGTAGGCAAAACTAGTTATAGATGGATTTGGATTTGTTTGGAGACTGGTCACCAGTGGTGTCCTGCAGGGATCGGTGTTCAGACCGTTGTTCTTCACTATTTTTAAAAATGATCTAGATGTAGGTGTTGGGGGCATGATCTGTAAATTTGCAGGAGATACTGAGATCTGTGCAAGTGTTAGGACTGTAAATGATGCTCGACAGCATCGGGCTGATCTTGATGTGTTTGGAGATTGGGCTCATGATTGGCAAGTGATGTTTAATTTGGGTAAATGCAGTGTTAGGCATGTGGGCAGGACGAATGCTCAACATTCATACACCCTTCAGGGGAAAGCATTCAAGAAGGTGGAGAAAGAAAGATCTGGGCATTCTAGTGCATGGATCTCTAAAGGTTCATGAGCAATGCCATGAAGCAATAGCTAGATTGAATAGGGTGTTGTGGTGAATTCACAGGACAATTGACGATACAATGAGGCAGACTACTTTGTCCTTGTACAAAATCTTGGTCAGCCTCAGTTGGAATGCTGTGTCCAGTTTTGGTCTCCACACATGGTGGGTGTTATTGAGGCTATGGGAAGTGTGCAGAGGAGGAGCCACTGGACTAATTCCCAGTATAAAGCATCCTGGTTATGAACATATGCTAAAAGAGTTGGGACTCTACACTTTGAGAAGTGTAGACTTTGGGGTGATCTGATTAAGGTTTATAAGATTATTAAGGTAATAGATTGTGTTCCAGTTGACAGTTTGTTCCGATTAAATAGATTAGGCGAACCAGGGGTCACAATTTTAAGTTATATAAGGCCAGATCTAGGTTAGATGTCAGGAGGTGGTTCTTTGCCCAGAGAATAGTGGACCTCTGGAACAGGCTGCCATCTCGTGCGGTGGACGCTGATTCGCTGAATTTCTTCTAGTGAGAGCTGGACCTGTTTCTGGCTGGGGTGGACATCACCTCTTACAGAAGGCAGGTACTGCAGGGAACTCAGAGACACAGTGAAAGCCTGGACTTGTTTAGATGGCCTAGATGGGTCGGAAAGAAATTTCCAATATTTCCCCCCCCCAAATTGGCCTGAGTTATTTAACTGTTTTTTCACCTCTCCCAGGAGATCACGTGGTTTTGGGTGGGGTATTTATATTGTGACAAACAAAGTATCACAATTGTGCGGGACAGGCTGGATGGACCAGAGGGTCTTTACCTGTCTCTCGTTGTTCATATGCTTATATAATCATGTACCGGGATAGAGGGAACAAAACTAACCGAGATCCCAGAAGATCAGCACGGGGAGACCTTACCCTAACTTCGGAAATCCGCCGTTTCTGGTTCAGTTCCGTTTCTAGAACCGCCGATTTCTTCTCTGTGAGAGATTCTAAAGAGGATTTCAGCTGATCCTGGGATTGGGAGAGAAAAATCACAAAATCAAAAGGCTGGACTATGGAAATGTGATAAAATAACCAGGTGATAAAATCTGTTCCATTTTACCTTGTAGATTTCAACAGCTTCTTTAATCGACATGAAGTTGTGGGATTTGTGTTCCCGCGCATCTATACAAGTGTAACAGATCAGTTTCTTGTCAGTTTCACAAAACAGCTTCAGTTCTTCCTGATGTTCCTCACAGTGAAGTTTATTTTCCTTCTCTTTCGGATTCAAGTTTATTTTTCGAGCTTTCTCCGCCAGACTGGCTAAGGCCCGATTAATCTTTAGGTTTCTTTCCGGAAACTCCTCTACATTCCTGGCAGGAGTTTCTCTCCTTTTCCCAACACCGTGTGATACAGGAGCGGCAGAAGTTGTGCCCACACTCCAGTGAAACCGGATCGGTGAAGAATTCAAGGCAAATAGGACAAGTTGCCTCCTCTGTCCAACTCTCGGGCTGCTGCCTGGAAGCCATGTTCACGCTCAGCACTTCCTGATTCAACCCGCTTTCAGATTCGATGTTCCCGAGCTCCCGAACACCTTCGGCTCAGCGATTTCCCGAGCAAGTTCGCGGCAATACTCGGAGAATTAAATTCCTGTTAAAACTTTGCAGGTTTCCTGAAAAAGACTTTTGTTGCGAGACAAACCGCACATTTGCTTTCTGTGCAGTGAAGGGCCGTATTAAACAAACCGACTGACTCCGTGCATCACTTTAATGTTGTCTGGAGCCGGGAAACACGCGCTAAAGGTGTAGAAATAATTGCTCTGATCCCAAATGTTTTGCAGATGATGTGAAGATGTCAGAAACTGTGATAATTATCCTGGTTTTGTTAAAATATTTAATTTCACCATCCTTCATACATTGATATGCTTTTTATTGCAGTGTATTGATTTAATATAATGCATTGGAGGCGATGTGCCGTTATGTTGCTCCACATGTTGGCCCGGATTTGAAGTTTGGAGCCACCTCTGGTCATATTTCGGGCCCGAGCAATTTTAAAGCGAGAGGTGGGCGGACTGGGCGGAGTGTCGCTGAATTCCCGGGGAGGAGGGCGCATCGGGTGTGGGGAAGAAGGCAGCCTCCTAACTGTGGAAACACATTCTTGTGCTCAATTCTCACTGCAGCTGGCGGTGCCCGGGCACGGCCGCGCTACAGGAGCGACACCCGGCCCTTCCCCTACCTGTGTCTGCAGAGTCCGGTAACCAGAGAGAGAGCAAAGGTTGATGATAAAGTCACTCACTCACACCCGGCCCTTCCCCTACCTGTGTCTGCAGAGCCCGGTAACCAGAGAGAGAGCAAAGGTTGGTGATAAAGTCACTCACTCACACCCGGCCCTTCCTCTACCTGTGTCTGCAGAGCCCGGTAACCAGAGAGAGAGCAAAGGTTGATGATAAAGTCACTCACTCACACCCGGCCCTTCCTCTACCTGTGTCTGCAGAGCCCGGTAACCAGAGAGAGAGCAAAGGTTGATGATAAAGTCACTCACTCAATAATACAATACAATACAATACAAATCGCTTTATTGGCATGATAAGGTACATCTTATGTTGCCAAAGCATCAAAATACATTTATGGTTGAACACATAAACGCGGTTCCATTCATACAGTGTATAAACAGGTATATCCCTGAGTTTATAAATATATTTTCGCCTTGTTTATATATACTCTTGTCTTAGTTTACTGGTTGTCCCTCTGTTCATGGCAAGCTGTAACATAGTGTGCCGCCAGTGTTACACAGCTTCTCTCCTCCCCCAGTAGGAATGGGAGTTTTTGGTTGTCAGTCAGATTTCTGAATTCAGGGCATATTTGTGAGAATTTTTGATAGAAATTCTCTCTGATGCCCTGATATTTTCCACAGGCTGTGAGGAAGTGCATCTCTGTCTCAACTACTCCCTGACTGCAGTGAGAGCATATTCTGTCTTCTCTTGGCAGCCTGGTCTGCCTGTGTCTGCCTTTTTCGATCGCTAGGCTATGTTCGCTAAGTCTGTACCTTGTCAAGGTTCTTCTCAGTTTGTTATCCTTTACCATGGTCAGGTAATCAGCTATGTTGTATTACCCGGCCCTTCCCCTACCTGTGTCTGCAGAGCCCGGTAACCAGAGAGAGAGCAAAGGTTGATGATAAAGTCACTCACTCACACCCGGCCCTTCCCCCACCTGTGTCTGCAGAGCCCGGTAACCAGAGAGAGAGCAAAGGTTGATGATAAAGTCACTCACTCTCACCCGGCCCGAGTGGGAATGGAACGGTCCCACTCGGACCTCACCGTCCTTGGCCTCTTGTATTGTTCCACGGAAGTTCAACGTAAACTCGAGGAACAGCACCTCATCTTCCGATTAGGCACACTGCAGCCTTCCGGACTCAATATCGAGTTCAACAATTTCACATCATAACCTCGGCCCCTATTTCATTTTTTCTTGTAATTTTTCCACTCCTTTCCCCCCCCCCCCCCCGCCCCACTTTTCCTTTTGTTTCTCTCTCACACCTGGCAGCTATCTCTTGCCCTGCCAGTGCACTTTACACCTAATCTCAGCCTATTGCCATCTCGTCTAGCTTCTAGTGCCTTCTATTGTCTCTTTTTTACTTCTTTTGTTTCTTTTATTCTTTTGTCCGATCGCAGCCCTGCCTCCGATCTATCTTTTCTTTCCAGTTTTGAAGAAGGGTTCGACCCGAAACGTCAACTCAAATTTCTGTCCGCGGATGTTGCCTGGCCTGCTGAGTTTTTCCAGCATTTTCTGTTGTTATTTCGGATTTCCAACATCCGCATTATTTTGCTATCGTTGTAGCCCCTCTTTGCCCAGGCTGCAAGGAGACAAATGACGGACGCTATGTCAGAAAGACATCAATTCTCACCCCAGGTCCAGCCTGGAACTCGTTATCAATACAAGACGCAAGGGCAAAAAAAAGCTTTTCTCCTCATTGATTATTTTAAATATAACTAGTAAACAGCCTCTTCTCCTCTTTCCCCAACCCACAATCCCCCACTGCTAATCTCGCCGTCCAGTTACCTTCGCAGATGTCCCAGGCCGTGAACTTGGCCTCGGCCTGCTCCCCGGGCCTGTCCTCCTCCACGTTAGGGTGCTTGAGCTTCAGCAGCTTCTGCACGGGAATCCTCGTGGCCAGGTAACCGACGGAGGTATAAGGCTCCTGGATCTGTGCTATGGGGTAAATCCCAGCCAGAATCTAGAGGGAGAGGGAGGCAAAACTGCAATCTTCAGAAACGAGCCAAGTGACTCAATGAGGTGAATGGTCGGCCCATGGGGTGATCTAAGTGAGGTGTTTAAGATGATTAAAGGATTCGATAGTGTAGATAGAGAGAAACTATTTCCTCTGGTGGGAGATTCCAGACCAAGGGGGCAGAACCTTCAAATCAGAGCTCGGCCATTTAGGGATGATGTCAGGAAGCACTTCTTCACACAAAGGGTAGTGAAAATCTGGAACTCTCTCCCAAAAAGCTCGTGAGGCTGGGGGTCAATTGCAAATTTCTAAACTGAGATTGATATATTTTTGTTCAGCAAGGGTATTAAGGGATACGAACCAAGGCGGGTAAATGGAGTTAAGATACAGATGAGCCATAATTTAACTGAATGGGGAACAGGCTTGACCCGTTGAATGGCCCCCTCCTGTTCCTAAGTTCCTATCCTCTATTTTGATAGAGGTTTTGATAGAGTAAACAGGGAGAAACTGTTTCCAGTGACAGGAGGGTCAGTAACCAGAGGCCACAGTTTAAAGTAATGCGCAAAAAATCCAAAGGCAAGATGAGGAGAATTTGTTTTTCATACGTAGCGATTTGTTTAAATCTGGGATGCACTGCCTGAAAGGGTGGATGAAGCAGATTCAACTTTCAAAAGGGAATTGGATAAACACTGAAAAGGAAAAAAATTGCAGGGCTGTGGGGGAAAAGAGCAGCAGGGGTGTGGGACTAATTGGATAATTATTTCAAAGAGCGGGCCCAGACACAATGGACCGAATGGCCTCCTCCTGTGCTGTGTGATTCTATGAGAAGAGCGAGGGTTTCTGCTGGTGGTGCTGATGTGGTGCCGGTTTCTGCCAGCAGGTGTCAGACGAGAGTCACACAGAGAACAGCTGAATCCGGGAGAGGCAAAACGCAGCAGCAGCAGCTGGGAAACGACCGGCAGATTTTTATGGAGCAACTCTCACGTTGGATTCGGGCTAAAGAGGGAGGGAGAGCCGGGAGCAGGAGTCGCAATGGACCGGGAGGGAGAAAGAAGAAGACGCAGTCAAAGACATAGGCCTAGAAATAAAGACATAGGCCTAGAAATTCAGTATAGCCGCTTTTGGGGCGGTAAAGTCAGGCGGCCGCTAAAGTTTGCGCCCGACGCAAAGTCGTGCCCCCTTCGCCGATATTCAGTCGCATCGCCCCAAGAGGTTGCTGCTGCGCTAAAACAGGCGATGCACGACTATCTTTAGGCGCTAAGCCGGCGGTGCTGAGCGATACCCCCAAGGCCGGGCGCAGCGCCGGTGCGGCGAGTTCTTGATTGACGGCAGACACTCTGGCGCCGGTCAGCTCTTAAAGGGGGAGGGTCGATTTGTTTGGCTGCCACGCCCTGCACACTGCAGCCCTCAACCTAGGCCTGACCACTTCAACTTCACCTGCACAACGCCCAGGGCTATGGAGAAGGCCAGGGAGAGAGTGCAGCGCTTCAGCGACGGTGACCTGAGGCTGCTGGTTGGCGGAGTGGAGCGCAGGCGCCATGTTCTGTTTCCAGAAGGTGGCAAGAGGCCGCTGCCCAGCGCCTACCGGAAAGCCTGGAGGGAGGTCTCCAACAGGGTGTCTTCCAACAGCGTGGTTGCCAGGACTCCTGTGCAATGCCGGAAGAAGTTCAACGACCTCACTCGGGTTGTCAGGGTGAGTACCCTTTCCAGTGTCCTCCTCATCCCTGCATGTGCACCTCATTTTATGGGCAAAGGGACCTGAAAGCCCTAATGGCCAGCCCTCATCCAGCAGCTATGGGACTGGCATGAAAATCACTTGCACATTCAGCACTTTACACACTGTACAAGCTATTCGACCATGAGAGGCAGTGCAGACAAGATCAGGGCTTCACACTGTCAGGGCCAGTCGACCATGGGAGGCATTGCAGACAAGATCAGGGCTACACACTGTACAAGCTATTCGACCATGGGAGGCAGTGCAGACAAGATCAGGGCTACACACTGTACAAGCTATTCGACCATGGGAGGCAGTGCAGACAAGATCAGGGCTTCACACTGTACTTAGAGGCCGTCCTTTCTCTTGCAGGCCAAGGTGGCGCACAACCGGCGCAACCGAACTGAGACCGGGGGAGGCCGTCCTGACCTCAAAGAGCTCTCCGACCTCGACCAGCGTGTGGAGTGCACTATGGCAGGCCGGCTGATTGGCCCCGTCGCCAGTGGAGATGCCGACCCTGTTCTGGGCACCAATGGTAAGGGCATCACCTTTTGGACCTCTCTCGTTCCACTTGCGCCTCAGATCAGCATCCTTTGCCACTGTCCGACCAATGCGTTGAATGGCAGCACTCATGCCTCCCTCGCTGCCGCCCTGTCCTCACTCTAAAGCTACTCTTGTGCCTTCCTGCTTTCAGATGGTGAATCGCCAGGTGAGGAGGCGGGCCCTCAACCTGCCACTGTCAGCCCTTCGGAAGACGAGGAAGAGGAAGCCGGCCCATCAGTGCCACCCTCAGCCGCGCCAGCCCATGGCGATGTAGGGGACACGTCTTCCCTGGAGGGGAGCCGGGGGGAAGGGTCAGAGGAGAGTGAAGCTCCGGGGCCCAGCGGCCTGCAGCAACGCGGGAGGGGTGGGGAAGCTCAGCGGACTTCTCCCCAGAGGGTGAGTGCGGCCTCCAGTCCTGCGATGGTCAGCGCAGAGGAGGTGCGGCTCCTGGAGGAAATGGCCATCCAGGCTGAGCGCAGGCACACTGAGCTCATGGCTGCAGTGGCAAGGATGCCTGACTCCATTGAGTCCTTGTCAAGGAGTGTGCAGCAATTTGGAGCAGCACAGGCCAGGAGTCTACAGGACTTCGCAGCAGCACAGGCGGCTTCGAGCCAAGTGCTCAGTCGTGCCGTCCATTCACTGGCTGTTGTCATGCGGACACAGACCAGGGCCACACGGGCACTAACTGCTGCCACCCTCGCTGGATCAGCCAGGCATCGCCAGGGCACCCGCCATGCAGCAGCAGCCCAGCAGTCTGTTCTTCAGCTGTTTGCTGCGCATGCTGCAGTGCTGGCCCGTGCGAGTGCCACTGTATCAGGCGACCTGCGATCTGCCAGGTTGGCACCATTCCTGCAGCCGACACTGCCACTCTGCCATTGCAGCTGCCACAAGCTGCTGGACAGACTGCTGCCGCCCAGCCAGAGTTGGAGCAGTCAGCAGCCGGCCACTCCAAGGCCAGAGCTGGTGCAGGCCGACCCCCAAGGGCATCTGCCGTCACGCCATCTGCCCCTCAGCAGCCTTCCCCCAGCCTTGCTGCAGCCACTGGGCTCCCATTGAGGAGGAGCTGCAGGGCGGGCAGGGGCCAGGCAAGGATGCGAAAGGCATCGCCCTTGCAGGGCAAAAAGTAGAACGTATGCTCAAATGCCTGTTGTGTTTTTGTAAGGCCGAGACTGGTGTCTTTCTTTCTTTTTGTAAGGCCGAGACTGGTAGTTTTGTGTTTTTGGAGGAGGCTTCTCCACATGAGGATGTAATGTGGGAAGGGCAGAGGTTTGCAATAAATTATTGTTGTTAAATTGCACTGTGCATTGTCTTTTTGTAAAGTCCTGGTTGCCCTGCTCGGCTGAGGGCTTGTGGAGCGGCTACATTCATCTGCTGACATTGGCACAAGCCATTCCCTGAGAGGGGGCCTAGAACCGATGTTCAATAAGCCGGCGACGGGCGGCTCTTGCACTTTCTGCCTCCCTCCTGTGCTGGTCCTCCTCCTCCTCCTCCTCCTCAGGTGGTCCTCCAATCTCTGGTGGCAGTGGCTGAGTCCTGCGGATAGCCAGGTTGTGCAGCATGCAGCAAACGACCACGAAATGGGAGACTCGCTCCGGTGAATATTGTAGGGCTCCACCGGAACGATCCAGACAGTGGAACCGTTGCTTCAGGATGCCGATTGTTTGTTCGATGATGTTCCTAGTCGCTTGATGGCTATCATTGTATCCCTCTTCAGCAGGGGTGCTGGGCGCATGGAGCGGGGTCATCAGCCAGGTACACAAAGGATAGCCTTTGTCCTCGATAAGCCATCCTCGTGGGTGAGGCTGGGCCTGGAACATGTCTGCCACAGAAGTCTGGCGCAGGATGAAGGCATCGTGGCTGCTGCCTGGAAAGCGGGCATTGACAGCTAGGATGAGCTGCCTGTGGTCACACACCAGCTGGACGTTCAGCGAATGGTAGCCCTTCCGGTTGCGGTAATCCTCGGCATTCTCCAGAGGTGCCCGCAAAGCCACATGCGTGCAGTCAATGGCACCCTGCACCATGGGGAAGCCCACGAATGCTGCAAAGCCCATTGCACGCTGTTGCTGCTTGGCAAGGGCCATGGAGAAGGAGATGAACTGACGTCTCCTTTTGAAAAGGGCATTGGTGACCTGGCGGATGCAGCAATGCACGGCGAACTGGGAGATGTTGGAAATGTCCCCAGCAGCGGATTGGAAGGAGCCGGTGGCATAGAAGTTGAGAGCCACCGTCACCTTCACTGCCACCGACAGAGACGTCCTGCTCCTCAGCTGTGGCTGCAGATCACCGCCAAGCAGGCGGCAGATCTCTGTGACCACCTCCCTTCGGAATCGCAGCCTCCGAACACACTGCTCATCAGACATGTTGAGATAGGAGAACTGCTGGCGGTATACCCTGGGTGGGTAAGGCCTCCTTTGCCGACGCCTGTTGCCCCCTTTCCGTCTAGCCAGGGCTGCCACTCTCTCACGGCATCTGTGAGCCCTTTGGATGTAATTGAGAAAGCCAGCGTTTACACCCATTGCAGCCCCCATAATATGCAGGCAAACAATGAGATATCAATGAAGGCAAAGACAAGTGGAAAGCTGTGGCCTGAAGCCACAAGTACCGGTCCGAGTGGTGAGCCAAAGCAAAAAGCTCTCTACCTTGGTCCCTCTGCAAAGATCCGTGTCTCAAGAAGGAGTGCTGCGAAATGGCAGCCTTTTATAGTGCAGGAGGTGTGCCCTTTAATTTGCGCCCCCCGCGCCCTGCTTCGTCTGAGCACCGTTCCACTCTAACAGTCGCTAGGGGCGCCAAGCGCACAATGGGGCGTCGCGACTGAATTTCCGGTTTGGGGCACACAAAGGGCGTTGCACGAAGAAATTACGTCATGATCTGCGCGCGCAGCTGAGCGCGCGCAAAGACTTTGCGCCGCCGCTAAATCTTGAGTGAAGTTGGGGCGAGGCGCAGATCGCGCTGCGCCCAGCCGCTAGCCGCCTAGCGCCCGACATCTACTCCTCCTAAGGTGCTACCGGCTGGCGCAACCAACTGAATTTCTAGGCCATAGACTTTAAAAGGAGTTATTTTGAAGGGAATTTTTTAAAATTTTTTTGAATCATTCTCAGGCTGTGCCGGAATTGGAAAGGCCTCATTACTGTTCTTCCCTCATTGACCCGGCCACACAGAGGGAGCAAGTGGTTATGGAAGAGAGTTCCAAAGAGCAGGGGCGTAGTGACTGCTTCAGATGGTTGAGTCACACAGACTAGACAACCTTAACTTCAATTCAAGCTTAGGACAGAGTTGCCTAATCTCAGCCAGGACTGCACTCGGGACATCCAATTGACCTACAGAGTCATAGATTTAAACAGCACAGAAAGAGGCCCTTCGGCCCATCGTGTCCGCGCCGGCCATCAAGCCCTGTCTATTCTAATCCCATTTTCCAGCACTTGGTCCGTAGCCTTGTATGCTATGGCGTTTCAAGTGCTCATCTAAATGTTTCTTGAATGTTGTGAGGGTTCCTGCCTCTACCACCCTTTCAGGCACTGAGTTCCAGATTCCAACCACCCTCTGGGTGAAAATGGTTTTCCTCAAATCCCCTCTAAACCTCCTGCCCCTTATCTTGAAACTTTGCCCCCTGGTTATTGACCCCTCTACTAAGGGGAAAAGTTCCTTTCTATCTACCCTATCTATGCCCCTCATAATGTTGTACACCTCAATCAAGTCACCCCTCAGCCTTCTCTGCTCTAAGGAAAACAACCCCAGCCTGTCCAGTCTCTCCTCATAGCTGAAGCGCTCCAGCCCAGGTAACATCCTGGTGAATCTCCTCTGCACCCTCTCCAATGCAATCACATCCTTCCTATAGTGTGGCGACCAGAACTGCACACAGTATTCCAGCTGTGGCCTAACTAGCATTTTGTACAGCTCCATCATAACCTCCCTGCTCTTATACCCTATGCCTCGGCTAATGAAGGCAAGTATCCCATATGCCCTTTTAACCACCTTATCTACCTGTCCTGCTGCCTTCAGGGATCTATGTACATGCACACCAAGGTCCCTCTGATCCTCTGTCCTTCCTAGGGTCCTACCATTCATTGTATATTCCCTTGCCTTGTTAGTCCTCCCAAAATGCATCACCTCACACGTTTCAGGGTTAAATTCCATTTGCCACTGTTCTGCCCATCTGACCAACCCATCTATATCGTCCTGTAGCCCGAGGCTTCCCTCCTCGCTATTTACCACACCATCAATTTTCATGTCATTTGCGAACTTACTGATCATACCTCCTACATTCATATCTAAATCATTAATGTACACTACAAACAGCAAAGAACCCAGCACCGATCCCTGCAGTTCACCACTGGACACAGGCTTCCAGTCACAAAAACAACCTTCGACCAACACCCTCTGCCTCCTGCCAGTAAGTCAATTTTGGATCCAATGTGCCAAATTGCCCTGGATCCCATGGGCTCTTACCTTCTTGACCAGTCTCCCATGTGGGACTTTGTCAAAAGCCTTACTGAAGTCCATGTAGACTACATCAACTGCACTACCCTCATCCACACACCTAGTCACCCCCTCGAAAAATTCAATCAAATTGGTAAGACATGATCCCCCCCCGACAAAGCCATGCTGACTATCCTTGATTAATCCTTGCCTCTCCAAGTGGAGACTAATTCTGTCCCTCAGAATTTTTGCCAACAATTTCCCAGCACCGAAGTTCGGCTCACTGGTCTATAATTCCCTGGTTTATCCCTACTACCCTTCTTGAACAATGGTACTACGTTAGCAGTCCTCTGGCACCTCCCCTGTGGCCAGAGAGGTTCTGAAAATTTGTGCCAGAGCCCCTGCAATCTCCTCCCTTGCCTCACACTGGGATACATCTCGTCAGGACCTTTGCACTCGTAGTGACCTCCGCACTCCAAGGGGTTGGGGGGAGGGGGACGTGCCTGGGGAAAATCTGCTGGATTCCTGCCCTTGAACACAATGCAGCAACAACCTATTCACTATGCAGTGCACGTGTTTGCATTTTGGGCAAGAACACCATCAAACTGGTCTGGCTGGTCTAGGACAAAGCAGCCCGCTTGATTGGCACCCCCTCTACCACTGTAAACATTCACTCCTTCCATCACCGGCGTACCGTGGCTGCAGTGTGTACCATCTACAAGATACACTGCAGCAACTCGCCAAGGCTTCTTCGGCAGCACCTCCCAAACCCGCGACCTCTACCACTGAGAAGGACAAGGGCAGCAGGCGCATGGGAACACCACCACCTCCAAGTTCCCCTCCAAGTCACACTCCATCCTGACTTCAAAGTATATCAGCCATTCCTTCATTGTCGCTGGGTTAAAATCCTGGAATTCACTCCCTAACAGCACTGTGGAAGTACCTTCACCACACGGACTGCCGCGGTTCAAGGAGACAGCTCACCCTCACCTTCTCGAGGGCAATCAGGGATGGGCAATAAATGCTGGCTTTGCCAGCGACACCCACATCCCGGGAATAAATAAACATGCTTCCACTGTGGAGTAGCATTCTCCGAGTCTCGGCTCACAGTGTATTGGATAAGGTACGGGAGGGCGCCAGGCGCCTGTGCTCAGTACCCCAGCAAGGAGTCAGCGGCTTCAGCGTGATTTGAACTGCGGAGGTAGTGGGAAACAGACGGAGTTTATAAGATGACAGCACATCATGGTGTACAATTCTGGGCACCACACTTTAGGAAGGATGTTGAGACCCTGGAGAGGATACAGAGGAGGCTTACCAGGATGATACCAGGGATGAGGGACTTCAGTTATGTGGAGAGACTGGAGAAGCTGGGATCGCTCTCCTTAGAGCAGAGATGGTTCTGGAGGCATTCGAAATTAAACGGGATTTTGATAGAACAAGTCGGGAGAAACTATTTCCTCCGGTAAGTGAGTCGGTAACTGGAGGTCACAGATTTAAAATAATTGGCAAAAGAACTAGCGGGGAAATGAGGAGACATTTCTTCACACAGAGGGTTGTTCAGGTCTGGATCGCACTACCTGAAAGTGTGGTGGAATCAGATTCCACAGTAACTTTCAAAGGCAATTGGACATTTACCTGAAGAGGACTAATTTCCAGGGTTGTGGGGAAAAAGCTGTGTTGTGGGACTAAACTGGACAGAACTTTCAAAGAGCCGGCACAGGCATGACAGGCCGAATGGCCTCCTTCTGTGCTGTAAGATTGGATGAGGATTATGAAATGACTTGTATCGGTCCAGAGTGTTCCCGTCCCTTGTGCCGGAGCTCGTTTCCTGGGCCTGCCCCGATTCCCAGCCTTACCTTTTCCTCGCCTGATGGTCTCGCAGGTTTTCAGGAGTTGTTTGGGCCCCACGGCCGTTGTTCTGATTCGCCTCCGTCGCCTCCGCTTCTGAAACACTAAAACCCCACAACAGACAGGTGAAGGAAACCACAGCCCCACCGGTCGAGCTTGAATAACTGAAGAGCCCCACCTTTACACCAGCTCAAGGTTTTTGAAGTTATTAAAACTGGATGTCAGTCACTGTGTCTGTCACGAAGGTGGGGTGGGGGGGAATTAACCCTCTCACTCAGACACGGCGCAGGCCCTCCCGCTACTTACCGGCGCTCGGCTCCGTCTCGCCCGGTTTCTCCCGCGGGTACGACGTGAAGCAGAGCAGGTGGAGCTGAGGGAAGTTCTGCTGGGAATAATGTTTCCAGGCCGCCACTAGGGAGGGCGGAGCGAGGTCGATCTTATTCAGCACCAGGATAATGCTCCTCTTCATCTCCCGCCTTACCTAGTCGGAAAGTGCCGGGGAAATTGAATCACCTGCGGAGAGAGGAAGGGACTGGCTCAAGAAAGAAATCAGTCAGTGCAGGTGTACCAGGTAGAACAGCCAGAGTAACATTTTAATATGTCTGTGTATTATAAAATATAATTGTGTGTGTGTATATAGCTACATATACTAATCTATATATCTATATATATATATATATACACATATATACACACATTAAAAACTGATTCTGCGGTAGCTGCAAAGGACAAGGTTGGGCCTGGAGTGTAGGAGACATTGCCTCATTGACCGTCCATGACAAGAGAGAAGAAAAATAGTAGGTATATAGTGAATCAGTCAAGAACACGGAAGGGAGGAAACAACAGCAACTTGCATTTTTATAGCGCCTTGAACGTAGTAAAACATCCCAAGGCGCTTCACAGAAGTGTTATCAAACAAAATTTGACACCAAATCACATCAGGAGACATTAGGACAGGTGACCAAAAGCTTTGTCAAAGAGGCAGGTTTTAAGGTGTGTCATAAAGGAGGATAGAGGTAGGGAGGTGGCGAGGTTTAGGGAGGGAATTCCAGAGCTTAGGGCCCAGGCAGCTGAAGGCACGGCCACCAATGGTGGGGCAACGGAAATCGCGGATGCCTTAGAGGCCAGAATTGGAGGAGTGCAGTGATCCCGGAAGGCTGTAGGGCTGGAGGAGGTTACAGAGATGGGGAAGGGTGAGGCCATGGAGGGATTTGAACACAAGGATGTGAATTTTAAAATCGAGGCGTTGCCGGCCCAGGAGCTACTGTAGGTCAGCGAGCACAGGGGGTGATGGGTGAACGGGACTTGGTGCGAGTTAGAATACGGGGAGCAGAGTTTTGGAGGAGCTCAGGTTTACGGAGGGTGCAAGGTGAGAGGTCAGCCAGGAGAGCCTTGGAATAGTCGAGTCTCGAGGTAACAAAGGCCTGGATAAGGGTGGCAGCAGCAGCTGAGCTGAGGCAGCGGCGGAGACGGGCGATGTCACTGAGGTGGAAGTAGGCAACTGTATGAATAAGAGCTAGTTATGGATGTACTAGGAAGAGATAAGAGAGGAAGGCCATAACTGAAAGGCACGATTTCTCATTAGTGAGTACAATGAACAAGAAGCAGATGTTATTGCGCAGTCTCACTGAACATAAGAAATAGGAGCTGGAGTAAACCAGGTGGCCCTTCGAGCCTGCTCCGCCATTCAACAGGATCATGGCTGATCTACTACCTCAACTCCACCTTCCCGCAATATCCCCAAATCCCTTCGGTCCCAAACATTTATCCACCTCTGTCTTGAATATACTCAACGACTGAGCATCCACAGCTCTCTTGGGTAGAGAATTCCAAAGATTCACAACCCTTTGAGTGAAGAAATTTCTCCTCATCTCAGTCCTAAATGGCCGACCCCTTATTCTGAGACTGTGACCCCGTGTTCTAGATACCCCAGCGAGGGGAAACATTTTCTCAGCATTAACCCTGTCAAGCCCCTTAAGAATTTTATATGTTTCAATGAGATCACCTCTCATTCTTCTAAACTCTAGGGAATTTAGGCCTAGTCTACTCAATCTCTCCTCATAGGGCAATCCCCTCCTCCCAGGAACCAGGCTAGTGAACCTTCGTTGCACTCCCTCTAAGGCAGGTATGTCTTTCCTTAGGTAAGGAGACCAGAACTGTACACAGTACTCCAGGTGTGGCCTCACCAATGCCCTGTATAATTGTAGTAAGAATTCTTTACTCTTATACTCTAAATCCCTTCGTAACAAAAGCTAACATACTGTTTGCTTTCCTAATTGCTTGCTGTACCTGCATGTCAACTTTCTGTGATTCATGTGCAAGGACACCAAAGGTTCCTCTGAATGCAAACATTTCCCAGACTCTCACCGGTCAAAAAATATTCTGCTTTTTCGATTTACCTACCAAAGTGGATAACTTCACACTCCCCCACATTGTGTTCCATTTGCCATGTTCTTGCCCCCTCAGTCAACCTGTCTATATCTCTCTGCAGTCTCTTTGCGTTCTCCTCACAGCTTACTTTCCCACCTAACTTTGTATCATCAGCAAACTTGGATACATTACACTCAGTCCCTTCATCTAAGTAATTAATATAGATTGTAAATAGCTGAGACCCAAGCACTGATCTTTGCAGTACCCCGCTAGTTGCAGCCTGCCAACCCGAAAAAGTCCTGTTTTTCGGGATGAAGGGAGATTAAACGGAGGCAAAGAGGACGCGATGGCATAATGGCAATGAGGCCCATTGTGCCGACCAGGGCAGCAACATGCCCACAATGGTGGTGTCAGGAATGAAGAGACAGACACTTCATGTGACAGTAACATCACCCAGGATACATCAGAGCAACTAATGCGATATCACCAAGACCAGCAGCCATTCAGCAAACGGTGAGTTTACATATTGCAGTAGCAATTACCCCATCGTTGGTGCAAAGATTTACAACACTTGTTCAGTCCGAACCTTCTTTCAGACTGAAGCCACTAACCCGAGGCCCGTTCGCTGTACATACCGGGTGCCTGATGTCCGTGATCAGCAATACAATGTCAGACATCTCCAAGATTCTCCATAGTTGTCGCCAGGTCTACAGGACAGAGACAGGGGAAGAATGAATATAAAAACTGCGATAATGATGCAAGGAATAGATGACTGTCAGGGACAGAGTGCATTTTCTGCATGGAGACATGTCGAAACATTTCAAGACATGTTCTAACTACAATGGTACATAGAGAAAAACAAATGCACGAGTACACAGCCACCACCCAACCCATTCCACCAGGCAGCACCCGACCCATTCCACCAGGCAGCACCCGACCCATTCCACCAGGCAGCAGCCAACCAACCCTCCCACCAGATACTAGCTCTCCTGTACATCTTTTCCAGCTCAGCTACGTCCTTCCTATAGCAAGGGTTCCAGAATTCCACAATATACCCTAGGTATGGCAGGGTAACCTCTTTCGATCTACACTCCGATTCCTCCCAATCCCTCTCCTCACTAACTTCGTGACAATTTCAAATTATTGATCCCTCGTCACTGACTCCCCAACCAGAGGAAACAGTCTTTCTCTCTTCACTCTATCAGGACCCTGCATAATTTCATAAACCACCCCAAATCACCCCTGCTCCACTAGAAATAGCCCCAGTATCTTTTGTCTTGCAGTGGAGACGTTCAACCGAAGCCCCATCTGCCCTCTCAGGAGGACATAATCCCATGGAGTGATTCCAAAGAAGAGCAGGGGGAAGTTCTCCCCGGTGTCCTGACCCATGTTAATCCCTCAACCAACATCAGTAAGAAACAGATTATCTGGTCATTATCCCAATGCTGTTTGTGGGAGCTTGCTGTGCACAGATTGGCTGCCGTGTTTCCTACATTACAACAGTGACTATGCTTCAAAAAGTACTCCATTGGCTGTAAAGTGCTTTGTGATACCCTGAGATCATGAAAAGTGCTGTATAAATGCAAGTTCTTTCTTATCTCAAGTTTTCCACCTATCTATAGCTTCCTACACCTGGCATCATCTCGGCGACTGTTATCTGCGATGGCCGCTCTCCTCACCTCCAAGTTGTGCTCGAAGTAACTGAGTTTCACAGGATCAAATGTGCTGTAAATCTTATCCAGGTATTCACGGAATGCCTTCTCCTCCTGCACCAGAAGCTGCTCCTTCGTCATTGCGTAGTTCCAAGGAGAACGTTTTGGAAAATCCAACACTGGGCACGAGAGAGAGAAAAACAAACATCATCTAAAAGCACAACTTACAAAAAGCAAAATCTGTCTTACAGAAGCTGTACTTCACCCGGTGGTGAAGGTCTAACACCCAGCACCACAGAAAGGACACAGGT
Source organism: Somniosus microcephalus (assembly GCF_052327205.1). NCBI lineage: Eukaryota > Metazoa > Chordata > Chondrichthyes > Squaliformes > Somniosidae > Somniosus > Somniosus microcephalus. Next base: position 133,749,329 of record NW_028225179.1, on the reverse strand, counting down.
TTGGTTCCCCAGTGAGTTACATCCAGCAGGAATCTCCCTGCAAGGTAAACCAAGCACTGGGGTACATTTCTAGAGGGATAGAATTGAAAAGCCTCTTGTTAAGCTTCTATCGAACCTTGGTTAGATCACACTTGGAGTACTGTGAACAGTTCTGGTCTCCATAATTATAAAAAGGATGTAGAGGCAGTGGAGAAGATGCAAAAAAGATTCACAAGGATGATACCAGTACTGAGAGGATGTAGATATCAGGAAAGCCTGAACAGGCTGGGACTTTCCTAGAGGCGGCTGAGGGGTGACCTGATAGAGGTCATGAAGATTATGAAAGGTTATGATACAGTAGAAGACCAGAGGTCATAAATATTCAGATAATCACTAATAAATCCAATAGGGAATTCAGGAGCAACTTCTTTACCCAAAGAGTGGTGAGAATGTGGAACTCTCTACCACAAGGTGTATTCGGGGCAAATACCACAGATACATTTAAGGGGAAGCCACATGTGCACATGAGGGAGAAACAAATATGTTGATAGGGTTCGATGAAGAGGGGTGGGAGGAGGCTCGTGTGGACCATAAACGCAGCATAGACCAGTTGGGCCGAATGGCCTGTTTCTGTGCTGTACATTCTATGTAATTCTAAGTAAAGAAAGTACTTGCATTTTATATGGCACCTTTCACGACCTCAGGATGTCCCAAAGTGCTTCACAGCCAATGCAGTACTTTTGAAGTTGTCGTCACTGTTCTAATGTAGGAGACGCAGCAGCCATTTGCACACAGCAAGCTCCCAATGTGATAATGACCAGATAATCTGTTTTTAGTGATGTTTGTCGAGGGATCAATAATGGCCAGGAGACCGGGGAGAACTCCTCTGCTCTACTTCGAAATAGTGTTGTGGGATCTTTTATGTCCACCAGCTATTGCAGATGGAGCCTCAGTTTAATGTCTCATCCGAGAGATGGCTCCTCCGACAGCGCAGCACTCCCTCAGTGCTGCCTTGAAGAGTCAGCTGAGATTATGTGCTTGAACTCACAATCTTCTGACTCAGAGGCAAGAGTGGTTCCCAATGAACTACAGCTAACTCCAAGGTAGGGGGAAGGCCGAAGGACATCCTGACTGGTCACACCTAATAGTCAGCTAGTTGCCTAGTCAGTTCCAGTGATGTAAATGTAATTCATTTGGACTGGGACAAACACAATGTTAATTTACGTTGCGGGGAGGGTGAAAGAAGTAAACTGTGTGCTGCAGTTATCCCTGGATTTAAATCCAGTCCAGAATGATAAGGGTGAAAGTCTCAAATGTCTTCTGAGTTCAAGGGAAGTGACTCTTGGTTCCCTCAACCCACATCCTTTTGGGCAGGGCCCACAAAACACAGCTGGCTTTATTACTGCATTGTCACTCAGAGACTGCAGGACGGCTTAATGTCAGACTGGTACAATAGGGGGCGCTCTTTTCAGGTTCAGTCAAGGCACATAGATCGAGAAATGTAGAGGGAGCTTTACTCTGTATCTAACCCGTACCGTACCTGCCCTGGGAGTGTTTGATGGGTCAGTGTAGAGGGAACTTTACTCTGTCTCTAACCCGTGCTGTACCTGTCCTGGGAGTGTTTGATGGGAATGTACAAAGGGAGCTTTAACCTGTATCTAATCCGTACCGTACCTGCCCTGGGAGTGTTTGATGGTACTGTACAGAGGGAGCTTTACTCTATAACTAACCCGTACTGTACCTGCCCTGGGAGTGTTTGATGGGACAGTGTAGAGGGAGCTTTACTCTGTGTCTAACTCATGCTGTACCTGCCCTGGGAGTGTTTGATGGGACAGTGTAGAGGGAGCTTTACTCTGTGTCTAACCCATGCTGTACCTGCCCTGGGAGTGTTTGATGGGACAGTGTAGAAGGAGCTTTACTCTGTATCTAACCCATGCTGTACCTGCCCTGGGAGTGTTTGATGGGACAGTGTAGAGGGAGCTTTACTCTGTGTCTAACCCATGCTGTACTTGCCCTGGGAGTGTTTGATGGGACAGTGTAGAGGGAGCTTTACTCTGTATCTAACCCATGCTGTACCTGCCCTGGGAGTGTTTGATGCGACAGTGTAGAGAGAGATTTGCTCTGTATCTAACCCATGCTGTACCTGCCCTGGGAGTGTTTGATGGGACAGTGTAGAGGGAGCTTTACTCTGTATCCAACTGAGCTTTGGCAGTGCTTGATGCTGACGCTGGGTACCTGAAATAGGAAGTGCTCCAGTTCTCGGTGCCAACGTCTTTCACAGTGTTGAGGGTAAAGTTAAACAATTTTGTTTGTTTAAATTATTAATCCATGTTTCCAAAAACATCTGTGGTGACATTGTCCCTGCTGTGGGCGAGGGTTATGGGGCTCCTGCCGTAGCGGCTGCTGTTGGTGACAGGGCAGTTTTTACAGTGTGTGACGTCAGCAATGTCAGTCACAGAAACGCTGATCACTGCGGAATGTGAACAATCCAGGTTTTCTGTGAAGCGAGCTACAGCCCCAGGCCAGAGCTGGAGGGAACAGCCAGAAACCTGCTCTACCCAGCACGGGTCTGCTGATGCCCCTTTCAACTGGCCACTGCCCATTAACCCTGGGACGGCACCGTCCATTCTTGATGATTTTCCTCCACTCTTCTCCTGAAGGCGCTGGGGTGCAGTTCCACGGTGGCCAGCTGCCACTCAGTACCTCACCCAATCTCAACGCACCAGACTAACCGGCAGGATATTCGCCCGTGGAAGGCATCGCGGCCAACCCTGAACATGTCGTCACCCGATATCCGCACAGGCATTTTCCAGCGGAATAAGGAGCGGGAATCCCGGCTGAACTCCACCCCGCCTCCCACTCCACACCTCCTCCTCTAGCCCAGGGGTCACTCAGGCTAATTATAATGACATTACCACCACTTCAGCAGTGATCAGCGAGCTCAGCACAGGCCAGAGCACGAACCTGGGGCCTTCCTGGTCTGTGTCACTCAGTTCCAGACCTTTGAGAAATCAGGGGCGTTATTTTAAAAACCAAATAAGTGATATTATAGGCTCCACATTCCTCTATCCCTAGTAATAGTTGTGACTGCTTTAGTTAACTTTGACAAACTGTCTGCTTTCCTCCCAGCCCAGTGTGTTGTCCAGGCTCAGAGGTCACCCAGACATCCAATGGGACCAGCCAGGTGGAAAGGGACTGTACAGGGGAGATTTAATAAGTCCCACTCCAGAGACTTTAACACATAATCCAGGCTAACACTCCCAGTGCAGTACTGAGGGAGTGCTACACTGTCAAAGGTGCCGTCTTATGGGACGTTAAACCAAGGCCCTGTCTGCCTTCTCAGGTGGGTATAAACGATCCCATGCCACGATTCAAAGAACAACAGGGGAGATTTCCCAGTGTCCTGGTCAACATTCCTCCCGAAACTGATACCAACAGAAACACATTACCCAGTCATTTAACTATTTGCTGTTTGTGGGAGTTTGCTTTGTGCGAATTGTCTGTCGTGTTTCCTACATTACAACAGTGACTACACTTTAAAATACTTCACTGGCGGCGATGCGATTTGGGAGGTCCTGAGGAGGTGGAAGAAGTTCTTTCTTTCATTAAGAGTTGACCACAGTGTCGGTTCCCTCACCTGAAGAGCATGGAGCCAGATTTACTGAAATCAATCGCACAACTTGCTACGGTGGAATCTGAACGCTCAACAGCTGGGTTGTTGGCCCGATGTCATCACCGTTGTACTACCCTACCCTACTGCCTGTGGGGGAAGCTCATTCCCCCCCCCCCCCTCCTCTCTGCACAGCAGCAGGACCAAGATCAGTAACTCATCATAAAGGCTGACAATCCAACACCAACTTGCATTTATATAGCACCTTTAATGAAGTAAAACGTCCCAAGGTGCTTCACAGGATTGTAATGAGACAAACATTGACACCGAGCCAAAGGAGGAGATATTAAGACTGGTGATCAAACACTTGGTCAAAGAGGTAGGTTTTAAGCAGCGTCTTAAAGGAGAGAGAGGTAGAGGCGGAGAGGTTTGGGGAGAGATTTCCAGAGCTTAGGGCCTAGATTTAGGTGTCAGCCGTGACTCAGTGGGTAGCACGCTCACATTTGAGTCAGAAGGTTGTAGGTTCGATTTCCACTCCAGGGACTTGAGCACAATATCTAGGCTGACACTCCAGTGGAGTACTGAGGGAGCGCTGCACTGTCGGAGGTGCCGTCTTTCAGATGAGACGTTAAACTGAGGCCCCGTCTGCTCTCTCAGGGGGAAGTAAAAGATCTCACGGCACTGTTTCAAAGAGCTGGGGAGTTCTCCCTCAACCAACATCGCTGATTGTCTGGTGATTATCACATTACCGTTTGTGGGAGCTTGCTGTGCACAAAATTGACTGCTGCATTTCCGAAATTACAACAGTGACTACACTTCAAAAGTATTTCATTGGCTGTAAACCACTTTGCAACGTCTTGGGGTGGTGAAAGGCGCTATATAAATGCAAGTTCTTTCTATTAGATGGCTGAAGGCAAGGCCACCAATGGTGGGGTGAAGGAAGCGGGGGGAATGCTAAACTTCAACCTAAAGCTGTTAAATGGAATCCAGCAACATCGGCTCTGTTGGGAATGTTCTCAATTAAACTTAAAAAAACACTTAATCTTTTGAAACTATTTTGTTCATTCCCTGGACAGTAACTGTCGGCCTTTATACAAAATACACCGAGCACAGCCGTCACTCACCAGATCCGGGCTTGTAAATGTTGACAATGTCTACTTCCAGTTCGGCTTCTGGAATGGGCTCCACATTTTCTCCTGCATGACCTTCTTCCTTCGCTCGATCTCCTCTCGGCTCTCTTTATCGAAATGCAGCCGGAACCTGAGCAACACAGTGACAGATTGGTGTTATACTACACTCGACGTCAGGGTGATTTGAGACAAGCTCCTGCAAAGAGATGGTGGTGGGGGAGGGAGGGAGATCTTGCGTCAGGTGGCTTTAGTGCATGCTGAAGTCAGATTGGGACCTGAAGGTTCACGATTACATCTTTAGCAATTTCTGGAAATGCTGTTACGAGAACGCACTACTTCGCGGCCCCGTAAAGTTGTTTTTTACAATGAAGAATGCACCAGGACAGAGGCGGCAGTACGAGAGAAAGAAAGGGAAAAATATCACTGCGAGATGAACTGGCTGGTTGGTCCACCAACATGCCTGGGGACACACCTCAAGCGAGCTCCCAATCTCCCCAGGGGACAGGGTTGATGAAGAGAAAGGGGAATAGAAACTGCATGGAATAGGAGACATTCCCCCTCCCCAGCCAACTCTTGCCCCTCCTTGTGCCCAGGTCAGAACCGGACTGACACAATCAACCTGCCAACTCTCTGTCCGCAAAATGGTGGTCAGCATGGAATCATACAGCACTGAGGGAGGCCATTTGACCCATCGTGCCTGTGCCAGCTCTATGATAGAGCTATCAATTAATCCCACTCCCACCCCCTGCCCTTCCCCCATAGCCCTGCAAATGTTTTATCCTTCAAGTATATACAACAACCCTGTGTGAAAACACTTCTAACTTTGTCTTTGATACTAATCATTATGATTGTTACCAATTCACCAATCAATCTTTCACTATTTACCCTCTCAAATCTTTGAAAACCCTTTATTAGATTCCTCTTTAACCTGGAGTGAGAAACCTCCAATTTACTTTAAGCGAGTACATGGCACCACATTACAGTACCCACGAGTCTGGCCTCCTACCTCACATGGCTCAGCACTCAGTCCTCCTGGGGGTCAGGACCAGCCGGTCTCTCCATAATACTGCACTCTCCATAAACTGGATTAATTTAAGGCTTCAATACTTGACTTGGTTCCCCTCTGACCGTAAAATACGTTTCACGATAGAGTTACATAGAATGTACGGCACAGAAACAGGCCATTCAGCCCAACAGGTCCATGCTGGTGTTTATACTACACATGAGCCTCCTCCCACCTTATCCGCCTATCTAAAGACGGCACCTCCGACAGTGCAGCACTCCCTCAGTACTGTACTGGGAGCGTCAACCTAGATTGTGCGTCCAAGTCTTTGGAGTGGGACTTGGACCCACAACCTTCTGACTCAGAGGCGAGGGTGCCAGCCACTGAGCCACAGCTGACACTGTCTAGGCTGACACTTCAGTACAGCACTGAGGGCCCACCTTCCAGTTCAGGTGGATTCAAGAGATTCCATAGCACCATTCTTAGCACAGGTGAGCTCTCCTGGTGTCCTGAGCAACACCCAGCTCTCATCCAAACACTGGTTATTTATGGCATTACTATTTGTGCTATACTTTATTTAAGGAATAGAAAGATATGTTGATAGGGAAATATAAAGTAGAGAGTGGGAGGAGGTTGGTGTGGAGTGTGAACACCGGCAGGGATCAGGTGGGCCGAATGGCCTCATTCTGTACTGTAAATTCTATTTAATATCACAAATATTGCGTTTCCAGACTCAACTGACATTAGAAAGGTGCAGAACTATTGCTGAGCATTTTCCATAGTTTGGGTGGATGTAGTATTAAAGTTTCACCGTTAAAGGCTTCACTGAAAACCTAGCAGCAGCCAGGATCCGCCCTTCCCTTGCTGGGAGAGAGGCAAAGATCCTTCGGTTTTCCTCACCTGTTCGGGTCGTATCCCTGTTCTCCCGCTTTCCATGGTGTCGGCTGCTGATTGATTTTCCCACCTACAAGGAGAACGACTCGCTGTCCGACGTGTCCGTCTGCTCCTTGTGGCGGTGGTGACTCCCACTCCGGCTGTGGGAGCTCGACCTCCCGCCATCGGGTAAAGCTGAAAGAGATTGTCGAGGCCCCGCGAGCTGGTCATTGTGCGAGTGACAAGTGAGGCGCCGCGGACAGAGACACCAGAATAGCCTGTTGTCCCAATCTGCGAGTTCCGCCCTCAACAATAACTGGCATTTATACAGCACCATTCACACAGTAAAACATCCCAAGGAGCTTCACAGGAGCGATTATCAGACACACATTTGAGACCAGAGCATATATGGAGATATTCGGACAAGTGACCAAAAGCTTGGTCAAAGAGGCAGGTTTTAAGGAGCGCCTTAAAGGAGGAGAGAGAGCGGTGGAAAGGTTTAGGGAGTGAATTCATGCCTCTTGTTTGTAGTTGTTTAGCAAAATGTTCATTTTAATTAAATTGAACAGCTAATGTTAACCATAAAGCAAACAGATAAGTCTGAATTTGACTCCCCTGCTCTAGTTGATGATATGCGTAGAAATATCTAATCACCTGCCCACAGAATCTTGGTTTGATGTAAAGAAAGAAAGAGAGAAAAAAACTGTCATTTCTCCCGCACCTTTCATGACCTCAAAATGTCCGAAACACTTTCCAGCCAATGAAGTACTTCTGAAGTGTCGTCACAGTTGTAGGAAACGCGGCAGCCAGGACACCGGGGTGAACTCACCTGCTCTTCAAAATAGAGCCATGGGATCTTTTACTTACACCTGAGAGGGCAGACAGGCCCTCGGTATAATGGCCTCGATATTAACCCAGAGCTGAGAACGGGGGGTGTGTGGGGGCGGGGTGGGGGTGCTGGTGGTGGTGTGGGGAAAGGGGGGTGGTGGCACTGCAGTGAGCACCGGGCCCTCAACATCGACACAAGAAGAAGTATTTGAATTTTGCTTCTGTGTTTGGTGTCACCACCGCTCCACAGAGAGGAAAGGTTGCCCTCGTTTCACAGATGCTGCCCTTGATGTTCTGCTCCGTGCTGGAAGGGCCAGTAGGAGGTGCTGTTCCCCGCTGGTGTAAATAAGAAAACTGCTGCCATCACGGAGAAGGCCTGGGTGGAGTTAGCAGAAGAAGTGAGCAGCAGGTGTGTGACCATGAGGTCCTGGATTTAGTGCCACAAAGTCACTTTCTCATTATATGGCCTGTCTTGGTTGTGTTTATGTTTGTGTATCCAGGACCAGAACAGATCGCCAGGACCGCGGGAGCCTGTCCCCATCCCGGATAATGTCAGCAATATATCAATCATTACTTCGCTCACTTTCTGAACGATACAAAAATTACAGAGCTGCAGCCAATTCTGGCAAAAATTCCTTTCGGGCCCATCACAGGTGTGGGGTAGAAATGTGACTTCAATTAACCTGAATATTGGGCGAGGTGTATAACAGGCGGCCCAGGTGATACCGCGCATTTTGCACTGCCGCTCAAGTTAAATTGGTCCCCACTGGGTGTTATCCGGAATAATTTACTCTCACCTTCTGTATACAGAGATCGCCGTGTTCTCCAGGAATCCATCGAACATTCTGATCTAGTATTTAACTTTATTGAAAATGGAGACTTAGAATTGAGTGCAATGATTTATTTTATTGGCATACTGCTGGCATCTGGTCAAGTACATGAAGTATTTATAAATGACAAGGTGTACAGCTGCAAAGTCAGCCCTGTAATAAAGGGCAGCCGGTTATTTGTCTGCAGACACACTTTATGTTTTAGCTCAAGTTTCCTGCCATAACTTCGGAGGAAAATCGGTGCAAACCCCGGAGAAACGGCGTAAACAGCCGGACAACTTAGGGCGGGAGATTGGGAGAAATCCCATTTAAAATTTACATCCTGACTTTCCTGGTTTGACGCTAATTATAAAGTACGGAGGCCTGGGATTCAGGATAGATTTCCTCGCTGGAACTTAGCATCATAAGAACCTGTTTAATGACGAGATTGATGTTCCTGCAATGCCACTCAACCTCACTGATCCAGAAAGGAAACAATTTAAACTGTGGAGTCTCATTCATTCAGGTAGTAAAATGTTGTTAGAGGTTTATAAAATTTGCAATTTAAATTGTTAAAATGTTTTGCTTACTTTTCCTTTCTGTATCTTTTCTCTCTCTCTCTCTTAATCCAATCTTTCTTTCCCTCTCTCTATTTCTCTTTCTGTGCCTGATTCACCCCATTTCCTTCTCTGTCGTTCCTCTGCTTCTTTCTCAATTCTTAAATCTCATTGGTTAATTAGACAGACTGTTGGTCCCGTCATTGACCCAGGTCCCAGATGCCCCGCTGTCCTCGCCGTACTGTTAACAGTCCGCACTTCCAGCAACTTGCGGGGCAAAATTTTCTCGCGCTGAAGGGTGAGGGAAGAAGTCAACCAAACGGGGCAAACCGTGAGATGTCCCGCTCCAGCAAATTCTGGATTCATTCCCGGATGTGGGCATTGCTGACAAGGCCAGCATTTATTGCCCATCTCTCGCCCGGGAATCCCTACAGAACGGCACCGGTACGATGGGCCGAGTGGCCTCCTTCTGTGCTGTGATTCGATGATTGGATGAACTGTTTGCTTCTGTCCCCCGCCTGTCAGACCCGAAGGGTCAGTGCCAAGACCAGGGCTGGTCACTCTGTACCTGGGCGGCTGGATATTGTCAACACTTCCCGAAAACTCTCCCCTCACTTTTTAAAATGTTCTTTTGGGGTCATTCTTACTGAAATGTGTATCGGTCTTTAGATGAAACGGCTCAATGTTGAACAATAACACAGATATCCTGCATTGTAGCCCAGGACAGCCGAGGGGAGCATTCTCCGTCTTCCCTTTGTGTGAATGGGATTCCGGATCAGACCACAATCGTGAATCAAAGCAGGGCCAACTGCAATGCTCAGATTTATATAGCAATAAATAAATCGATGGATACTATTCTGAAATGGATACGGGAACGAATTATTCAAAATTTATACCAGTTGAATTAATTTAGCTCTGATGCTCTTGTTTCTCGTCCCAGTTCTTGTTTCCAGTTCTGCAGTGTCGGCCTGTATTCGTGTGCACGAGTGTGTCTGTGTTTTGTGATGTTCGGGTAAGGGTGGTACCCTTTGTACAGCGGTAGACATGTCATGCCTGCTGCACGGCTGAATGGGCCTCATTGGGAAGTATATATGAATAGTCTGAGCTGTGATTTGCTAGGAAATGGACATGTTTATTTGCAACACCAAAAGCTCTGATTGGTCCCCTTGGCTGACAGGTCCTGATTGCTGATTGGTCCTCTTGGAGGATAAGACACACCCAGCAGTTTCTCTGGAATGTGTGATTAGATCCTCCTGCCTACGTAATCAGTTACTTTGCAAAGTGTAATTCGAGCCATTCTGACTGCCTACTCCAGACAGAACAGAGCTCACTTGGGACAGACAGGGCTCACCCTCGCGGGCTAAGACCTTCTCCAACCCGCAAACAAGTCCCTGCCCCCACCGCCCATGTTCCTGACCTAATCCCCCCTTGCCCAAGTTCCTGACCTACTCCCCACCCCCATGCCCAAGTTCCTGACCTTCTCCTAACCTCGCCCAAGTGCCTGACCTACTCCCCACCCCCTGCCCAAGTTCATGACCTTCTCCTAACCTCGCCCAAGTTCCTGACTTACTTCTCCCACCTAAGTTTCAGATCTTCTCCCTCCGATTCCTGACCTCCCGCCCCCCTCCTGCCCACGTTTCTGACCTTTTCCCTCCCAACCCGGCATCCTGACCTTCCCTGCCCAAGTTCCTGACTTGCTCCCCCTGCCCAAGTGCCTCACGACTCCCCGATTCATTACTTTCTCCACCCAACAAGTTCCTGACCTCCCCCATAGATGGGGCATCGTGTGTGGGTCACGGATTGTTAACAGGTTTATTAGATATGAAGTGAATAGTGACAGTGTCGTGACTTCCGTATTTCGTCCAGTCCAATGACGTCACTTGCCACACTCGCACCGAGTTTTCCGAGAAATTAACCAGGTCTCGTGGGAGGAGATGGAGAACATGGTGCCGGTGTAAAGGGGGTGGGGTTGGAAGAACCTGATCCGTCTGACCATCTGGATCACGTTCTTCCCCCGTCCCCGCTGTGCTCTCCGTACTCTTTACCCACCGCCCCCCCCAAGTACCTGACCTCCTCTCTCTCTCTCTGATTCCCTATTTCCCTCCGATTCCTCCTCTCACTCTCCCACTTCGATTCCATCTATTTCTCTCTGTCTCTCCCCATTAGGTTCCCTCTCTCTCTCTCTGTCTCTCTCCCCCTCTCTCTCTCTTTGTCTCTCTCTCCCCCTCTCTCTCTCTCTCTCCCCCTCTCTCTCTCTCTCTCTCCCTCTCTCTCTCTTTCTGTCTCTCCCTCCCCCTCCGATTCCGATGGAGAGAGTTCCCGATTTCCACTACTCTTTGTGTGACGAAGTGTTTCCTGACATCACCCCAGAATGGCCGAGCTCTAATTTTAAGGTCAGGCCCATGTATTCTGGACTCCCCACCAGAGGAAATAGTTTCTAGCTTCCTATCAAATCCTTTAATCATCTTAAACATTTCAATTAGTTCATCTGTAAATCTTCTATAATCGACAGAATACAAGCCCAGTCTGTGCAACCTGCCCTCATAATTTAACCCTTTTAGCCCCAGTACCATATGGTGAATCTGCACTGCACCCCTTCCAACTCCAGTATATCCTCCCTGAGGGGCGATGCCCAGAACTGAAGGCAGTATTCCAGGTGGGAGGTTATGGACCAACAGGAACCCATCTAAAGGACATTTGACCCCGATTCATTCCCGGATGTGGGCATTGCTGACAAGGCCAGCATTTATTGCCCATCTCTAGCCCGGGAATCCCTACAGAACGGCACCGGTACGATGGGCCGAGTGGCCTCCTTCTGTGCTGTGATTCGATGATTGGATGAACTGTTTGCTTCTGTCCCCCGCCTGTCAGACCCGAAGGGTCAGTGCCAAGACCAGGGCTGGTCACTCTGTACCTGAGCGGCTGGATATTGTCAACACTTCCCGAAAACTCTCCCCTCGCTTTTTAAAATGTTCTTTTGGGTTCATTCTTACTGAAATGTGTGTCGATCTTTAGCTGAAACGGCTCAATGTTTAACAATAACACAGATATCCTGCATTGTAGCCCAGGACAGCCGAGGGGAGCATTCTCCGTCTTCCCTTTGTGTGAATGGGATTCCGGGTCAGACCACAATCGTGAATCAAAGCAGGGCCAACTGCAATGCTCAGATTTATATAGCAATAAATAAATAGATGGATACTATTCTGAAATGGATACGGGAACGAATTATTCAAAATTTATACCAGTTGAATTAATTTATCTCTGATGCTTTTGTCTTGTTTCTCGTACAGACTGGTTTACAATCAGAATTTGTGTTTGATTTGTGGTAAATCTGTAAACGGGCTCAGTGACACATTTCAAAAGCAGATTCAGAGACTCCCCTGAGTTGAACAGACCCGTCGCCCTGCGGCTCAGAACTAGGGAGAAAATCGCCCAAAACATTGGCTCCCACTCGGTCCCGCTCGGTTGATGCAGAGTGGATTGTTCCGCAATGTACTTGGCAGATAATTGTGGCGGATCCGGTTGTAAGGAGCTCACACCAGGATCTGCACCATTGAAGAGAGGGGGATACAGTCATTCGGGGTTTAATGGGGGCAGTCGCCAGCTGTAGGAAGCAAACACCAACATCTGCACGGATAACGGTGGCTGCTCTGATCAACATCTGCGCGGATAAAGAGAGGGGCTTTAGGGATTGGATAGTTGGAGGCCTGTACAAGCGCTCCTGTAGCGCGGCCGTGCCCGGGCACCGCCAGCTGCAGTGAGAATTGAGCACAAGAATGTGTTTCCACAGTTAGGAGGCTGCCTTCTTCCCCACACCCGATGCGCCCTCCTCCCCGGGAATTCAGCGAGACTCCGCCCAGTCCGCCCACCTCTCACTTTCAAATTGCCCGGGCCTGAAATATGACCAGAGGTGGCTCCAAACTTCAAATCCGGGCCAACATGTGGAGCAACATAACGGCACACCCCCTCCAAAACCTTATATTAAATCAATAAACTCTAATAAAAGGCATATCAATGGATGAATGTTATTAAACCCAGGATAATTATCACAGTTTCTGACATCTTCACATCATCTGCAAAACATTTGGGATCAGAGCAATTATTTCTACACCTTTAGAGCGTGTTTCCCGGCTCCAGACAACATTAAACTGATGCACGGAGTCAGTCGGTTTGTTTAATACGGCCCTTCACTGCACAGAAAGCAAATGTGCGGTTTTCCCGCAACAAAAGCTTTTTCAGGAAACCTACAAAAATCCTTGGTTGAGAAATATTGTCCAACAGCGACACCTATTGACGGGATCCGGCTGGGGTTTAAAGGAGGAATTTAATTCTCCGAGTATTGCAGCGAACTTGCTCGGGAAATCGCTGAGCCGAAGGTGTTCGGGAGCTCGGTAACATTGAAACTGAAAGCGGGTTGAATCAGGAAGTGCTGAGCGTGAACATGGCTTCCAGGCAGCAGCCCGAGAGTTGGACCGAGGAGGCAACTTGTCCCATTTGTCTTGAATTCTTCACCGATCCGGTTTCACTGGAGTGTGGGCACAACTTCTGCCGCTCCTGTATCACACGGTGTTGGGAAAAGGAGAGAAACTCCTGCCCGGAATGTAGAGAGGAGTTTCCGGAAAGAAACCTCAGGACCAGTCGGGCCTTAGCCAGTCTGGCGGAGAAAGCTCGAAAATTAAACCTGGATCCGAAAGAGAAGGAAAATAAACTTCACTGTGAGGAACATCAGGAAGAACTGAAGCTGTTTTGTGAAACTGACAAGAAACTGATCTGTTACACTTGTATCGTTGCGCGGGAACATAAATCCCACAACTTCATGTCGATTAAAGAAGCTGTTGAAATCTACAAGGTAAAATGGAACAGATTTTATCACCTCTTTATTTTATCACATTTCCACAGTCCAGCCCTTTCATTCTGTGATTTTCTCTCCCAATCCCAGGATCAGCTGAAATCCTCTTTAGAATCTCTCACAGAGAACAAATCGGCGGTTCTGGAAACGGAACGGAACCAGAAACGGCGGATTTCCGAAGTTAGGGTGAGGTCTCCCGGTGCTGATCTTCTGGATTCTCGGTTAGTTTTGTTCCCTCTATCGCGGTACATGATTACTTTTCGCCTTTCATTTGGTAGGGGCAGTCCAGCAGTCTGCAAACCCGCATCACATCCGAGTTTGCTGAAATGCACCAGATTCTGACTGAGAAAGAGCAGCGGTTAATCGGAGATCTCAGGGGAGAAGAGCAGAGGATTGTGGAAACAATGGAGAAAAAACCTTCGAGAAATTCAAGAGAATTTAATTTCTATTCAGGAGAAGCTTTCAAAGTTGCAGAAACAGATGGAGCAACAAGGCGCGCTGACATTTCTGAAGGTGAGGATTATATTGCGGGTTAGTTGCAGAATAAGCGATGACAATGTTGAAATAAATGCAGCATTTGCTGAAAAATTCGAAACTGATTTAAGCCGAGTGTTTTGTCTATTCCGGGGCGGATCTGCTGTTGTGACTGAACTAACCGGCTCCCACACTGTCTGCAGGATCCGGGATCGTGTTCCCGTGATCTTAATACTTAGGTTGTAATTATTTCTGTGTCCCCAAGAAGTTAATATTCTCCTGGAGCTCACATTACAATCCAGTTCCAGTTACATTGTGTGAGTGTGTGGGTGTGTCTGGTGCGGTGGGTGTGAGAGTCACTGTGTCTCTGAGTGAGACTGGTGTTCAGTTCCAGTTACATTGTGTGAGTGTGTGGGTGTGTCTGGTGCGGTGGGTGTGAGAGTCACTGTGTCTCTGAGTGAGACTGGTGTTCAGTTCCAGTTACATTGTGTGAGTGTGTGGGTGTGTCTGGTGCGGTGGGTGTGAGAGTCACTGTGTCTCTGAGTGAGACTGGTGTTCAGTTCCAGTTACATTGTGTGAGTGTGTGGGTGTGTCTGGTGCGGTGGGTGTGAGAGTCACTGTGTCTCTGAGTGAGACTGGTGTTCAGTTCCAGTTACATTGTGTGAGTGTGTGGGTGTGTCTGGTGCGGTGGGTGTGAGAGTCACTGTGTCTCTGAGTGAGACTGGTGTTCAGTTCCAGTTACATTGTGTGAGTGTGTGGGTGTGTCTGGTGCGGTGGGTGTGAGAGTCACTGTGTCTCTGAGTGAGTCTGGTGTTCAGTTCCAGTTACATTGTGTGATGTGTGGGTGTGTCGGGTGCGGTGGGTGTGAGAGTCACTGTGTCTCTGAGTGAGACAGGTGTTCAGTTCCAGTTACATTGTGTGAGTGTGTGGGTGTGTCTGGTGCGGTGGGTGTGAGAGTCACTGTGTCTCTGAGTGAGACTGGTGTTCAGTTCCAGAACCTGACCACACAAATCAGATTTTCCAACTGCATCCTCTTTCTATCGGATGCTTTTAATAATTTTTGGTGAAATTTCTGCTGCCTGGTTTTCAAATATATCCTCTTTCTATCTGTGCGGTCCCGGCAGTGAGAATTCAGAATTATCAGCATCTTGTCACAATGTGGGGGTAATTTCTGCTGTCCGGATATGGACGGTCAGTCTCCGTCAACTCAGATTTGTGTTTTATTGGTTTCAGGAGGAAACGTGTCAGGAGAGGAGGTAGGACACACTCTTTACTGAAACTCTGCACAATTTAGTAAAATAACTCAGCAAAGAGTTTATGGTCAATTTATAACATCAACTGTTTAATAATTACAGGACTGGGGAGGACTATTATAAACCATCATTAGCAGATGGCAAACTGTCGATCGGAAAGTTCAACGGCCCTTTACAGTACACAGCGTGGAGAGAAATGATAGACGCCATTAACCCCGGTAAAACTCTTATATTCCTTTTCCTGATTTATCAATCCAGATGAGAGGAGCCTAAACCGGCTCCCAGACCCCAGATTAAATGATCACTGATGTCCGTGTCTAATCTGGAGGTCAGGACCTTGGCCAATATTTTAAAGTCAGCATTAAGGAGTGAGTCCAGTGTCCGCTGGGAGCTTGTCCTGTTTGGAGTGAAGAGCACAGTCTGGGTCTCCACTCCTGGTTCCTGTGCTGTCCATAGGTGGGGCGAGTGTGAGGAATGCTGATGCGGGGACTTCCCATTCGGGACACTGAACTGAAGCATCACTTTGGGTTGTCCTGTTAATCAAATTTCATTCGGGTGGAGCGGCCTCCTTCTCCAGGAACGTGTGTCTCCAGAGTAATGGGGAGGTTGCTGGTGATTAGTGTGACTGTCCTCTGCTCTTGGCTGAGGAGAAGGCGGCCAGCATTTGTCCCACCCACTCACTCATAAACCTGGTGTGTTCTGAGGGCGATGAGGAGGGTCTCCTGTAGAAATGCCGCTTCCACCTGTCCTGTTATGTCGATCAGTTTAGTTTTGTCTGATTGTGTGTTGGCGTCTATTGAGATTTATGGATATCATGATGTCGGGTTTTTATAAAGTTAGTTTCCCTCCTCCTCTGGGTTCTCTCTTCCCCTCTGCAGCAGTTCCCATTCTGTTGCTTCTTTTGCCCTTTTCCCTTCCCTTCTCTCTTTCCTTCCGGTGTCTTTACCTTTCCCCCTCTTCCGTTTGGAAGCCCCGCCGCAGCCTCTGGCGCCGATTCCTTGTGTGTTTCTGAAGGTCCCTGGGTCACTCTGCAGCCGCTGAGAACAGCAGGGGACCGGGGGCCGCAGAGTTCCTGGTCGGATCGCAGTGGGCAGCAGAGGTCAGAGCGACCCCAGGAGCGTAAACCCCCGGGTCAGAGCAGATTCCAATAACAGAACCTGGAGCCCTTTAAAAACACCGCAGTTCCCGGGAATCCCCCGAATGGCGACTTTAAAAAGGGAAAGCGTTTGAATAAATCACAGCAACAAACTAAACCGCTCAATGTGTTATTGTAACTTTCCCCCAGCTCCAGCCTCTCTGACTCTGGATCTGAACACAGCCCATCCCCGGCTCATCGTGTCTGAGGACCGGACCAGTGTGAGAGACGGAGGCAAATGGCAGGAGCTCCCTGACACCCCGGAGAGGTTTGATTCCTCTGTTTGTGTCCTGGGATCGGAGGGATTCACATCAGGGAGACACTACTGGGAGGTGGAGGTGGGGAACAAGACATGGTGGGGTCTGGGAGTGGCCCGAGAGTCTGTCAACAGGAAAGGGGGAATCTCACTGACACCTGAGCTCGGATACTGGGTTGTGTGGCTGCTGCCCGGAAGTGGCTATGTTGCCAGCACCTCCCCCTCTGATACCGCCCCCACCCCGAGTGGGGATCCCCGGAAGATCGGGGTGTTCCTGGACTATGAGGGCGGACAGGTGTCATTTTACAATGCGGACAACATGTCCCATCTCCACACCTTCACCCACACTTTCACTGAGAGACTCTTTCCCTTCTTCTGTCCGGGAGCGAGTGAGGGCGGGAGAAACTCCGCCCCGCTGACAATCTGCGGGGTGAAAGGTCACTAACAGCTCCATCCCATAATTTCACACCGCCTACCTGCCTCCTGCCAGCTGCAAACTGATGGGCGTCGGTCTCAGTCACAGGTGGTGCGGATGGTCCCAATGTCACCTGAGGTCAGGGCGGCTACAACCGAGTGACAATGACTTGTTGGTGATATTTGTTTGTTTAATCGGTGCAGTGGAACAAACTCGTGGCAACTGCTTCAGAGATTCCTGTAAAATTAAATTTAAAAAACTCTAAAACATCGAGAATCATCGGGGCCCAGAGACAGAGAGAATTTAAACATGGGCAGAAATACACCAAGGGAACCACAGACTCAAGATGGGAAGAAAAGGTAAAGAGGGGCAGGAGAGAGGAACTAGGGTGAGATAGAACACCAGTGGGAAGTACATGACAAAGAGGACCATCCGAGACACGGCCAATTAAATAATACCCGAGGGAAGGAAAAAGTAAAAGGGGCACCAGATAAGAAGTAAAATCAAAAAGGAACAAAGGGTTTTAAAATCAGTTAAACTAAATAAAAATTAAGACTTGCATTTATATAGCGCCTTTCACAACCTCAGGACGTCCCAAAGCGCTTTACAGCCATTGAAGTAGTTTTGAAGTGTAGTCGCTGTTGTAATGTAGGAAAGGGGGCAATGGGAGAAATATAAGAAAGGGAAACTGCCGAGAGAAGGTTGATGAAGATGCACACCATGAGATGTGTTTGTTGTGGGATGGTCACAAATGAGAGAGCCCCAGATACAATAGAGGGAGGAAGAGATGTGAAAACTGTGTGTTAATCAGTAACCTTAAAGTAAGGCTTATGGCCTTAGAGAGGAAGGAACATGAACTTACAATGTAGAGTAATAAGGAGCTGAGAGCACAGCAGAGTGAGCTGGTAATGGAGTGAGCTGGGGACAGAGTGAGGACATGGACAATGGGAATTTGGTGGGAGTGGGAATTCGGTGTAGAGGTGGTAGGATCTGCTAAGTACATTAACTGAGGGACAAAATGTTATTTTTAACTCAATATTAAAACTTTGAAGTTGCACAGGAAAGGATTACTTTGTACATTGTGGAAATGTGAGATTTTGTCTCCCAGCCCGAGATACAGGAGAGTTTTAAGTGAGGCATTAGAGAAGACCATTCTGGGGGTCAGAGTATTAGAGGAGACCCCAGTACCTAGAGGAGGAGGGTGGGCCTCTGTTATGAAGGGGGCCAGAAATCATGGTCAGGTAGAAGAAAGTTAATGGAGGAATTTCAAGTCTGTTATTCCCTGAAATGCTATCCGTGCCACGTGCTAGTGAGGAAATGAAGGATAAGTAGGCAGACCAACTTGTGCTTTGGTGTAAGGAATCAGTGTTTCCGTTCCTGAAACAGTGGGACACACAGAATCATAGACAGAGGCGGTCAGTCGACCCATCGTGCCTGTGCCGGCTCTTTGGTAGAGTTATCCAATTAGTCGCACTGCCCCGCTCTTTCCCCATCGCCCCATAATGTATTTCCATTAAAGTATTTACACAATTCCCTTTTAAAAGTTACTGTTGAATCTGATTCCTCCACCCTTTCAGACAGTGCTTTCCAGAATACGATAACTTGATGCATAATATTTTCCCCCTCATGTCACGTCTGGTCCTTTAGCCAATCACCTTAAATCTGTGTCCTCTGGTTACCGACCCTTCTGCCGCTGGAAACAGTTTCTCCTTATTTACTCTATGAAAACCGTTCATGATTTTGAACACCTCTATCAAATCTCCTCTTAAGCTTCTCTGCTCTAAGGAGAACAACAACAGCTTCTCCAGTCTCTGCACATAACTGAAGTCCTTCATCCCTGGTACCATTCTGCAACCTTACATTCTGCAACCTCTGTAAGGTCTTGACATCCTTCCTAAAGTGTGGTGCCCAGAAATGAACACAGTGCTCCAGCTGAGGCCTAACCAGTGTTTTGTAAAGGTTTAGCACAACCTCCTTGCTTCTGTACTCTATGCCTGAATGAATAAAACCAAGGATTCGTATGCTTTTGCAACAGCCTTCGCAACTTGTCCTGCCACCTTCAATGATTTATTTACACCCCCCCCCCAGGTCGTTGTGTTGCTGCAGCCCCTTTATAATTGTAGCAATTAGTTTGCATTGCCTCTCCTTATTCTTCCCACCAAAATCTATCACTTCACTCTTCTCTGAGTTAATCTTCATCTGTCCTTGTTCACCAGTCTGTCTATGTCCTCCTGAAGTCTGTTTCTGTCCTTCTCATTGTTTTCCACATTTCCAAGTTTTGTGCCATCTGGAAACATTGAAATTATACCCTGTATACCCACGTCTAGGTCATTAATATATAAGAACCTTACAATTGCCATAAGCCTTCTTTTTCTATTTCATTTTAAGCTCTAGCTTTGGATGCCCTTCCTTTTCCCCTTGTGGCAATGTGCCTACTCTGTACCTGAACCATCTCCTCTTTGAAGGCCTCCCATTGGTCAATTACTGTTTTGCCTACCAATGTTTGATTCCAATCCACCTGGGCCAGATCCCTTTTAAACTCACTAAATTTGGCCCTCCTCCAGTTAAGTATTTTTAGGCTTGATTGTTTGTTGTTCTTTTCCATAACTATTCTCAACTGGTTCATATTATGATCAATATTCCCCAAATGCCGCCCCCACCTACCACCCCCCCTCCCCACCCCACTGAAACATGCTTCACTTGCCCCACTTCATTCCCCAGAACTAGATCCAGCACTGCTTCCTTCCTCGTTCGGCCAGAAATACATTGACAAAGAAAGATCTCTTGTACACATTTCAGGAAATCCTCCCCCTCTTTGCCCTTTACACTGTCACTATCCCAGTCTATATTAGGGAAATTGAATTCCCCTATTATCATTACTCTATATTTCTTGCATCCATCTGTAATTTGCCTGAAAATATGCTCCTCTATCTCCTTTCCACTACTTTGTGGCCTATCATATACAACCATTAGCCAGTAATATTAAGTTCCCACTCCTTCCCTTCTTTCACCCAGGTCTCTGTTATTGCCACTATTTCATAGTCCCATGATAGAAATGCTTAAAATGATGAAAGGCTGGGACAATGTCGGTAGAAGCAGACTGTTTGCAGTGGTTGAGGGCTCAAGAACAAGAGGCGATAGATCAAAGATTAATGTAATAGATTTAGACCAGGGAGCAGGAGAAACCTCTTTACACAGAGAGTCATGAGGCTGTGGAATTCACTTGCAGTGTTAGTGGCTGAGGCAGAAACTATCTCAACATTCAAGCTTAGACTGGAGAGAAGAAGAAAAAGGGGTTGAAGGGATATGGGAACAGGACGGTTAATGTGAATAGAATTACTGGTTTTGGTGGAGGGTAAATGCTGATATGGACTGGTTCTGTCAACTGGTCTGTGTCCATGTTGTAACTTTTATGTTTTTCTCTGTATACTCACTCAGACTCTGTACACTTGGGATTATGTTGTACTTAAGGTGTGAACCAATGCAACTCATCACTGTACGCAACACTTTTCATTTAACTGCACTTCCATTTACTATCTCCCAATAATTTGTCCTTATTCTTGGGTGGGGAAATAAATAGAGCAAAACTGGTATTTGGCATCCACGGGTTAAGTATGTAAAATGCACGTTAGAGAGCTGAATAAATCAATCAGGGACCAGATATCTCCAGATATATTCAGGGAGGGACGGGGAGTGGGTTCTGTCGGTGTCCAGGGAAGGGGGAGACAGGTTGGTGTTTGGGTTGGGGGAATCCTTGGTTAGACCACAGTACTGGCGGAGGTAGGCTGTGCCATCCCTCTTCACCTGTTCTGTCTCTTTACTGGTCCGCTGTACTTTACCAGAAACATGTGTTTTAGTTTAATTCAAACTTTCTCTCCGGATGTTTCATGTTTCCCATCTCTGCCATTTTCTCCCTTTTGCCTTAGGGCTCGTGCTGCTTTTGATTTCCTATGACCTTTGTTCATTTTGTGGCCTGCAGTTACTGCTTGGTTGCGCTGGTCTTTTCAGCACAATTCGTCCGAATCGGTGTAACCCGTGCAAAAGATCACGGAATTTTAAGCACAAATTACATTCAGCACAAATCAGTCTTCCGCGATCTTTTGCACTGGTTTACAAAACATTGCGCTAGAAGCAGGCCCCACCCACAAGAATGGCCAGGCCCCCAGGATGAATTAATCACCAGTGGGAGTTTCCACTAATTGTGCTCATTTGCAGGCCTTCGAGGAGGCTCCAAAAATTAATCTGCTTGTTTTGGGGGCAAGGACACTAATGGGCACATCTGAAAAAATGTCCACCGTATATTTTTTCTCAATTTACGAATAAACTGACTACTGTACCCCAATATAAATCACACATTAGCTGCATATTTTTACAGTTATTTTCTGTAAATTAAAATCGGGTTATTCACAGTCATATCCCCTGTAACTGGAGCAAACAGCATTTCTGGTAACAACAATGCGTTCTCAAGTGCCTCAATGGGTGCATTTCAAAAGTGAATTTATTTGAACAGGAATTTTAAATCTTGCACTCCTATCACTGGAAAAGAGTTAATCTGGTCTCCTTGTATGTATATAGGAAAATTATATATTATATGCATATATACATGATAGCATTTACACAAATATAGATAGCTATCCGAACACCATAGGAGACAAAGCAGTCCGCTTGATCAGCAGCCAGTTCACCATGATCAAAATCCCCGCCCTCCCCCACCTTCAACATCCCCTCCCTCCCCCACCTTCAACATCCCCTCCCTCCCCCACCTTCAACATCAATTCCCTCCCCAGCCTTCAACATCCCCTCCCTCCCCCACCTTCAACATCCCCTCCCTCCCCCACCTTGAACATCCCCTCCCTCCTCCACCTTCAACATCCCCTCCCCCACCTTCAACATCCCCTCCCTCCCCCACCTTCAACATCCCCTCCCTCCCCCACCTTCAACATCCCCTCCCTCCCCCACCTTCAACATCCCCTCCCTCCCCCACCTTCAACATCCCCTCCCTCCCCCACCTTCAACATCCCCTCCCTCCCCCACCTTCAACATCCCCTCACTCCCCCACCTTCAACATCCCCTCCCTCCCCCACCTTCAACATCCCCTCCCTCCCCCACCTTCAACATCCCCTCCCTCCCCCACCTTCAACATCCCCTCCCTCCCCCACCTTCAACATCCCCTCCCTCCCCCACCTTCAACATCCCCTCACTCCCCCACCTTCAACATCCACTCCCCCTCCCACCTTCAACATCCCCTCCCTCCCCCACCTTCAACATCCCCTCCCTCCCCCACCTTCAACATCCCCTCCCTCCCCCACCTTCAACATCCCCTCCCTCCCCCACCTTCAACATCCCCTCCCTCCCCCACCTTCAACATCCCCTCACTCCCCCACCTTCAACATCCCCTCCCTCCCCCACCTTCAACATCCCCTCCCTCCCCCACCTTCAACATCCCCTCCCTCCCCCACCTTCAACATCCCCTCCCTTCCCCACCTTCAACATCCCCTCCCTCCCCCACCTTCAACATCCCCTCCCTCCCCCACCTTCAACATCCCCTCCCTCCCCCACCTTCAACATCCCCTCCCTCCCCAACCTTCAACATCCCCTCCCTCCCCCACCTTCAACATCCCCTCCCTCCCCCACCTTGAACATCCCCTCCCTCCCCCACCTTCAACATCCCCTCCCCCACCTTCAACATCCCCTCCCTCCCCCACCTTCAACATCCCCTCCCTCCCCCACCTTCAACATCCCCTCCCTCCCCCACCTTCAACATCCCCTCCCTCCCCCACCGTCAACATCCCCTCCCTCCCCCACCTTCAACATCCCCTCCCTCCCCCACCTTCAACATCCCCTCACTCCCCCACCTTCAACATCCCCTCCCTCCCCCACCTTCAACATCCCCTCCCTCCCCCACCTTCAACATCCCCTCCCTCCCCCACCTTCAACATCCCCTCCCTCCCCCACCTTCAACATCCCCTCCCTCCCCCACCTTCAACATCCCCTCCCTCCCCCACCTTCAATATCCCCTCCCTCCCCACCTTCAACATGCTCTCCCTCCCCCACCTTCAACATCCCCTCCCTCCCCCACCTTCAACATCCCCTTCCCCACCTTCAACATCCCCTCCCTCCCCACCTTCAACATCCCCTCCCTCCCCCACCTTCAACATCCCCTCCCTCCCCCACCTTCAACATCCCCTCCCTCCCCCACCTTCAACATCCCCTCCCTCCCCCACCTTCAACATCCCCTCCCTCCCCCACCTTCAACATCCCCTCCCTCCCCCACCTTCAACATCCCCTCCCTCCCCCACCTTCAACATCCCCTCCCTCCCCCACCTTCAACATCCCTTCCATTCCCCACCTTCAACATCCCTTCCATTCCCCACCTTCAACATCACCTCCCTCCCCCACCTTCAACATCCCTTCCCTCCCCCACCTTCAACATCCCTTCCCTCCCCCACCTTCAACATCCCTTCCATTCCCCACCTTCAACATCACCTCCCTCCCCCACCTTCAACATCCCCTGCCTCCCCCACCTTCAACATCCCCTCCCTCCCCCACCTTCAACATCCCCTCCCTCCCCCACCTTCAACATCCCCTCCCTCCCCCACCTTCAACATCCCCCTCCCTCCCCACCTTCAAAATCCCCACCCTCCCCCACCTTCAACATCCCCTCCCTGCCCCACCTTCAACATCCCCTCCCTCCCCCACCTTCAACATCCCCCTCCCTCCCCACCTTCAAAATCCCCTCCCTCCCCCACCTTCAACATCCCCTCCCTCCCCCACCTTCAACATCCCCTGCCTCCCCGACCTTCAACATCCCCTCCCTCCCACACCTTCAACATCCCCCTCCCTCCCCACCTTCAAAATCCCCTCCCTCCCCCACCTTCAACATCCCCTCCCTCCCCCACCTTCAACATCCCCTGCCTCCCCCACCTTCAACATCCCCTGCATCCCCCACCTTCAACATCCCCTCCCTCCCCCACCTTCAACATCCCCTCCCTCCCCCACCTTCAACATCCCCTGCATCCCCCACCTTCAACATCCCCTCCCTCCCCCACCTTCAACATCCCCTCCCTCTCCCACCTTCAACATCCTCTCCCTCCCCCACCTTCAACATCCCCCTCCCTCCCCCACCTTCAACATCCCCTCCCTCCCCCACCTTCAACATCCCCTCCCTCCCCCACCTTCAACATCCCCTCCCTCCCCCACCTTCAACATCCCCCTCCCTCCCCCACCTTCAACATCCCCTCCCTCCCCCACCTTCAACATCCCCTCTCTCTCCCACCTTCAACATCCACTCCCTCCCCCACCTTCAACATCCCCCCCGCCCCCACCTTCAACATCCCCTCCCTCTCCCACCTTCAACATCCTCTCCCTCCCCCACCTTCAACATCCCCTCCCACCACCACCTTAAATGTCCACTCGCTCCCCACAGGCCGGTCGCAGCAACTCACCAAGTCTTCTTCTGCAGAACCTCCCTGACCCCCAGCCTCCACACCTTGGTGGAGGAGAGCAGCAGGTGCCTGGGAGCGCCATCACTTCCAAGTTCACCTCCAAGTCACGCAGCATCCCGACTTGGACATATATCGATGTACCTTCTAACGAAAGAAAACATAAAATTGTTTTCCAATAAAAATGGACACACATTGAGGACCAACGTGCAGATATAATCCTTCTGGATAACACCGAGTGGAAATCCGGTAAAATTGAGTTCGATTTCTACAGGCAGAGGCCGAGATAATGTCCATCAGAAAAAAGCATTCAAATTAATCGTATAGGGCAGGCACTGTCCTTTCCCCCTCTGGGACTGGGTGGTGCAGTGGGTCAGACACTGTCCTTTCCCCCTCTGGGACTGGGTGGTGCAGTGGGTCAGACACTGTCCTTTCCCCCTCTGGGACTGGGCGGTGCAATGGGTCAGACTCTGTCCTTTCCCCCTCTGGGACTGGGTGGTGCAGTGGGTCAGACACTGTCCTTTCCCCCTCTGGGACTGGGTGGTGCAGTGTGTCAGACACTGTCCTTTCACCCTCTGGGACTGGGTGGTGCAGTGGGTCAGACTCTGTCCTTTCCCCCTCTGGGACTGGGTGGTGCAGTGGGTCAGACTCTGTCCTTTCCCCCTCTGGGACTGGGTGGTGCAGTGGGTCAGACACTGTCCTTTCCCCCTCTGGGACTGGGTGGTGCAGTGGGTCAGACACTGTCCTTTCACCCTCTGGGACTGGGTGGTGCAGTGGGTCAGACACTGTCCTTTCACCTTCTGGGACTGGGTGGTGCAGTTGGTCAGACACTGTCTTCACCCTCTGGGACTGGGTAGTGCGGTGGGTCAGACACTGTCCTTTCTCCCTCTGGGCCTGGGTGGTGCAGTGGGTCAGTTTCCCCCCTCACCGCCCTCTGCAACTCTCCCCTCACTGCGCTCTGCAATTCCCCTGTCGCCGCCCTCTGCAGCCACCCCCACCGCCCTCTGCACATTCTCGATACAGAAATTTTCAAAGTGTTAACTGAATCTCAAATCCTATTTATGCACTGATATCAGGACAAATATCCCCCTCCCAGCGGCTGTACTATCTCAGTGAAACTCTCTCAGTATCAGCGAGTTTAAGACAAGCCACAGATTAATCCAAGGAATTCAGGGACATTTCCTTCTTCTCGCTGGATGACTCAGTTGTGAAACGAGTACTGGGCACATGCCGATTATTTTGCTCGTGCCCCAGGCTGTTGAGTCCAGACACATCCAGCTGAAGGATTTAACCCTTTAGTTGCCTCAGTGCCACCCCGCAGGATTACTGTATTGGGAAATGTTCTGAAGGCCGACTATTTTGCCGGTGGCCCAGGTTCTGAATCCCAACCCGCCCAAGTGAAAGATTGAACCTTTACTGTGGGCTCAGGGCTACCCCGCAAGGTGCGTCCGCCCACTGGGCCAAATTGTCCGCTATGTTTTTTGTGCTGTTACTGAGATTTATCTTGTCAACGTGTGTATCGGTTTCTATTCTTGGAATTCACGAATTAATTAGGAATACAAGTTTCAGTTTTATTTTCCTGCACCCGCTGCCCTTTGTAAGAATACACCATTCACGGTAAACTTGACTGAAGTGACCAAATTTAATGTACGACAGGCTTTGAGGGCCTGGCTTAACATTTGTAAAATAAATGATGTGCTTGCAAGCTGTTGTTTTTCTCCAAATGATAAGACTTGAAAATTCTGTGAGAACAAGGAGTCAACCCTCAGGTGTAAAAACAAGAACTTCTTCAGGCCTTGGTTCACCAAGCGTCAAAACAGATAGGAAAGTGAGAGAGAGACAACAAGGCTATTCACACAGTGAGGGACATGAATGCTGTGGGTGAGTTGTCAAGTTTTGGGGTATATAAGAGGCTGCAAATTGACCACTCGCTGCTGCAGTCGAGGACAGCTTGGTCAGTTGCCAGTTAAATTCATCCGTCTGGTCACCGCCGAGTCGACCTCTCACTGGTGTTAGTACGTCTGTGATTGCTTATGATCACTTGAGCTTAAAGTAAATGGTTATATTCATGTGTACTTACTTGTAATAAGTCAATGACTTGAGTACGAGTTGTTTTACTGTATGATCCGTGCCTGCTTACTTGTAATAAGTAAATCACTTGAGTACGAGTTGTTTTACTGTATGATCCAGGCGCGCTTACTTGTAATAAGTAAATGATAGAGTACGGGTTGTCATGTAATATTTTGTGTGCTTTCTTGTAACCTCTTGTTGATTTTAAATAAAGAATAGTTGACCCTGAAACCTTTTTCTCGAGTTGTCTGTTCCTCAGGTCTGAACTCGAAAACTGTCAGATAGAAGTTCAAAACAATCTGAATGTCTTACACCTTGTCCTTCTTGGCGGTAGAGGGTTTGGCAGGTGCTGTCAAAGAAGCCTTGGTGAGTTGCTGCAGTGCATCTTGTAGATGGTATACACTGCAGCCACGGTGCGCCAGTGGTGGAGGGAGTGAATGGTTAAGGTGGTGGATGGAGTGCCAATCAAGCGGGCTGCTTTGTCCTGGATGGTGTTGCGTTCCTTGTGTCTTGTATGAGCGGCATCCATCCAGGCAAGTGGGGAGGATTCCATCACACTTCTGACTTTTGCCTTATAAATGGTGGAAAGGCTTTGGGGAGTCAGGAGGTGAGTCACTTGCAGCAGAATACCCAGCCTCTGACCTGGTCCAGTTAAGTTTCTGGTGAATGGTGACCCACAGGATGTTGATGGTGGGGAATTTGACGATGATAATGCTGTTGAATGTCAAGGGGAGGTGGTTAGACTCTCTTGTTGGAGGTGGTCATTGTCTGGAACTTGTGTGGCGTGAATGTTACTTTCCACTTATCAGTCCAAGCCCGAATACTGAATGCTGCATGCGGGCATCGACTGCTTCATTATCTGAGGAGTTGCGAATGGTTCTGAACAAGTTGAAATCATCAGTAAACATCCCCACTTCTGACCTTATGATCGGGGAAGGTCATTGAAGATGTTTGGGCCTAGGACACTGCCCTGAGGAACTCCTACAGAGGCCCTGGGGCTGAGATAATTGGCCTCCAACAACCACGACCATCTTCCTTCCTGCTAGGTGTGACTCCAACCAGTGAAGAGTTGTTCCCCGATTCCCATTGACTTCAATTTTACTAGGGCTCCTTGATGCCACACTCGGTCATATACTGCCTTGATGTCAAGGGTAGTTGCTCTCACCTCACCTCTGGAATTTCGCTCTTTTCTGCATGTTTGGACCTAGGCTGTAATGAGGTCTGGAGCCAAGTGGTCCTGGCAAAACTGAAACTGAGCACTGGCGAGCAGGTTATTCGTGAGTAAGTGTTGCTTAATAGCACTATTGACAACACCGTCCATCAATTTCCTGATGTTTGAGAGTATGCTGATGGGGCGGTAATTGGTTCGATTGGACATGCCTGGGCAATTTTCCAC
Source organism: Somniosus microcephalus (assembly GCF_052327205.1). Lineage (NCBI taxonomy): Eukaryota > Metazoa > Chordata > Chondrichthyes > Squaliformes > Somniosidae > Somniosus > Somniosus microcephalus. The sequence goes on along the minus strand of NW_028225179.1, from coordinate 133,721,250 downwards.
TTTGTCGGGTAGATGCCCGTATTGTAGCTGTACTGGAACAGGTTGGCCAAAGACGCGGTTAGTTTGGGAGCGCAAGTCTTCAGCAATACAGTCGGGATGTTGTCAGGGCCCGTAGCCTTTACTGTATCGAGTGCGTTCAGCCATTTCTTGATATCATGTGGAGTGAATTGAATTGACTAAAGATTGGCTTCTGTGATGGTGGGGGCCTTAGGAGGAGGCCGAGATAGATCATCCACTCAACACTTCAGGCTGAAGATGGTTGTAAACACTTCAGCCTTGTCTTTAGCACTCACATGCTATGCTCCGCCATCATTGAGGATGGGGATGTTCACAGAGCCTCCTCTTCCCGTTAGTTGTTTAAATGTCCACCACGATTCACGACTGGATGTGGCAGGACTGCAGCTTTGCTCGAATCTGTTAGTTGTGGGATCGCTTCGCTCTGTCTACAGCATGCTGCTTCTGCTATTTAGCACTTATGTAGTCCTGTGTTGTACCTTCCCCAGGTTGGCAGCTCATTGTTAGGCATGCCTGGTGCTGGTCCTGGCATGTCATCTACACTTCTCACTGAAGCAGGATTGGTCTCCTGGCTTGATGGTAATGGTAGAGCGAGGGATATGCCAGGCCATGAGGTTACAGATTGTGGTTGTATACAATTCTGCTGCTGGTGATGGCCCACAGCCCCTCATGGATGCCCAGTTTTCAGCTGGTAGATCTGTTCTGAATCAATCCCATTTAGCACGGTGGTAGTGTCACATCACGATGGAGGGTGTCCTCAGTGTGAAGTCAGGATTTTGCTTCCACAAGGACTGTGCGGTGGTCACTCCTACCACTGCTGTCATGCACAGATGCATCTGCGACAGGTAGATTGGCAAGGACAAGGTCAAGTAGGTTTTCCCTCATGTTGCTTCTCAGACCACCTGCCATAGGCCAGTCTGGCAGCTACGTCCTTCAGGACTCAGCCAGCTCAGTTAGTAGTGGTGCTACTGAGCCACTCTTGGTGATGAACATTGAAGTCCCCACCCGAGAGTACATTCTGTGCCCTTGATACCCTCAGTGCTTCTTTCAAGTGGTGTTCAACATGGAGAACTGATTCATCAGCTGAGGGAGGGTGGTAATCAGCAGGAGGTTTTCTTGACCTGAAGCCATGAGACTTCGTGGGAACCGCAGTCAATGTTGAGGACTCCCAGGACCATTCCCTCCTGACTGTATACCACTGTGCCACCACCTCTGGTGGATCTGTCCTGCTGGTGGGACAGGATATACTCAGAAATGGTGATGGAGTAGTCTGGGACGTTGACTGAAAGGCAATGTTCCCTCTATTTCTTTTTTGGTTGCTTGGCCCCTTTAACGGGCTGCTTGGCCCATTCAACTTTCCATGCATGTGCGGTTTTTCCCACAGTAAAGCTGGCAAGTGGCCTGCACGGGACCTCCAGATTAACGGGAACATTGCTGTAAGCTATGATTCTGTGAGTATGACTATGTCAGACTGTTGCTCGGTTAGTTTCGTCTACGGGACAGCTTCCAAGCTGTTAGAAAGGAGGACTTTGGGGGGAGGGGGGTGTCGACTGGACCATTTCAGAGGGCAGTTAAGAATCAACCACATTGCTGTGGGTCTGGAGTCACATATAGGCCAGGCTGGGTAAGGATGGCAGATTTTCTTCCCTAAAGGACATTAGTGAATCAGATGGGCATTTACATAGACACATCGAAAAAAATAGAACAATAAGAGCAGGAGTCGGCCATTTCGCCCTTCGAGGCTGCGCTGCCATTCAATATGATCATGGCTGATCCTCTATCTCAATACCATATTCCCGCTCTCTCCCCATACCCCTAGATGCCTTTTGTGTCTAGAAATCCATCTATCTCCTTCTTAAATATATTCAATGACTTGCCCTCCACAGCCTTCTCTGGTAGAGAATTCCACAGGTTCACCACCCTCTGAGTGAAGAAATTTCTCCTCATCTCAGTCTTAATGTCCTACCCCATATCCTGAGACTGTGTCCCCTCATTCTAGACCACCCAACCAGGGGAAACATCCTCCCTGGATCCAATCTGTCTAGCCCTGTCAGAATTTTATGTTTCATTGAGATCCCCTCTCATTCTTCTAAACTCTAGTGAATACAGGCCTAGTCGACCCAATCTCTCCTCCTAGGAAAATCCCCCCATCCCAGGAATCGGTCTGGTAAACCTTCGCTGCACTCCCTCTATGGCAAGTGTATCCTTTCTTAGTTAAGGAGACCAGAACTGCACACAGTACTCCAGGTGTGGTCTCACCAAGGCCTGGTACAACTGTAGTAAGACATCCTTGCTCCTGTACTCAAATCCTCTTGCAATGAAGGCCAACATACCATTTGCCTTCCTAACTGCTTGCTGCACCTGCATGTTTGCTTTCAGTGACTGGTGTACAAGGATACCCAGGTCCTTTGTAAATCAGCATTTCCCAATCTAGCACCATTTAAATAATACTCTACCTTTCTGTTTTTCCTACCGAACTGGATAACTTCATACTTATCCATGTTATACTGCATCTGCCATGTATTTGCCCACTCACTCAACTTGTCTAAATCGCCTTGAAGCCTCTTTGCATCCTCCTCACAACTCATAATCCAACATAGTTTCGTGTCATCAGCAAACTTGGAAATATTACATTTTGTTCCCTCATCCAAATCATTTATAAAAATTGTGAATAGCTCGGGCCCAAGCACTGATCCCTGCGGTACCCCACTAGTCACCGCCTGCCACCCCGAAAAAGACCCATTTATTCCTACTCTCTGTTTCCTGCCTGTTAACCAATTTTCAATTCATGCCAATATATTACCATCAATCCCATGTGCTTTAATTTTGCACGCTAACCTCTTATGTGGGACTTTATCAAAGGCCTTCTGAAAATCCAAATACACCACATCCACTGGTTCTCCCTTATCTATTCTACCAGTTACACCCTCAAAAAGCTCCAGTAGGTTTGTCAAACACAATTCCCCTTTCATAAATCCATGTTGACTTTGTCTATTCCCGTTTAATATTTTCTAAGTGTCCTGTCATCACATCCTTTATAATAGACTCTAGCATTTTCCCTACTATTGATGTTAAGCTATCCGGTCTGTAGTTCCCTGTTTTCTCTCTCCCTCCTTTTTTAAATAGTGGGGTTACATTTGCCAATCTGCAGGAACTGTTCCATAATCTATAGAATTTTGGAAGGTGACAACCAATGCATCCACTATTTCCATGGCTACCTCTTATAGTACTCTGGGATGCAGATCATCAGGCCCTGGGGATTTATCAGCTTTCAGTCCCATTAATTTCCCCAGCACTATATTTTTACTAATACTAATTTCCTTTAATTCCTCCTTCTCACTAAACCCTTGGACCCCTAGCATTTCTGGGAAGTTATTTGTGTCCTCTTCCTTGAAGACAGAACCAAAGTATTTGTTTAATTGCTCTGCCATTTCCTTGTTCCACATTATAAATTCTCCCGTTTCTAACATTATAAATTCTCCCATTTCTAACTGTTGTCTTCACTAATCTTTTTCTTTATACATACTTGTAGAAGCTTTTACAATCCGCTTTTATGTTCCTTGCAAGTTTACTCTCATACTCTATTTTTCCCCCCTTAATCAATCTCTTGGTCCTTTTTAGCTGAACTCTAAACTGCTCCCAATCCTCAGGCTTGCTGCTTTTTCTGGTAACTTTATATGACTCCTCTTTGGGTCTAAAATTATCCTTAATTTCTTTTGTTAGCCATGGTTGGGCGGCTTTTCCTTTTGTGTTTTTTGTGCCAGAAAGGAACGTATAACTCACAGAATCACAGAAAATTACAGCACAGAAGGAAGCCATTTTGGTGCATCGTATCCACGCCGGCCAAATCCCACTTCCCAGCTCTTGGTCCGTAGCAATACAGATTAGAGCATCCCAAATGCACATCCAAGTACTTTTTAAATGTGGTTAGAGTTCCTGCCTCTACCAGCCTTACAGGCAGTGAGTTCCAGACCCCCACAAACCTCTGGGTGAAGAAATTTCCCCTCAAATCCCCTCTAAACCTTCCACCAATTACTTTAAACCTGTGCCCCATGGTTTTTGACCCCTCTGCTAAGGGAAGTAGGTGCTTATCTATGCCCCTCATAATTTTATACAGCTCAATAAGGTCTCCCCTTAGTCTCCTCTGTTCCAAGGAAAACAGACCCAGCCTATCCAGTCTTTCCTCATGGCAAAAATTCTCTACTCCCAGCAGCATCCTTGTAAATCTCCTCTGTACCCTCTCTAGTGCAATCACATCTTTCCTGTAATGTGGTGACCAGGACTGCACGCAGTACTCTAGCTGAGGCCTAACTTGTGTTTTATACACTTGAAGCATAACCCGCCCTGCTCTTGTATTCTATGCCGTGGGTAATAAAGGCAAGCATTCCGTATGCCTTCTTAACCACCTTATCTACTTGGCCTGCTATCTTCAGGGGTCTGTGGACAGGCACTCCAAGTTCCCTTTGTTCCTCTACTCAGTGTCATACCATTTAATGTGTATTCCCTTTCCTTGTTAGCCCTTCCCAAATGCATTACCTCACACTTCTCCGGATTGAATTCCATTTGCCACTGTCCTGCCCACCTGACCAATTTATTGATATATTCCTACAGTCTACAGCTTCCTTCTTCAGTATCAACCACACAGCCGATTTTAGTATCATCTGCAAACTTCTTAATCATTCCCCCTATATTCAAGTCAAGATCATTGATATATACCACAAGAAGCAAGGGACCTAGTACTGGGCCCTGCAGAACCCCACTGGAAACGGCCTTCCAGTCACAAAAACACCCAACAACTGTTGCAATTCATGCATTCGTTCCTTAAATGTTAGCCATTGCCTATCCACCGTCATGCCTTTTAATGAAGCTCCCCAATCTATCATAGCCAACTCACTCCTCATACCATCGTAGTTTCCTTTATTTAGATTTAGGACCCTAGTTTCGGATTGGACTTCTTCACTTTCCATTTTAATGAAGAATTCTATCATGTTATGGGACTCTTCCAACAATCCGATAGTTTCAAGGTCACCATGAGTGAATTTCAACTCCCCAGCTGCCGTGGTGGGATTTGCACTCATGCCTCTGGATCATAAGTTTAGGCCTCCGGATTACTCGCCCAGTAACATAACCACTATGTCTTGAACCTTCGAACTCAAAGGCAAGTGTGCTCTCCATTGAGCCACGGCTGACACCTAGGTTATGTGAAATCTGCTTAAAAGAAGTGGTCAGTGACACTGAACCCAAGGAAACATCTGGCGGTGACACTGGGTAAGAATAGGATTTGGCTTGGTTGTGATGTTTCCTAGCAAAACAGATAAGTGAGAACCAGTGGATGTGGTGAATTTGGATTTTCAGAAGGCATTCGGTAAGGTGCCGCACAAGAGGTTATTAAACAAAATTAGGGCTCTTGGGATTGGAAGTAATACACTCGCATGGATTGAGGGTTGGTTAACAGAAAGAAAAGTCAGTAGGAATAAACGGGTCATTTTCGGGTTGGCAGGCTGTAACTAGTGGGATACCACAGGGATCAGTGCTTGGGCCACAGCTATTCACAAATCTAGATCAATGATTTGAATGAGGGGACCAAATGTAATATATCCAAGTTTGCTGATGATACAAAGCTAGGTGGGAATGTAAGTTGTGAGGAGGATGCAGAGGCTCAAGGGGATATAGACAGGCTAATTGAGTGAGTCAAGTAAAGGACATGGCAAATGGAATATAATGTGGAGAAATGTGAAGTTATCCACTTTGGTAGGTAAAATAAAAAAGCATTTTTTTTTTAAATGGTGAGAGATTGTGAAATGTTGGTGTTCAGAGAGACCTGGGTGTCCTTGTAAACGAATCACTGAAAGTTAACATGCAGGTACAGTAAGCAATTAGGAAAGCAAATGGAATATTGGGCTTTATTACAAGAGGATTTGAGTATAAGAGTAAAGACGTCTTACTGCAATTATATAGGGCCCTGGTGAGACCACACCTGGGGTATTGTGTACAGTTTTGGTTTCCTTACCCAAGGAAGGATATACGTGACATAGAGGGAGGGCAACAAAAGTTCACCAGACCGATTCCTGGGATGGGGGGGATTGTCCTATGAGGAGAGATTGAGTAGACTAGGCCTATATTCACCAGAGTTTAGAAGAATGAGAGGTGATCTCATTGAAACATACAAAATTCTTGACACGGTAAATGCAGAATGTTTCCCCTGGCTGGGGAGTCTAGAACCAGGGGTCACAAACTCAGAATAAGGGTTCGGGCATTTAGGACTGAGATGAGGAGAAATGTCTTCACTCAGAGGGTGGTGAAGTTTTGGAATTCTCTACCCCAGAGTGCTGTGGAGGCTCAGTCGTTGAGTATATTCAAGACAGAGATCGATAGATTCTTGGATATTGAGTGGATCAAGGGATATGGGGATAGTGCAGGAAAGTGGAGTAGAGATGGTAGATCAGCTATGGTCTTATTGGAGGGGCAGGCTCGAGGGGCCGAATGGCCTACTCCTGCTCCTATTTCTTATGCTCTGATGTTCCCCCATCGCCTCAAATCCAATATTCCGGTGTGACCATGCCCCACCAATGGGACTTCACACACAACAGATGGTCCAGTGGAACCCAACAGATGCATTGTTCACAATTTTCTATTTTAAATGGATGAAAATTGGCAGGCAGTAAACCTGCATCTAAAGCTGTCATTGCTGTGAAGCCCCGTCAGTGGCTCAGAGTCAAGGAAAATTCTCCCCATTATCTTCAAATTAAACTTTGATCTAAACTGTATCTATACTGATGTTAATCCAGCTCCCTCACACTGTCACTCAGTAACCCCTCCCCCAGCCCAGTGTCACTGACTGTATCTGTACTGATGTTAATCCAGCTCCCTCACATTGTCACTCAGTAACCCTTCTCCCCCCAGCGCCCTGTGTCACTGACTGTATCTGAACTGATGTTAATCCAGCTCCCTCACACGATCGGGCTCAGTAACTCCTCCCGGCTGCCTGGCCCAATAAGATCACAAGCATTTAAACAAAAAATAGCAATCGTTTTCCTCAGTAAACTCAAAGAGAGCAAAGGTTGATGATAAAGTCACTCACTCACACCCGGCCCTTCCCCTACCTGTGTCTGCAGAGCCCGGTAACCAGAGAGAGAGCAAAGGTTGATGATAAAGTCACTCACTCACACCCGGCCCTTCCCCTACCTGTGTCTGCAGAGCCCGGTAACCAGAGAGAGAACAAAGGTTGATGATAAAGTCACTCACTCACACCCGGCCCTTCCTCTACCTGTGTCTGCAGAGCCCGGTAACCAGAGAGAGAGCAAAGGTTGATGATAAAGTCACTCACTCACACCCGGCCCTTCCCCTACCTGTGTCTGCAGAGCCCGGTAACCAGAGAGAGAGCAAAGGTTGATGATAAAGTCACTCACTCACACCCGGCCCTTCCCCTACCCGTGTCTGCAGAGCCCGGTAACCAGAGAGAGAGCAAAGGTTGGTGATAAAGTCACTCACTCACACCCGGCCCTTCCCCTACCTGTGTCTGCAGAGCCCGGTAACCAGAGAGAGAGCAAAGGTTGATGATAAAGTCACTCACTCACACCCGGCCCTTCCTCTACCTGTGTCTGCAGAGCCCGGTAACCAGAGATGGCGAATGGCGAGCCTTTCACTGCAATGGCTAAGGTAAATAAAGCTTTATTGAAATCGAGCAATACATTCCCGGTAAGGTTTGGAATGGGTCTCCTCAATGCACTCCGGAATGAAGTGATACACAGCAGGGGTGAAGCTGCTGTGGGAAGATGCACATGCATCGTTCTTATAAAGGTCCCCGGTCCCACAGTCCCGGCACCGCGCGGTCCGGACCAGCAGGAGGTTAGCACTCGTCCTCTTGGAGCAGGGCGAACTTGTTCTTGCTGAGGAAGGCTCCCTTGTGCCCTTTGCTCGCCGGCGCCGGCTGCTCCTCTCTCGCGTCCCCATCTCCGTCTTCCTCCTCCTCCTCCTCTTCATCAGCGTCCTGGTCTTTCTCCTCGTCCTCCTGGTCGGAGCTGGAGATCTCGTCCTCGTCGTCGGAGCTCTGCTTGCTCTGCTGCCTGTGCGCCTCCTGAAGAGCCGCGATCTCCAGCGTCTCGACGTGTTGCTGCCAGTCCGCTAAGAACAGAGAGAGAGAGAGAACTGAAGTTAATTCATCCTCTTCGCTTTCTCTCCCAACAACAATCTTTTATCGTGAATTGTGCGCTCTCTCCTCTGGGAGGGTCACTGATCCTCCTGCCAGTGGACACTGTTTCTCCCAACTACTCCATCAAACCCCTTTATAATTAGCACCTTTCAAAAGGGAATTGGATAAATACTTGAAAAGGATAAATACTTGAAAAGGAAAGGTTTTGCAGGACTGTGGCGAAAGAGCAGGGGAGTGGGACTAACTGGATTGTTCTTTCAAAGAGACAGCACTGGCACGATGGGCCGAACACCCTCCTGTGCTGGAAGATACTAGGACTGAGAAAAAGGCACAGCAGGTCCAATGGCCAACACTTGCATCTATATTTTAACCGCTCAAATCAGGTCCAACCACTGCAGAGCAGCTCATCAGCAAAGCAAGCCGAGTGTTCAACAATGCAGCCAAAACGGTAAAGCGGTCAGAGGGTGAATCCTCGCACTGTGCAGCGCCCCGGTTACACCGCCTCTTGAGGACTGGGAAGTTCGCCGTTGGCCCTGAACAAAGCTGCCCGCAGAGATCTCGCGACCTGGGTGGCGAGAAGTTTGCCTTTTTCGACCTGCCAGTGATTGCAGCGCTCTCTAGTGGGGATTCATGTCCCAGGCTCAACTCTGGCTCGACTCCCCACAGCCGCTCCCACTGACACTTGGTGCACAAGTCGAGCGAGCCCTCACCTTTCTGCACGGTGCAGCCTGGGGGTCGCATGCACAGACACAGGCGCCCGTCCACAGTCAGTCCAAGGATGCTGTTGGCCGCCAGGTACACCTCATTCCGGGCAGCTTAAGCCGTCTTGTAGCCCCTCTTCTCTGCCCAGGCTGCAAGGAGACAAATGACGGACGCTATGTCAGAAAGACATCAATTCTCACCCCAGGTCCAGCCTGGAGCTCGTTATTAATACAAGACGCAAGAGCAAAAAAAAGCTTTTTACCTCATTGATTATTTTAAAATAACTAGTAAACAGCCTCTTCTCCTCTTTCCCCAACCCACAATCCCCCACTGCTAATCTCGTCGTCCAGTTACCTTCGTAGATGTCCCAGGCCGTGAACTTGGCCTCGGCCTGCTCCCCGGGCCTGTCCTCCTCCACGTTAGGGTGCTTGAGCTTCAGCAGCTTCTGCACGGGAATCCTCGTGGCCAGGTAACAGACGGAGGTATAAGGCTCCTGGATCTGTGCTATGGGGTAAATCCCAGCCAGAATCTAGAGGGAGAGGGAGGCAAAACTGCAATCTTTAGAAACGAGCCAAGTGACTCAATGAGGTGGAGGGTGAATGGTCAGCCCATTCAGTGGTCAGCCGGGGCTCAGTGGGTAGCACTCTTGCCTCGGAGACCAAAGGTCGTGGGTTCAAGTTCCACTCCAGAGACTTGAGCACAAAATCTAGGCTGACACTTCAATGCAGTACTGAGGGAGAGCTGCACTGTCGGAGGTGCCGTCTTTTGGGTGAGACGTTAAAATGAGGTCCCGTCTCCCACCTCAGGTGGATGTAAAAGATCCCACGGCACTATTTTGTAGAAGAGCAGGGGAGTTATCCCCGGTGTCCTGGCCAATATTTATTCCTCAATCACATCACTAAAACAGATTATCTGGTCATTACCTCATTGCTGTTTGTGGGAGCTTGCTGTGTGTAAATTGGCTGCCGTGTTTCCTACATTACAACAGTGACTGCTCATCAAATGTACTTCATTGGCTGTGAAGCGCTTTGGGACACCTTGAGGTTGTGACAGGCGCTATAGAAATGAAAGTCTTTCTTCACTTTTACCCCAGTGGTTCAGTAAGTCAGTGCACAGCCTGAAGTGGTACACACACCACACACACCAAGATGATCCCAGCTTCAATCCCCAGAGTGTGCTGAGTTAGTTAACCCCAGGCAGAGTGCCGCTAGGGGAGCTACATTTAGCCTCAGTGCCCCGGGGTGGGACCAAAAAGGAGCCCGGCTTGGCTGCTCCCGACCGCCATCTAGTGACCCCCATTGGAAAAACACCCGCGTGTGGAGGTCAAGGGAGGACGGCAACGGGCTCAGCTGTGTTTCCCCAAACAGTGTTTATTCCTGAAACTACTTCCCAGAGTTTGTGTCCAAATCCCTCGGTGGCCTTGTCCCTCCCTCTCTCTAACCTCCTCCAGCCCTACAACCCTCCGAGATCTCTGTGCTCCTCCAATTCTGGCCTCTTGCGCATTCCCCACTCCCTTTGCCCCACCATTGGTGGCTGTGCTTTCAGCTGCCTGGGCCCTAAGCTCTGGAATTCCCTCCCTAAACCTCTCCCTCACTCTCTCCTCCTTTAAGACGATCCTTTAAACATTCCTCTGTGAACAGTCACCTGTCCTAATGTCTCCTGATGTGACTCGGTGTCAGATTCTCTGATAGTTCTCCTAAGTTTGCTCTATGCGGGTTGTTGTTGCAGTGTTTTCACCTTCACAAAACACACAGCGCCATTAACTGACCTGTTGCTGACGGTCCACGAGTGACGGGAAGATCAGACCCGGGCAGTCGCAGAGCTGGACGGTGGGAGTCAGGAAGTAGGTCTGGAAGTACTTGGTGTGACCCGGGGTCCGGGACACGCTCACCACCTTCTTCCCCACCAGGCCGTTGATGAGAGACGACTTGCCCACATTCGGGAACCCTGAGCGAGACAAGGAAAGAGACATTTTACCCCCTGACTTTGAGCCCTGTCCAAATTCACCACACTTGGAAAGTCATTTGTTGTCAGCGAAGTGCTTGGGGACGACCTGCGGAGGTGAAAGAAGCCAAGCTCTTTCCATCTTATGGGGCAGCTGAAACTCAAAAGGATTGAGAAAAAAAACTGTTCTTCAAATTCCAGTTTGGGACATTTTCCACATCTTTGACTTCAGATCCGCTCACTGAACTCCCACTGGCCTCTAGAAAACCTGAAGGGAGATTAGGGAGGGCGGGGAGGAGAGGGGAAAGAGAAAATGGAGGGTCAGGGGAAAGAGGAGCAGGAGAGGAAAGAGAAGGAGAGGGGAAGAGAGGAAAGAGGAGGAGAGGGGAAGAGAGGGAAAATGAGGAGATCAATGATTGGGAAAGAGGATGAAGACATGCCACAAAGCAGGAACAGTTTGACATTTTCCAGCTTTAGACAAGTTGAGCGACAGGGTTTCTGCAGTATTGCCATCTGGTGGTAGTCAAGTGTACTGCACGAATGGCCCTGTTTTCTTGGCAAGGAAAATGTGGCTCTTTAAAGGGAAGGGAGGAAGCTGCTCGTTTCCCGCGGTTACCACCCATTGCATCGAGCATGTTAAAAGCCAAATGCGCGGGTTGTGCCAACTCACCCACACAACCCACGGTGAGGAGGCCATCCTTGTAAAGTTCATCCACCGGTGCGCACATTCCCATGGCAGAATCCGTCTGATGCTCCACCAGGACAGCATCATCTTCGTCCTCCTCGTCGGTCAGGTCCTCGTGGTGAGTGTTTGCCGCGTCCCGCTCCATCTTCTCCTTCCAACTGGTCAAGTCCACTAGCAAGAGACAGAAAAGCAGTTACACGATTCGAGAAGAAAGGAATGGACGAGGGCTGGAATACAAAGGGTGGAAGTTCTGCTGCAGTGATAGAAAGTTCTGGTCAGACCCCACCTGGAGTAACTGCGTTCAGTTCTGGGCCCCGCGCCTCAGGAAGGATCAGTTCACATTGGAGGGGGGGCAACATAGAATGATACCGGAGCTCAAAGGGTTAAATTAGGAGGACAGGTTGCTTAGCCTAGGCTTGTATTCCCCTGAGTATAGAAGATTAAGGGGTGATCTAAGTGAGGTGTTTAAGATGATTGAAGGATTCGATAGTGTAGATAGAGAGAAACTATTTCCTCTGGTGGGAGATTCCAGACCAAGGGGGCAGAACCTTCAAATTAGAGCTCGGCCATTTAGGGATGATGTCAGGAAGCACTTCTTCACACAAAGGGTAGTGAAAATCTGGAACTCTCTCCCAAAAAGCTAGTGAGGCTGGGGGTCAATTGCAAATTTCTAAACTGAGATTGATAGATTTTTGTTCAGCAAGGTTATTAAGGGATACGAACCAAGGCGGGTAAATGGAGTTAAGATACAGATGAGCCATAATTTAACTGAATGGGGGAACAGGCTTGACCCGTTGAATGGCCCCCTCCTGTTCCTAAGTTCCTATCCTCTATTTTGATAGAGGTTTTGATAGAGTAAATAGGGAGAAACTGTTTCCAGTGACAGGAGGGTCAGTAACCAGAGGCCACAGTTTAAAGTAATGGGCAAAAAATCCAGAGGCGAGATAAGGAGAATTTTTTTTTCATACGTAGCGATTTGTTTAAATCTGGAATGCACTGCCTGAAAGGGTGGATGAAGCAGATTCAACTTTCATAAATACTGAAAAGGAAAAAAATGCAGGGCTATGGGGGAAAGAGCAGCAGCAGGGGTGTGGGACTAATTGGATAATTCTTTCAAAGAGCGGGCCCAGACACAATGGACCGAATGGCCTCCTCCTGTGCTCTGTGATTCTATGAGAAGAGCGAGGGTTTCTGCTGGTGGTGCTGATGTGGTGCCGGTTCCTGCCAGCAGGTGTCAGACGAGAGTCACACAGAGAACAGCTGAATCCGGGAGAGGCAAAACGCCGCAGCAGCAGCTGGGAAACGACCGGCAGATTTCGATGGAGCAACTCTCACGTTGGATTCGGGCTAAAGAGGGAGGGGGAGCCGGGAGCAGGAGTCGCAATGGACCGGGAGGGAGAAAGAAGAAGACGCGGTCAAAGACATAGACTTTAAAAGGAGATTTTTTTAAGGAATTTTTTTTGAATCATTCTCAGGCTGTGCCGGAATTGGAAAGGCCTCATTACTGTTCTTCCCTCGTTGACCCGGCCACACAGAGGGAGCAAGTGGTTATGGAAGAGAGTTCCAAAGACCAGGGGCGTAGTGACTGCTTCAGATGGTTGAGTCACACAGGCTGGTTCCTTCATCGTCACTGTGTCAAAATCCTGGAATTCACTCTCTAACAGCACTGTGGGAGTACCTTCACCACACGGACTGCAGCGGTTCAAGGAGACAGCTCGCCCTCACCTTCTCAAGGGCAAACAGGGATGGGCAATAAATGCTGGCCTTGCCAGCGACACCCACATCGAGGGAATAAATAATAAAAAACACGCTCCCACTGTGGAGCAGCATTCTCCGAGTCTCGGCTCACAGTGTAGTGGATAAGGTACGGGAGGGCGCCAGGCGCCTGTGCTCAGTACCCCAGCAAGGAGTCAGCGGCTCCAGCGTGATTTGAACTGCGGAGGTAGTGGGAAACAGACGGAGTTTATAAGATGACAGCACATCATGGTGTACAATTCTGGGCACCACACTTTAGGAAGGATGTCAAGGCCCTGGAGAGGATACAGAGGAGGCTTACCAGGATGATACCAGGGATGAGGGACTTCAGTTATGTGGAGAGACTGGAGAAGCTGGGATCGCTCTCCTTAGAGCAGAGATGGTTCTGGAGGCATTCGAAATTAAACGTGATTTTGAGAGAACAAGTCGGGAGAAACTATTTCCTCCGGCAAGTGGGTCGGTAACTGGAGGTCACAGATTTAAAATAATTGGCAAAAGAACTAGCGGGGAAATGAGGAGACATTTCTTCACACAGAGGGTTGTTCAGGTCTGGATCGCACTACCTGAAAGTGCGGTGGAATCAGATTCCACAGTAACTTTCAAAGGCAATTGGACATGTACCTGAAGAGGACTAATTTCCAGGGTTGTGGGGAAAAAGCTGTGTTGTGGGACTAAACTGGACAGAACTTTCAAAGAGCCGGCACAGGCACGACGGGCCGAATGGCCTCCTTCTGTGCTGTAAGATTGGATGAGGATTATGAAATGACTTGTATCGGTCCAGAGTGTTCCCGTCCCTTGTGCCGGAGCTCGTTTCCTGGGCCTGCCCCGATTCCCAGCCTTACCTTTTCCTCGCCTGATGGTCTCGCAGGATTTCAGGAGTTGTTTGGGCCCCACGGCCGTTGTCCTGAGTCGCCTCCGTCGCCTTCGCTTCTGAAACACTAAAAGCCCACAACAGACAGGTGAAGGAAACGCACAGTCCCACCGGTCGAGCTAGAATAACTGAAGAGCCCCACGTTTACACCAGCTCAATGTTTTTGAAGTTATTAACACTGGATGTCAGTCACTGTGTCTGTCACGAAGGTGGGGTGGGGGGGAATTAACCCTCTCACTCAGACACGGCGCAGGCCCTCCCGCTACTTACCGGCGCTCGGCTCCGTCTCGCCCGGTTTCTCCCGCGGGTACGACCTGAAACAGAACAGGTGGAGCTGAGGGAACTTCTGCTGGATTGGCCCAGAAATTCGGGTCGGAGGCTTCCCGCGGGTGAAAGTCTCCGACCTGCACTTACCTAGTGCACTGGCCGTTGTGCTGTGGGCCCGCCTGGGATTCCGATCCTGGGCTAATGGGACAAGTTAAAGGATCAGCACAGTTAATGCCGAGAACAAATTAAACTGTAGCTCAAGCTGATGAAACTTGCACAGGTGAAAATCCTGGGCGGAGATTTACAGGAAGCGACAGTGGGAAGGGCTGTACTGCGATTCTAACGCTTCTCCAAGCACATTCCGGGCAAGTCATCGACAGTAAAAAGTGGGCTTGGAACCGGAATGGAACTACGGGCACACGTGTCAGTCAAAATGCAATGGACAATACATGACAAATCCATTCGATTTTACATTTGATAACCAGTTGATTGGATCTGTATTCTAGACAGAGAGACTCTTTCGTCTAGGGGTATGAATCTCGCTTTGGGGATTGTAGATTGAAATTTGCGAACGGTCCCGCGTGAGCCCCTTTTTAACGCCGACTTCTAATATTGGACTTGCGCTCAAAACTTGTTCTAATCCGCCTAACCAATAACCGGTCAGGACCCAAATCATTCTCCAACAATCTCCAGCGGCTTTGTAGGAAGGTCAATGCAAACTGTCATGTAAATATCATGGCTTTAAGGACAATCAATTAAATTATTTTTTAGCAAACAATCACCTCTGATGGTTGTAAGTATATTTGTGTGTGACGATATTAGATACAAATGTATTTGTGAGTTGCTATTGTGTTAGATGTAAATGCTTTTGCACCTCTGTTCGTTACAAATGTATTTAGATGTATCTGTATTATTTATTAATGTATTAGGTTGGGGAATCTGTGTCAGTTATAAATGTATTTCTGAGCGCTGCAAATGTCCAGTCCGGCCCCATTCTACCTTCTCATTGCCCCCAAGTGGGACTCGGCAGACCATCTGTTACATTCGGATTCAACTTTTGCTTTTCTTGATACTTTGAAAATATGAGGTTTAGAAAGTAATAACTCTGCATCCACCAGCCTCTCTGATAACTCCTGAGCGGCACTTACCCTGTCTGATACTGCCGGACCGTCCCTTACCCGCTCTAGAACTTCTTGAGCATCCCTTACCCTGTCTGGTACTGCGGGAGCGTCGCTTACCCTATCTGATCCATCCTGAGCGTCCCTTACCCTGTCTGGTACATCCGGAGCGTCCCTTACCCTGTCTGGTACATCGGGAGCGTGCCTTACACTGTCTGGTACACCCGGAGCGTGCCTTACACTGTCTGGTACACCCGGAGCGTCCCTTACACTGGCTGGTACATCGGGAGCGTGCCTTACACTGTCCGGTACATCGGGAGCGTGCCTTACACAGTCTGGTACATCGGGAGCGTGCCTTACACAGTCTGGTACATCGGGAGCGTGCCTTACACTGTCCGGTACATCCGGAGCGTGCCTTACACTGTCTGGTACATCGTGAGCGTGCCTTACACTGTCCGGTACATCGGGAGCGTCCCTTATACTGTCTGGTACATCGGGAGCGTGCCTTACACTGTCTGGTACATCGGGAGCGTCCCTTACACAGTCTGGTACATCGGGAGCGTGCCTTACACTGTCTGGTACATCGGGAGCATCCCTTACCCTGTCCGGTACATCGGGAGCGTGCCTTACACTGTCTGGTACATCGGGAGCATCCCTTACCCTGTCTGGTACATCGGGAGCGTCCCTTACACTGTCTGGTATATCGGGAGCGTCCCTTACACTGTCTGGTACTGCCGGAGCGTCGCTTACCCTATCTGATCCATCCGGAGCGTCCCTTACACTGTCTGGTACACCCAGAGCGTGCCTTACACTGTCTGGTACATCGGGAGCGTGCCTTACACTGTCTGGTACATCGGGAGCGTGCCTTACACTGTCTGGTACATCGGGAGCGTGCCTTACGCTGTCCGGTACATCGGGAGCGTGCCTTACACTGTCCGGGACATCGGGAGCGTGCCTTACACTGTCCGGGACATCGGGAGCGTCCCTTACACTGTCCGGGACATCGGGAGCGTCCCTTACACTGTCTGGTACATCGGGAGCGTGCCTTACACTGTCTGGTACATCGGGAGCGTGCCTTACACTGTCTGGTACATCGGGAGCGTGCCTTACACTGTCTGGTACATCGGGAGCGTGCCTTACACTGTCTGGTACATCGGGAGCGTGCCTTACACTGTCTGGTACATCGGGAGCGTCCCTTACACTGTCCGGGACATCGGGAGCGTGCTTTACACTGTGCAACATCCGGAGCGTCCCCTAAACTGTCTGCAACATGCGGAGCGTCCTTTACCCTGTCTGGTACAACAGGAGCGTCCCTTACTCCGTCTGGTAAATCCGGAGCGTCCCTTAAGCTGTCTGCTACCTCGGGAGCGTCCCATACCCTGTCTGGTACATCCGGAGCGTCCCATACACTGTCTGGTATATCGGGAGCGTCCCTTACTCTCCTTGATAACTCCTTTTTGATAACCAGTTTGCCAAAATTGCGTATTTCACCGTTCACCCGCGGCTATGTAGCGCTTCCCGTCGCTCACGCTCCTCAATTGTTCAGGGAAAAGCGCCAACTACCAGGTAAATAAAACCCAGTTCTTCCGTTAGCCTCCCCAGTTCACTTGATTTCCGATGGAATTTTCTTGTACAGTCGGCCTGCTTTGGTTACAAAGGCCGGTCCTGCTTTCGCAGAGCTTGACTGTCGAGCGGCCCCGCGTGTCTAAATGTATCAACTGGTTTCAAAGCACCAACTCAGATTCGGGCGATTGGGACACGTGCCCCAGGAACAGCAGTTGTGGCGGAGCACACTCGGCGGTGTAAGTAGGTGAAAGTGAATATTAGATGAAGTAATACCGCAGGAAAGTTACAATGAAAGTGAAGGAGTAAAGTAAAGGAGGGCTATTGACTGTGGAAGGAAGAAAAATCTGCGCCGTGACTCAGATTCGAACCGTGGTTGCTGCGGCCACAACGCAGAATATTAACCACTATACGATCACGGCGCCACACAGCAGCGCTGCTCTGATCACAACAAAGTAACACACGACACTGCTTAGAAAAGATGGATTTTTGCTGAAGGCCAAAATGAGCACCGCCAGAAATTATGACAGCGGTGGAATTCGACCCAGGTCCCGCAGCGACTGGAGCCTTAATCCAGAATGGGAACTAGTGCAGCCGCAGTTACATTTAAAAGGATTGCAGCCTTTTCACACGAGAAGAAACTCATCCCTGGAGAGTCATAAAGAAAGAAAGGCCCCGCTGGTACTCGAACCCAGGATCGCCTGCTTACTAGACAGACGCTTTCACCAGCTAAGCCACGGGGCCGAAGCCCGACATATTTTCTCGCTTCCACTCACTGATGTCTATCAGCTACCGGTCACTGTCTCCTGAAGTCTCAGACCGTTCTGTATTTCTCCAGCTCTCTTGTCTGTTGTGCCATGTGTCCCATTGCTGTCTGTACCTCCCGCTTTGTTTATCTCAGTGTCAATCTGTGAGGTGATTCTGAATGATTACCCAGTGTTTGTGTCTTACATGAAATAAATGAGGGGATCAGACAATTCTTCCTCTGACACTGGGGAACTAATGAGCCAACATTTATAACAAGGTATTGTTTATTGTGATGCAGCAAATACAATATTCCACCTTGAATGATTCAGGTTCATTTCTGTGCAAAAAGAAACTGTGACCCCAACGTGTTTCCAATTCGCTGCCTTTTAATTTGACGTCACAATTGCCACCATTGCACCTCAGGGTGATTCATAACTAATACACAGAGAAGTAAAGCAGTGAAAGGGTATTTGTAGAAAGGGTTGTGAGACTGTGGAATGCACTGGCCCAGAGCAGCAGATTTAAAACAAGGTTTATAAACCGGCAGCCTGTGGAGGAAGGAGAGAGTCAAGAGAGCCACAGGTAAGATCACCTTGGAAACCACTGGCCCCGACTTCCCACTTTATTGAAACACATTTAATGTCATATTCACACATTGATGCATTTGAACAATATATGAGATTTAACACTGCCTCTGATCTAAACTAGCTGCTTTATGGATGTGAAATTATCATTGCCGAGATTAAACAATCAGCGCAGATTCAGCGGCTCTTTGGTTTCAGGGGTGTGATTCTCGTTTTGGGAATTCACATCAATTAAAATGCGAGAGGTATCGGGTCCAAATCCCGGACACACCCCAACATTTTAATAGAACCGCTTTCCTCGGCCTGGAGACATTCCACAAGTCTTCAAATAATAACTGCCAGAAAATCAGCCTGTGTTCAGGACATCGCAAGAAAACGGCCATTTTATTCTTTAAAGCAGGAATTCAGTCCCAGAAGTGCCGACTCCTCCAACTGCCGGCGCGCAGTGCTTGCGTATCCCAGGGGCGAAGTTAGTTCCCTGCGTCCCCTGGGATCAGGTGGGCCATGGAGAGCCAATGGTAGCAGGGAATGCTTCATTCATAAGTTTGACAGGAACAGCTGTCAAACCTAAAATTGCTATAAGTCGCAAAACATCACTAAAACTTCAAATAAATTTAAAAAAATCATATTTTTAAAATAACTATAAATTACATGAAATAACTTTCACACAATAATTAAAAATTTTGAAAAAATTAAATACATTTTCAAACGGGGCTAAAAATAAACTTACCTTTCTTTAAAGTATTTAAAAATAATAAACCTGTGGAAAAAATGTTTTAATTTTAATTAATTCACCACTTACCTTGTTAAAGGCAGGCCTTGCGCCTGCTTTTTAAAAGTGTATCTCCTGGAGACTTACCCTCCTGGAGAAACCTGCAAAAAACAAACGTACGTTTGATGCACACGCGCTGCCTCTCCGGCACACGCGCTCGACCTCTGAACCCCTTCCTTTAAGGGAACGGAAGTGCCGGTTTCCCGCGCATGCGCATTGCATGCACAAAACCGGCACTTCCATTGGGCCAACGGGTGAGTACCCCGTGCGTACTCACCCGTGGAGACCCGAATTTCTGGGACACTGTTTCCAGGCCACCACTAGGGAGGGCGGAGTGAGGTCGATCTTATTCAGCACCAGGATAATGCTCCTCTTCATCTCCCGCGTTACCTAGTCGTAAAGTTCTGGGGAAATTGAACCACCTGCGGAGAGAGGAAGGAACTGGCTCACGAAAGAAATCAGTCACTGTAGGTGTACCAGGTAGAACAGACATAGTAAGCTCTTAATATGTCTGTGTATTATAAAATATAATTGTGTGTATGTATATATGTATGTGTGTATATAGCTACATATACTCATCTATATATCTATATACACATACACACATACAAAACTGATTCTGCGGTAGCTGCAAAGGACAAGGTTGGGCCTGGAATGTAGGAGACATTGCCTCATTGACCGTCCATGACAAGAGAGAAGAAAAATAGTAGGTATATAGTGAATCAGTCAAGAATACGGAAGGGAGGAAACAACAGCAACTTGCATTTATATAGCGCCTTGAATGTAGTAAAACATCCCAAGGCGCTTCACAGAAGCGTTATCAAACAAAATTTGACACCAAGTCACATCAGGAGACATTAGAGATAAGAGAGGTAGGCCATAACTGAAAGGCACAATTTCTCATTAGTGAGTACAATGAACAAGAAGCAGATGTTATTGCGCAGTCTCACTGAACATAAGAACTTAAGAAATAGGAGCTGGAGTAAACCATGTGGCCCTTCGAGCCTGCTCCGCCATTCAACAAGATCATGGCTGATCTGCGACCTCAACTCCACCTTCCCGCACTACCCCCAAATCCCTTAGGTCCCAAACATTTATCCACCTCTGTCTTGAATATACTCAACGACTGAGCATCCACAGCTCTCTTGGGTAGAGAACTCCAAAGATTCACAACCCTTTGAGTGAAAAAGATTCTCCTCATCTCAGTCCTAAATGGCCGACCCCTTATTCTGAGACTCTGACCCCGTGTTCTAGATTCCCCAGCGAGGGGAAACATTTTCTCAGCATTAACCCTGTCAAGCCCCTTAAGAATTTTATATGTTTCAATGAGATCACCTCTCATTCTTCTAAACTCGAGGGAATATCGGCCTAGTCTACTCAATCTCTCCTCATAGGGCAATCCCCTCATCCCAGGAACCAGTCTAGTGAACCTTCGTTGCACTCCCTCTAAGGCAGGTATGTCTTTCCTTAGATAAGGTGACCAGAAATGTACACAGTACTCCAGGTGTGGCCTCACCAATGCCCTGTATAATTGTAGTAAGACTTCTTTACTCTTATACTCTAAATCCCTTTGTAACAAAAGCTAACATACTATTTGATTTCCTAATTGCTTGCTGTACCTGCATGTTAACTTTCTGTGAATCATGTACAAGGACACCCAAGGTCCATCTGAATGCAAACATTTCCCAGTCTCTCACCAGTCAAAAAATATTCAGCTTTTTTGTTTCACCTACCAAAGTGGATAACTTCACACTCCCCCACATTGTATTCCATTTGCCATGTTCTTGCCCACTCAGTCAACCTCTCCCTATCTCTCTGCAGTCTCTTTGCGTCCTCCTCACAGCTTACTTTCCCACCTAATATTGTAGCATCAGCAAACTTGGATACGTTACACTCAGTCCCTTCATCTAAGTAATTAATATTGATTGTAAATAGCTGAGGACCAGCACTGATACTCCCAGTACCCCGCTACTTACAGCCTGCCAACCCGAAAAGTCCTGTTTTTTCGGGTTGAAGGGAGATTAACCAGAGGCAAAGAGGACACGATGGCATAAAGGCAATGAGGCCCATTGTGTCAACCAGAGCAGCAACATGCACACAATGGTGGTGGCAGGAATGAAGAGACAGACACTTCATGTGACAGTAACATCACACAGGATACATCAGATCAACTAATGCGATGCCACCAAAACCAGCAGCCATTCAGCAAACGGTGAGTTTACACATTGCAGTAGCAACTACCCCCATCCTTGGTGCAAACATTCACAACACTTGTTCAGTCCGAACCTTCTTTCAGACTGAAGCCGCTACCCCGAGGTCCGTTTGCAGTACATACCGGGTGCCTGATGTCCGTGATCAGCAATACAATGTCGGACATCTCCAAGAGTCTCCATGGTTGTCGACAGGTCTACAGGACAGAGACAGGGGAAGAATGAATAAAAAACTGCCATAATGATGCAAGGAATAGATGACTGTCAGGGACAGAGTACATTCTCTGCATGGAGGCATGTTGAAACATTTCAAGTCATGTTCCAACTACAATGGTACACAGAGAAAAACAAATGCACGAGTACACAGCCACCACCCAACCCATTCCACTAGGTAGGACCCGACCCATTCCACCAGGCAGCAGCCAACCAACCCTCCCACCAGATATTAGCTCTCCTGTGCATCTTTTCCAGCTCAGCTACGTCCTTCCTATAGCAAGGGTTCCAAAGTTCCACAATATACCCTAGGTAACCTCTTTCGATCTAAACTCTGATTCCTCCCAATCCCTCTCCTCACTCTCTTCGTGACAATTTCAAATTATTCATCCCTCATCACTGACTCCCCAACCAGAGGAAACAGTCTTTCTCTCTTCACTCTATCAAGACCCTGCATAATTTCATAAACCACCCCAAATCACCCTGCTCCAGTAGAAACAGCCCCAGTATCTTTTCACTTGCAGTGGAGATGTTCAACCGAAGCCCCATCTGCCCCCTCAGGAGGACATAATCCCATGGCACGATTCCGAAGAAGAGCAGGGGGAGGTTCTCCCCGGTGTCCTGACCCATGTTAATCCCTCAACCAACATCAATAAAAACATTATCTGGTCATTATCCCAATGCTCTTTGTGGGAGCTTGCTGTGCACAGATTGGCTGCCGTGTTTCCTACATTACAACAGTGACTATGCTTCAAAAAGTACTCCATTGGCTGTAAAGTGCTTTGTGATATCCTGAGATCATGAAAGGTGCTGTATAAATGCAAGTTCTTTCTTATCACAAGTGTTCCACCTATCTATAGCTTCCTACTCCTGGCATCATCTCAGTGACTGTTATCTGCGACAGCCACTCTCCTCACCTCCAAGTTGTGCTCGAAGTAACTGAGTTTCACAGGATCAAATGTGCTGTAAATCTTACCCAGATATTCGTGGAACGCCATCTCCTCCTGCACCAGAAGCTGCTCCTTCGTCATTGCGCAGTTCCAAGGAGAACATTTTGGAAAATTCAACACTGGGCACGAGAGAGAGAAAAACAATCATCTAAAAGCACAACTTACAAAAAGCAACATCTGTCTTACAGAAGCTGTACTTCGCCTGGTGGTGACGGTCTAACACCCAGCACCACAGAAAGGACACAGGTTTGGTTCCCCCAGTGAGTTACATCCAGCAGGAATCTCCCTGCAAGGTAAACCAAGCACTGGGGTACATTTCTAGAGGGATAGAATTGAAAAGCCTCTTGTTAAGCTTCTATCGAACCTTGGTTAGATCACACTTGGAGTACTGTGAACAGTTCTGGTCTCCATAATTATAAAAAGGATATAGAGGCAGTGGAGAAGGTGCAAAAAAGATCCACAAGGATGATACCAGAACTGAGAGGATGTACATATCAGGACAGCCTGAACAGGCTGGGACTTTCCTAGAGATGGCTGAGGGGTGACCTGATAGAGGTCATGAAGATTATGAAAGGTTATGATAGAGCAGAAGACTAGAGGTCATAAATATTCAGATAATCACTAATAAATCCAATAGGGAACTCAGGAGCAACTCCTTTACCCAAAGAGTGGTAAGAATGTGGAACTCTCTACCACAAGGTGTAGTCGGGGCAAATACCACAGATGCATTTAAGGGGAAGCTACATATGCACATGAGGGAGAAACAAATATGTTGACAGGGTTAGATGAAGAGGGGTGGGAGGAGGCTCGTGTGGACCATAAACACAGCATAGACCAGTTGGGCCGAATGGTCTGTTTCTGTGCTGTACATTCTTTTAATTCTAAGTAAAGAAAGTACTTGCATTTTATATGGCACCTTTCACGACCTCAGGATGTCTCAAAGTGCTTCACAGACAACGCAGTACTTTTGAAGTGGTTGGCACTGGTTAGGAGATGCAGCAGCCATTTGCACACAGCAAGCTCCCAATGTGATAATGACCAGATAATCTGTTTTTAGTGATGTTTGTCGAGGGATCAATAATGGCCAGGAGACTGGGGAAATCTCCTCTGCTCTACTTTGAAGTATTGTTGTGGGATCTTTTACGTCCACCAGTTATTGCAGATGGTGCCTCAGTTTAATGTCTCATCTGAGGGACGGCTCCTCTGACAGCGCAGCACTCCCTCAAATTGTCAGCTGAGATTATGTGCTCCAGTCTCTGGAGAGGGGCTTGAACACACAATTTTCTGACTCAGAGGCAAGAGTGGTTCCCACTGAGCTACAGCTAACTCCTAGGTAGGGGGAAGGCCGAAGGACACCCTGACTG
Source organism: Somniosus microcephalus (assembly GCF_052327205.1). Lineage (NCBI taxonomy): Eukaryota > Metazoa > Chordata > Chondrichthyes > Squaliformes > Somniosidae > Somniosus > Somniosus microcephalus. The sequence goes on along the minus strand of NW_028225179.1, from coordinate 133,697,338 downwards.
GTCGCGTCTAATAGTCAGCTAGTTGCCCAGTCAGTTCCAGTGATGTAAATGTAATTCATTTGGACTGGGACAAAGACAGTGATAATTGACGTTGGGGGGAGGGTAAAAGAAGTACACTGTGTGCTGCCGTTATCCCTAGATTTAAATCCAGTCCAGAATGATAAGGGTGAAAGTCTCCAATGTCTTCTGAGTTCAAGGGAAATGACTCTTGGTTCCCTCAACCCACATCCTTTTGGGCAGGGCCCACAACAGACAGCTGGCTTTATTACTGCATTGTCACTCAGAGACTGCAGGGCGGCTTAATGTCAGACTGGTACAATAGGGGGCGCTCTTTTGAGCTTCAGTCAAGGCACATAGTTCGGGAAATGTAGAGGGAGCTTTACTCTGTCTCTACCCCGTACTGTACCTGCCCTTGGAGTGTTTGAGGGGTCAGTGTAGAGGGCGCTTTAATCTGTATCTAACCCGTACTGTACCTGCCCTGGGAGTGTTTGATGGGACTGTACAGAGGGAGCTTTGCTCTGTAACTAACCCGTGTTGTAACTGCTCTGGGAATGTTTGATGGGTCAGTGTAGAGGGAGCTTTACTCTGTATCTAACCCGTGCTGTACCTGCCCTGGGAGTGTTTGATGGGACTGTACAGAGGGAGCTTTACTCTGTATCTAACCCATGCTGTACCTGCCCTGGGAGTGTTTGATGGGACAGTGTAGAGGGAGCTTTACTCTGTATCTAACCCGTACTGTACCTGCCCTGGGAGTGTTTGATGGGACAGTGTAGAGGGAGCTTTACTCTGTATCTAACCCGTACTGTACCTGCCCTGGGAGTGTTTGATGGGAGAGTGTAGAGGGAGCTTTACTCTGTATCTAACCCATGCTGTACCTGCCCTGGGAGTGTTTGATGGGACAGTATAGAGGGAGCTTTACTCTGTATCCAACTAAGCTTTGGCAGTGCTTGATGCTGACGCTGGGTACCTGAAATAGGAAGTGCTCCACATCTCGGTGCCAACGTCCTTCACAGTGTTGAGGGTAAAGTTAAACAATTGGGTTTGTTTAAATTATTAACCCATGTTGCCAAAAACATCTGTGGTGACATTGTCCCTGCTGTGGGCGAGGGTTATGGGGCTCCTGCCGTAGCGGCTGCTGTTGGTGACAGGGCAGTTTTTACAGTGTGTGACGTCAGCAATGTCAGTCACAGAAACGCGGATCACTGCGGAATGTGAACAATCCAGGTTTTCTGTGAAGCGAGCTACAGCCCCAGGCCAGAGCTGGAGGGAACGGCCAGAAACCTGCTCTACCCAGCACGGGTCTGCTGACACCCCTTTCAACTGGCCACTGCCCATTAACCCTGGGACAGCACCGCCCATTCTTGAGGATTTTCCTCCACTCTTCCCATGAAGGCGCTGAGGTGCAGTTCCATGGTGGAATAAGGAGCAGGAATCCCGGCTGAACTCCGCCCCCCCACCCCACCCCACCCCGCCACTCCACACCTCCTCCTCTAGCCCAGGGGTCACTCAGGCTAATTATAATGACCTCACCACCAGCAGCAGAGATCAGCGAGCTCAGCACAGGCCGGAGCACGAACCTGGGGCCTTCCTGGTCTGTGTCACTCAGTTCCAGACCTTTGAGCCATCAGGGGCGTTATTTTAAAAACCAAATAAGTGATATTATAAGCTCCACATTCCTCTCTCCCTAGTAATAGTTGTGACTGTTTTAGTTAACTTTGACAAACTGTCTGCTTTCCTCCCATCCCAGTGTGTTGTCCAGGCTCAGAGGTCACCCAGACATCCAATGGGACCAGCCAGGTGGAACGGGACTGTACAGGGGAGATTGAATAAGTCCCACTCCAGAGACTTTAACACATCATCCAGGCTAACACTCACAGTGCAGTACTGAGGGAGTGCTACACTGTGAAAGGTGCCATCTTATGGGATGTAAAACCAAGGCCCTGTCTGCCTTCTCAGGTGGGTATAAACGATCCCATGCCACGATTCAAAGAACAACAGGGGAGATTTCCCAGTGTCCTGGTCAACATTCCTCCCAAAACTGATACCAACAGAAACAGATTACCCAGTCATTTAACTATTTGCTGTTTGTGGGAGTTTGCTTTGTGCGAATTGGCTGTCTTGTTTCCTACATTACAACAGTGACTACACTTTAAAATATTTCACTGGCTGTGATGCGATTTGGGAGGTCCTGAGGAGGTGGAAGAAATTATTTTTTTCATTAAGAGTTGACCACGGTGTCGGTTCCCTCACCTGAAGACCATGGAGCCAGATTTACTGAAATCAATCGCACAACTTGCTACGGTGGAATCTGAACCCTCAACATCTGGGTTGCTGGCCCGATGTCATCACCGTTGTGCTACCCTACCCTACTGCCTGTGGGGGAAGCTCATTCCCTCCCCACCCCCCACTCTGCACAGCAGCAGGACCAAGATCAGTAACTCATCATAAAGGCTGACAAACCAACATCAACTTGCATTTATATAGCACCTTTAACGTATTAAAACGTCCCAAGGCACATCACATGCGTATGAGACAAAAAATGACACCAAGCCAACGGAGGAGATAATAAGACTGGTGATCAAACTCTTGGTTAAAGAGGTAGGTTTTAAGCAGCGTCTTAAAGGAGAGAGAGGGAGAGGCGGAGAGGTTTGGGGAGAGATTTCCAGAGCTTAGGGCCTAGATTTAGGTGTCAGCCGTGACTCAGTGGGTAGCACTCTCACATTTGAGTCAGAAGGTTGTAGGTTCGATTCCCACTCCAGGAACTTGAGCACAATATCTAGGCTGACACTCCAGTGGAGTACTGAGGGAGCGCTGCACTGTCGGAGGTGCCGCCTTTCAGATGAGACGTTAAACTGAGGCCCTGTCTGCTCTCTCAGGCGGAAGTAAAAGATCTCACGGCACTATTTCAAAGAGCTGGGGAGTTCTCCCTCAACCAACATCGCTGATTGTCTGGTGATTATCACAGTACCGTTTGTGGGAGCTTGCTGTGCGCAAAATCGACTGCTGCATTTTCCGACATTACAACAGTGACTACACTTCAAAAGCACTTCATTGGCTGTAAAGCACTTTTGAACGTTCTGGGCTGGTGAAAGGCGCTATATAAATGCAAATTCTTTCCTTTAGACGGCTGAAGGCAAGGCCACCAATGGTGGGGTGAAGGAAACGGGGGAATGCTAAACTTCAACCTAAAGCTGTTAAATGGAATCCAGCAACATCGGCTCTGTAGGGAATGTTCGCAATTAAATATTAAAAAAACACTTAATCTTTTCAATCTATTTTATTCATTCCCTGGACAGCAACTGTCGGCCTTTATACAAAATACACCGAGCACAGCCGTCACTCACCAGAGCCGGGTTTGTAAATGTCGACGATGTCTACTTCCAGTTCGGCTTCTGGAATGGACTCCACGATTTTCTCCTGCATGACCTTCTTCCTTCGCTCGATCTCCTCTCGGCTCTCTTTATCGAAATGCAGCCGGAACCTGAGCAACACAGACAAGGGGTGGGGAGGGGGGAATGTACTGAGCTGAGAGAAGACTTTTTTACACAACAATCTTAGACGTACAGTAAGTAGACCGCGTGTGGCGGAGTTGATCGGTAAATGGGGGCCTCAGTTTCTGATTTATAGCACAGTCCCGCTCTGAGGTGTCTGCTGCTGGCTCCTGGACTCAACCAGTGAGGAGGACAATAAAAAAGAAACGCAACAGATTTTGAAGGAAGGAAGTGGATAGAAGTTCACACCTACAGCGACAGATTGGAGTTATACTGCACCCGACGTCAAGGTGGTTTGAGACAAGCTCCTGCAAAGAGATGGTAGTGGGGAGGGGGGAAGGGGGCAGCTGTTGAGTCAGTTGGCTTTAGTGCATGCTGAAGTCAGATTGGGACCTGAATGTTCACGATTACATCTTTAGCAATTTCAGGAAATGCCGTTACGAGAACGCACTCCTTCGTAAGGCTGTTTCTTACAATGAAGAATGCACCAGGACAGAAGCGGCAGTACAAGAGAAATAATAGGAAAAATGTCACTGCGGGATGAATTGGCTGGTTGGTCCACCAACATGCCTGGGGACACACCTCAAGCGAGCTCCCAATCTCCCCAGGGGACAGGGTTGATGAAGAGAAAGGGGAACAGAAACTGCATGTTATAGGAGACATTCCCCCTCCCCAGCCAACTCTTGCCCCTCCTTGTGCCCAGGTCAGAACCGGACTAACACAATCAACCTGCCAACACTCTGTCCGCAAAATGGTGGTCAGCATGGAATCATACAGCACCGAGGAGGCCATTTGACCCATTGTGCCTGTGCCAGCTCTATGATAGAGCTATCAATTAATCCCACCCCCACCCCTGCCCTTCCCCCATAGCCGTGAATTTTATTTATCCTTCAAGTATTTATCCAATTCCCCTTTCGAAAATTACTATTGAATCTGCTTCCACCGCCCTTTCAGGCAGTGCATTCCAGATCACAACTCGCTGTGTAAAAAATTCTCCTCATTTCCCCCCGCCCCCACCCCAGGTTCTTTTATTAATGCCAAACCCACCGTCTCAATAATCAGGAGACAAACTCTTAAAAATGGCACAAATATAGCGTTTCCAGACTCAACTGACATTAGAAAGGTGCAGAACTATTGCTGAGCATTTTCCATAGTTCGGGTGGATGTAGTATTAAAGTTTCACCGTTAAAGGCTTCACTGAAAACCTAGCAGCAGCCAGGATCCGCCCTTCTCCTGCTGGGAGAGAGGCAAAGAGCCTTCGGTTTTCCTCACCTGTTCGGGTCGTATCCCTGTTCTCCCGCTTTCCATGGTGTCGGCTGCTGACTGATTTTCCCACCTACAAGGAGAACGACTCGCTGTCCGACGTGTCCGTCTGCTCCTCCTGGCGGTGGTGACTCCCGCTCCGGCTGTGGGAGCTCGACCTCCCGCCATCGGGTAAAGCTGAAAGAGATTGTCGAGGCCCCGCGAGCTGGTCATTGTGCGAGTGACAAGTGAGGCGCCGCAGACAGAGACACCAGAATAGCCTGTTGTCCCAATCTGCGAGCTCCGCCCTCAACAATAACTGGCATTTATACAGCACCATTAACACAGTAAAACATCCCAAGGAGCTTCACAGGAGCGATTATCAGACACACATTTGAGACCAGACCATATATGGAGATATTAGGACAAGTGACCAAAAGCTTGGTCAAAGAGGTAGGTTTTAAGGAGCGTCTTAAAGGAGGAGAGAGCGGTAGAAAGGTTTAGGGAGGGAATGTCAGAGCTTAGGACCTAGGCAGCCGAAGGTATGGCTGCCAATGGTGGAGCGATGAAAATCGGGGATGGGCAAGAGGCCAGAATTGGAGGAGCGCAGAAATCTCAGAGGGATTTGAAAGCAAGGATGAGAATAGTGTTATACAGCATTATTTAAAATAAAGTTCTGCCGACAGTTTCCCTTCCTCCTCTGAAGGTGTTGGCTCTTGCAGGTTCTGCGCATGGGGACAGCCGGTCATTCAGCCCCTCAAGCCTCCTCCGCTATTCTACAAGATCATGGCTGATATGTATTTTAACTCCATTTACCCGCTTTGGTTCCAAACTTTTAATAATAAACCGTAACAAAAAATGGATCAATCTCAGTTTTGACATTTTCCATTGGCCCCCAGCCTCAACAGCTTTTTGGGGGAGAGAGTTCCAGATTTCCACTGAACATTGTGTGAAGAAGTGCTGCCTGACATCACCCCTGAACGGCCTGGCTGTAACTTGAAGGCTATGCCTCCTTGGTCTGGACTCGCCCTCCCGCCCTGCCCCGCCACAAAAGAGGAAATAGTTTCTCTCTGGCTACCTGATCAAATCCATTAAATCAGCAAAGCCATACTTAGCACAAAGGAAGATGGTTGTGGTGATTGAAGGTCAACCATCACAGCCCCAGGACATCGCTGCAGGAGTTCCTCAGGGCAGTGTCCTAGGCCCAACCATCTTCAACTGCTTCATCAATGAACTTCCCTCCAACATAAGGTCAGAACTGGGGATGTTCGCTGATGACTGCACAGTGTTCAGCGCCATTCACAACTCCTCAGATAATGAAGCAGTCCATGCCCACATGCAGCAAGACCTGGATGGCATTCAGACTTGGGCTGATAAGTGGCAGGTGACATTCGCACCAAAGAAGTGCCAGGGAATGACTATCTCCAAAAAGCGAGAGTCTAAACACTGCCCCTTGACAATTAAATGGCATTACCATCGCCGAATCCCCCACCATCAACAGCCGGGGATCACCATTGACCAGGAACTTAACTGGACCAGTCACATAAATACTGTGGCAACAAGAGCAGGTCAGTGGCTAGGTATTCTGCGGTGAGTGTCTCACCTCCTGACTCCCCAAAATCTTTCAACCATCTACAAGGCACAAGTAAGAAGTGTGATGGAATACTCTCCACTTGCCTGGATGAGTGCAGCTCCAACAACACTCAAGAATCTCGACACCATCCAGGACAAAGCAGCCCGCTTTATTGGCACCCCCTCTGCCACCTTCAACATCCACTCCCTCCACCACTGGCGTACCGTGGCTGCAGCGTGCACCATCTACAAGATGCATTGCAGCAACTTGCCAAGGCTACTTCGGAAGCACCTCCCAAACCCGTGACCTCTTCCACCTAGAAGGACAAGGGCAGCAGACGCATGGGAACACCACCACCTCCAAGTTCCCCTCCAAGTCACCCATCATTCTGACTTAGAAGTATATCGCTGATCCTTCATTGTCGCTGGGTCAAAATCCTGGAACTCCCTACCTAACAGCACTGTGGGAGTACCTTCACCACACGGACTGCAGCGGTTCATGAAGGTGGCTCACCACCTTCTTCTCAAGAGCAATTAAAGATGTGCCATAAATGCTGGCTTTGCCAGCGACGCCCACATCCCATTAAAAACGAATAAAAAAGGAACTATCTTAAACACGTCAAAACAGGCCAATTAGATTTGGTGCAGACCAAAAGGTCACGGGTTCGGTCCCTGATCGGCGCTGAGTTTCGCTGGACACATCCGAGGCAACAATGCAGGATCTGCAACAGCCTCCGAGCCCCTGGGTTAGGGAGGGTAAAACATGAATCAGCCGTGGCTCAGTGGGTACCACTCTCACCTCTCGAGTCAGAAGGTTCTGGGTTCAAGGCCCACTCTAGGGACTGGAGCACAACAATCTAGGCTGACACTCCCGGGCAGTACTGAGACACTCTGCACTGTCGGAGGTGAAGTCTTTCGGATGAGACGTTAAACCCAGGCCCCGTCTGATTTCTCGGGTGGACGCAAAAGATCCGATGGCACTATTTCGAAGAAGAGCAGGGGAGTATCTCCTGGGCAATATTTATCCCTCACACCAACATCACAAAAGGAACAGATTATCCGGTCATTATCTCATTGCTGTTCGTGGAATCATGCTGTGTGCAAATTGGCTGCCGCGTTTCCTCCAGAACCACAGTGACTGCACATCAAAAGTACTTTAGTGGATGTAAGGCGTTTTGGGACGTCCTGAGGTGGTGAAAGGTGCTATATAAATGCAAGTTCTTTTTATTTCAGGCTCAGGAGCGGGTTTGCTGACAATTTGTTTTCTCTCTATTGTTGAACAGCCGGCTGATGCTCCTTGCCTAGGACCACACATGCAGAATGACCACTTGGACGAGGGACTGAGGAGACTGCAGTGATTAGAGTACCACACCCCAACAAAGGATCGGCTCCTTTAGAACAGGACAGGAGAACATCGGGAAATAAACGTTTACAAATCAGAGGGGGAGGGACATTTTTGATGAACTCAGCCGGGGAATCTCAGCCACCTCACTCCCTCTGCTGCCGAGCGGCCCCGCGTCACAGTGTTGCCCCGCCCCCAACAATGGTCAGCTGACGTCATCGAACTCGGTCCGCCCCAGGGATTGAACCGACCAACCGAGCCACCAGGAGAGCTCTTCAATGTAACACAAGGGGGAAAGGGGGAAGAGAGAGAGAGAAGCGGGATAGAACACCGCTGAAGTCAGACTGCTCCAATCAGAGCCCGAGGTTTTCAGCCATTTCTGGCAGGTTCGAATGACCTGATGTTGACCCTCTCTGATTCCACCAACAGTGACAGGCACCAACTGGACTGTTTTCTCCGTGCCTTTCCCCCATGGCAGTCACAGTGGATACATTTAGCTGCCCTACACGTTATCTGTGTGACTTTCAATACATGAACGGCAGGAATTTGTATTTCTGTGCTGGAGTGCTTCAAGGGGAGGCATCATTTCAAATGGCGCGCACTCATTTATTTTTGTCCTTTCCGAACATTACCCCCCTCCTCTCTTGCAGCTGCACCTTTCTCCTGGGGAATGGTCACCTTCTAGTGCCTCACCAACGCGGCCTGTTCTTGGTGCGTGAACCCAGAACGCCGAGTGCCTTCAGGCTGCTCGACTGATTGGGACATCAGGGCCATGCCCGATCCTGCCCACCCCCGATATCCACACGCACCACATCCAGCAGGGGTTCGCTGGCTGGCAGTCGGAAGAGGGTAGTCTGGCTGACTAGCCCTACCCCAGCCCTAGCGTTAGTCTGGCCGAGACCAGGCTAACTCAGCACAGGCGTGGAGTCAAACCTGGGACCTTCTAGCCTGTGGGCTGGCTCAGCTACACGCTGCTTGTAACACGAGTCAGCGGCGGACCTTTTACAACATTCATTCAGTAAAAGGTGGGTTGTGCTGCAATGTAAACAATGGCTGTCCAAGGTGATGAAAACACAGTCCCTATACTTACAAAGAACAATTTTTTGTCTGTTTACTCGAGGCAGGACTGTGACAAGAGGGAGATAACTGACCCCACCCTTGAGCGTGCCTGTAAATAATGGGTTAATTTACAGCCTTTTAAAGGAACTGATGGAAGGGAGAATGTAGTGCATGTTGAAATTGTCCTTCTGACTGTGGGGGTTGGTTTGCGACATGGGAACGTAGGAACAGGAGTTTGCCATTCAGCCCCTCGAGCCTGTTCTGCCATTCTATTAGATCGTGGCTGATCTGTATCTGAAGTCCATCAACCGGGTTGTTTCCAAATCGCTTAATACCCTTACCTAACAAAAATCTACCAATCTCAGTCTTGACATTTCCAATTGATCCACAGCCGTCACAGCTTTTTGGGGAGAGAGTTCCAGATTTCCACTACCCCTTGTGTGAAAAAGTGATTCTTGACCTCACCCCTGAATGGCCTTGCTCTGATCTTCAGGTTATGCCCCATTGCTCTAGACTCCCTCCAACAGAGGAACTAGTTTCTCTCTCTATCTACCCTGTCAACTCCTTTAATCATCGTAAACACCTCAATTAGATCAGCCATCAATCTCCTATACTCGAGGTAATACAAGCCTAGTCTCTGCTGCCTGTCCTCGTAATTTAACCCTTTTCACCCCATTATCATTCTGGTGAATCTGCGCTGCACCCCCTCCAAGGCCACTATAACACTCAGCTCTGTTCAATTAATCCAATAGGTTCAGTTTCAAACACAACTCCAAGCAGGAGAAGCCCCTTTAGGAGCCTGTATTGGGATTATCCTACGCCTAGTGTCATGATACTGGACAGAACATAACAACACACTTATATATCCGGCTCTTCACCAAATCCTGTCCAAAGCCACAATAACCTGTTTAAAGACATGTACCGAGTGCAATTTGAGTGAAATTTGTGCCCAGATTGCCGATTGTGCCCAAAGCAGAGACCCTGCCCCAGTGTTAGTAAAGCGCGCTCTACCGCCTCACTCTGTTGAATTGAGACTCGTTTTCCCCACCCCTGACCTTGAAACTGTTGAAAACCTTAAACTCTCTCAATTTTCCTTCCCCCTCCCATCCAAACTTGGCATCACCAAGCAACTACTTCCAGATTTACCTGATCTCTCCCCCATTGCTTTTAACCTCAGTGGTGACCCAGACTACGGACCTTGGCTCCTTTCACTCAGGTCTTTCAATTAAAAGCAAATGTAACCCCACTGTTTAAGAAAGGCGGGAGAGAGAAAACGGGGAACAACAGACCAGTTAGCCTGATATCAGTAGTAGGGAAAATGCTAGAATCTATTATTAAGGACGTGGTAACAGGGCACTTAGAAAATAATAATAGGGTTGGGCAGAGGCAACATGGATTTATGAAAGGGAAACCGTGTTTGACGAATCTGTTAGAGATTTTTGAGGATGTAACTAGCAGACTAGATAAGGGGGCACCAGTGGATGTTGTGTATTTGGATTTTCAGAAGGCATTCGATAAGGTGCCACACAAGAGGTGATTAAACAAAATGAGGGCTCATGGGGTTGGGGATAATATACCAGCATGAATTGAGGATTGGTTAACGGAAAATTTCACTCAGATGGTGGTGAATGTTTGGAGTTCAGTATCCCAGAGTTCTGTGGAGGCTCCGTCGTTAAGTATATTCAAGACAGAGATCATTAGATTTTGGGATATTAAGGGAATGAAGGGATATGGGCATAGTGCAGGAAAGTGGAGTTGAGCTAGAAGATCAGCCATGATCTTATTGAATGGCAGAGCAGGATCGAGGGGCCGAATGGCCTCCTCCTGCTCCCATTTCTTAAGTTCTTATATTCTTATGCTCTAAAAGAATAGTTTGCCAAAAAGCAATGGGTTCAGATAGACTTCCACAGTAACTACACTTCAAAAGCATATCCTTGTCTGATATGCGTTTTGAGATGTCCTGAGGGAGTGAAAGGCGCTATATAAATGCAAGTCTCTGTTTTTTAATGCATTTAAAACAATACGGGGGTAAAAGTGGACATTCAATGTTATTGGAGTCAAGGGACGGGAATATTGTTTATAAATGCAGGAAAATTCCCTCCCTCACACCATCCTCACCTGCACCTTGCACTGGTCCAGAGTCAACAGCCAATCATAACATAATTCCTGATGACTGTCCCACCACCTGGCATCGGATTGGTTCACACCGGGTAGCCCTGGTCCACTGGTGTCAAATATCCGGGTCGGCGGGCTTCCCCTCAGAGGCGGGACTGGTGACCGGCTCATTTTCCCGAGTTTCCCCACCCCTCCCCCACCTCCCACAGACCTTGAGAGGTGGATCAGTTGCAGTGGGACTGTGTAAAGCCGCTCTTTCCCGGGGGCTCTGAGGCCTTTTCCGGGATCCTCTCCTCTCCTCACTGCCCCGCTCTCCGCGCTTCTCACCAGCTGCTGTAGAGCTGCGCGCGCACCCCTCCTCCCGCTGGCGCTCGCTGATGGGCCAATTTATAACCCTAACCCCGAATCCCAACCTCTCCCACTAATCCTAACCCTAAGGACAAATCAACCCGAACTCCCTAACACTAGCCCCTAACCTGAACATCCTAACCACTTGCCATAATCAATAACCCCACTCCTAACAATGAACCCCAATCCTAACCATGAACCCTGACCCTAACCAATGTTCCCTGTATGTTGAGCCTTGTTATTCATGGCCTGTTTCATTTATTGCACGGTCCCTTTAGAAACATAAAAGAAGAAACATAGAAGATAGGAGCAGGAGTAGGCCATTCGACCCTTCGAGCCTGCTCCGCCATTCAATGAGATCATGGCTGACCATCCAAATTCAGTACCCTGTCCCTGCCTTCTCCCCATATCCCTTGAGCCTTAAGAAATATATCCAACTCTGTTTTGAATATATTTAATGAACTGGCCTCCACCACCCTCTGTGGCAGAGAATTCCACAGGTTCACCACTCTCTGGGTGAAGAAATTCCTCCTCATTTCAGTCCTAAATGGCTTACCCCTGATCCTTAGACTATGACCCCTGGTTCCCCGTGCACGCGTGATATTTAAATTTCCGTGCACGCGTGATATTTACGATGGAGAATCCTGTGAGCGGCCTGTGCGGGACCTTTCCCATTGGTGCATAGCCGTGCAGTTTAGACAGAACATTGATCCTAACCAGTATCCATAATCCTAATCCTAACCCCAAACCACTATCCCTAATCCTAATCCTAACCACTATCAGTAACCCTTTCCTCTAGCCCTGACCCTAATCTGTAAACCTAAACCGTGCGGTGTCAATGGTGTGACGCAGGGCTGGGTTGTGATGTCACTAATCATTGACATGTCACTGGTGATGCGGGTCGGCCACGTTCTCAATAGCCACTCCGAGCCGGGGGATAAAGATCAACCAAAGAAACCTTGAAAGAAATCCGAGGGGAATTACTTCATTTCGACAGTGAAGGTTCCAGAGTAAAGCTCGCAGATTGCTATGGAGAGGAAGGGCTCCTCTCTCTCTGTCTTCTTGCAGTTTTGCTCCCCGCTACGGATGGTCCAGAGATCATGCTTACAATGTGTGCAGCAGAGATGTTTATGTGCTTGTGGGTTATAGCTAATAATCACTGAGACAGCCTGTTGTGGTTGTATAACTGATTAGGAATACAGGAAGTCAAACAAGACAGGAGCAGTCCTGACCAGAATGGAAGGTGGCTCATTCTCAGGCCCACTCTGACTTTGTGAGCTTTCTGTTGGGACTCACCCTCCTCATGGTCAACACACATTCCAGGGCGAAATGATAGAAATGTTTAAAATGGTGAACAATGGGAATGGGGTGGATGGAAGCAGCGTGTTTCCAGTGTTTGAGGGGTCAAGACGAGGAGTCATAGGTACACGGTTAAATGTAAGAGATTTAGAACAGTGATTAATAGAAACTTCTTTACACAGAGAGCTGTGAGGCTGTGGAATTCACTTCCAGGGCTATTGGTTGGAACACAATGCTCTGCAGTTACAGATGGTCCTCATGTTTTTACCCAAGACAGGCCTCAGCCCAGTCATTTGCTCCGAATGTTGATGCAGTGGTTCAAGCTAAGAGATGCCGGGAGCGGCAGTAGCAGTAAATAAAATCGAAATATAAGTAAGTTCGAATATAGTTTATCTTCGTCTATTTCTATTATAATAAATTTTGCTGAATGTGGCCCATGCCAAGTGTCAGATTTCAGATCAGGCCCAATGTGAAAAGAAAGGAAGGAAGGAAGAAAGGAAGGACTTTTACCTACACCTGAGAGGGCAGACAGGCCCTCGGTATAATGACCTCGATATTAACCCAGAGCCGAGAATGGAGGTTGTGGGGGGCGGGGGTGCTGGTGGGGGCGGGTGGGGGGGCTCTGCGGTGAGCTTCGGGCCCTCAACATCGCGATATGAAGAAGCATTTGAATTTTGCTGCTGGGTTTGGTGTCTCCACTGCTCCACAGAGAGGAAAGATTGCCCTCGTTTCACAAATGCCGCCCTTGATGCTCTGCTCCGTGCTGGAAAGGCCAGGAGGGAGGTGCTGTTCCCCACTAGCGTAAATAAGAAAACTGCTGCCATCATAGAGAAGGCCTGGGTGGAGTTAGCAGAAGTGAGCAGCAGAAGTGTGACCATGAGGTCCTGGATTTAGTGCCACAAAGTCACTTTCTCATTATATGGCCTGTCTTGGTTGTGTTTTTGTTTGTGTATCCAGGACCAGAACAGATCGCCAGGACCGCGGGAGCCTGCCCCCATCCCGGATAATGTCAGCAATACATCAATCATTTCTTCGCTCACCTTCTGAATGAGACAAAAATTTCAGAGCTGCAGTCAATTCTGGCAAGAAATACTTTTGGGTATATCACAGGTGTGAGGCAGAAATTTGTCTTCAATTAACCTGAATATTGGGTGAGGTGTATAACAGGCGGCCCAGGTGATACCGCGCATTTTGCACTGCCGCTCAAGTTAATTTGGTCCCCACTGGGTGTTATCCGGAATAATTTACTCTCACCTTCGGTATACAGAGATTGCTGTGTTCTCCAGGAATCCATCGAACATTTTGATCTAGTATTTAACTTTATACAAAATGGAGACATAGAATTGAGTGCAGTGATTTATTTTATTATCAACTGCTGGCATCTGGTCAAATACATGAATATTTATAAATGATAAGGTGTACAGCTGCAAAGTCAGTCCGCTATAAAGGTGTGATGAAATAACTGTGTGTTTTGGCATTTGTATTGTCTGTTGTTGTTGTATTTGTTAATGTCTGGAATGTTCTACAGGTGTAACCACTAATGCTCCTCCCTAGCCCCGCCCCTCTGGATCCTCCGGATTGGTGTGAGTCTTACTTATAAGAGCTGGGTCTTACTCATAAGGGCTGGGTCGGTGATGAATGATGGTTGCCCTGTGTTAACTTGATGCCATGTTCTTACTTAATAAAAGCCTTTAGTTTTAAGCTTTAACCTCTTGGATTCAGGCCGTTATTTGGCACATCAAAAGGGCAGCCGCTTATTTGTCCGCAGACACACTTTATGTTTTATCTCATGTTTCCTGCCTTAACTTTGGAGGAAAATCGGTGCAAACCCCGGAGAAACGGAGTAAACGGCCGTACAACTTAGGGCGGGAGATTGGGAGAAACCCCATTTAAAATTTACATCATGAATTTCCTGGTTTGACGCTGAATATAAAGTACGGAGGCCTGGGATTCAGTATAGATTACCTCGCTGGAACTTAGCATCATAAGAACCTTTTTAATGACGAGATTGATGTTCCTGCAATGCCACTCAACCTCACTGATCCAGAAAGGAAATAATTTAAACTGTGGAGTCTCTTTCATGCAGGTAGTAAAATGTTGTTAGAGATTTATAACATTTACAATTTAAATTGTTAAAATGTTTTTCTTACTTTTCCTTTCTGTAACTTTTTTCTCTCTCTCTCTCTTAATCCAATCTTTCTTTCCCTCTCTTTATTTCTCTTTCTGTACCTGATTTGACTCTAATTCACCCCATTTCCTTCTCTGTCATTCCTCTGCTTCTTTCTCAATTCTTAAATCTCATTTGTTAATTAGACAGACTGTTGGTCCTGTCATTGACCCAGGTCCCAGATGCCCCGCTGTCCTCGCCGTATTGTTAACAGCCCGCACTTACAGCAACTTGCGGGGCAAAATTTTCTCGAGCTTAAGGGTGAGGGAAAAAGTCGCCCTAACGGGCAAACCGTGAGATGTCCCGCTCCAGCAAATTCTGGACCATTAGGTCCCAGTTCTTGTTTTCAGTTCTACAGTGTCGGCCTGTATTCGTGAGCACAAGTGTGCCTGTGTTTTGTGATGTTCGGGTAAGCGTGTCACCCATTGTATAGTGGTAGACATGTCATGCCTCTTGTACGGCTGAATGGGCCTCATTGGGAAGAATATATGAATGGTCTGAGCTGTGATTTGCTAGGAAATGGACGTGTTTATTTGCAACACCAAAACCTCTGATTGGTCCCCTTGGCTGACAGGTCCTGATTGCTGATTGGTCCTCTTGGAGGATAAGACACACCCAGTAGTGTCTCTGGAATGTGTAATTAGATCCTCCCTGCCTACGTAATCAGTTACTTTCCAAAGTGTAATTCGAGCCATTCTGACTGCCTACTCCAGACAGAACAGAGCTCACTTGGAATAGACAGGGCTCACCCTCGCAGGCTAAGACCTTCTCCCACCCGCAAACAAGTCCCTGCCCCCACCGCCCAAGTTTCTGACTTACTCCTCCCAAGTTTCCGACATTCTTTTTCCGCCCAAGTTTCTGACCTCCTCCCCCCCACCCCCCACCCCGCCCGAGTTCCTGAGCTCCTCCCCCTGCCCAAGTTTTGATCGTCTCTCTCCCAAACCGGAATCCTGACCTTCTCCCCCTGCCCAAGAGCCTCACCCCCACTCCGCCCCCCCCCACCCCGCCCCCCCCACCTCCGCCGGATTCATGACTTTCTCCCCCCAACAAGTTCCTGACCTCCGCCCCCCACCCCATAGATGGGATATTGTGTGTGGGTCACGGATTGTTTACAGTTTTATTAAATATGAAGTGAATAGTGACAGTGTCGTGACTTCCATATTTCGTCCAGTCCAATGATGTCACTTGCTACAGTCGCACTGAGCTTTCCGAGAATTCAACCAGGTCTAGGGGGAGGAGAGGGAGAACATGGTGCCGGTGTAAAGGGGGTGGGGTTGGAAGAACCTGATCCATCTGACCATCTGGATCACGTTCTTCCCCCATCCCACTGTGCTCTCCGTACTCTTTACCCCCACCCCAGAGTTCCTGACCTCTCTCTCTCTGATTCCCTCCGATTCCTCCTCTCAGTCTCTCTCTCCCCCTTCAATTCCTCTCTCTATATTTTTCTCTCCCCCTCGGATTCCCCCTCTCTCTATCTCCCCCTTCAATTCCCTCCTGCTCTCTCTCTCTCTCTCTCTCTCTCTCTCTCTCACACTCTCCCTCTCTCTCTCTCTTTCTCTCTGTCTCTCTCTCCCCCTCCTGCTCTCTCTCTCTCTCTCTCTGTCTCTCTCTCCCCCTCTCTCTCTCTCTCTCTATCTCCCTCTCTCTCTCTCTCTGTCTCTCTCTCCCCCTCTCTCTCTCTCTCTCTCTCTGTCTCTCACTCTCCCTCTCTCTCCCTCTCTCTCTGTCTCTCTCTCCCCCTCCTGCTCTCTCTCTCTCTCTCTCTCTCTCCCCCTCTCTCTCTCTCTCTCCCCCTCTCTCTCTCTCTCTCTGTCTCTCTCTCCCCCTCTGATTCCGATGGAGAGAGTTCCCGGTTTCCACTACACTTTGTGTGACGAAGTGTTTCCTGACATCACCCCAGAATGGCCGAGCTCTAATTTGAAGGTCAGGCCCATGTATTCTGGAATCCCCACCAGAGGAAATAGTTTCTGGCTTCCTATCAAATCCTCTAAAAATTTTAAACATCTCAATCAGTTCACCTCTAAATCTTCTATTTTCGACAGAATACAAGCCCAGTCTGTGCAACCTGTCCTCATAATTTAACCCTTTTAGCCCCAGTACCATATGGTGAATCTGCACTGCACCCCTTCCAACTCCAATATATCCTCCCTGAGGGGCGATGCCCAGAAGTGAAGTCAGTATTCCAGGTGGGAGGTTATGGATCAACAGGAACCCATCTAAAGGACATTTGACTCCGAGTCGAGAAAATTATTCTAACCTGAGAGGGACTATTATTATTTTTATTCATTCCCGGATGTGGGCATTGCTGACAAGGCCAGCATTTTTTGCCCATCTCTAGCCCGGGAATCCCTACAGAACGGCACCGGTACGATGGGCCGAGTGGCCTCCTTCTGTGCTGTGATTCGATGATTGGATGAACTGTTTGCTTCTGTCCCCCGCCTGTCAGACCCGAAGGGTCAGTGCCAAGACCAGGGCTGCTCACTCTGTACCTGAGCGGCTGGATATTGTCAACACTTCCCGAAAACTCTCCCCTCGCTTTTTAAAATGTTCTTTTGGGTTCATTCTTACTGAAATGTGTGTCGATCTTTAGATGAAACGGCTCAATGTTTAACAATAACACAGATATCCTGCATTGTAGCCCAGGACAGCCGAGGGGAGCATTCTCCGTCTTCCCTTTGTGTGAATGGGATTCCGGATCAGACCACAATCGTGAATCAAAGCAGGGCCAACTGCAATGCTCAGATTTATAGCCATATAAATAAATAGATGGATACTATTCTGAAATTAATACAGGAAAACATTATTCAAAATTTATACCAGTTGAATTAATTTATCTCTGATGCTTTTGTCTTGTTTCCGGTACAGACTGGTTTACAATCAGAATTTGTGTTTGATTTGTGGTAAATCTGTAAACGGGCTCCGTGACACATTTCAAAAGCAGATTCAGAGACTCCCCTGAGTTGAACAGACCCATCGCCCTGCGGCTCAGAACTAGGGAGAAAATCGCCCAAAACATTGGCTCACACTCGGTCCCGCTCGGTTGATGCAGAGTGGATTGTTCCGCAATGTACTTGGCAGATAATTGTGGCGGATCCGGTTGTAAGGAGCTCACACCAGGATCTGCACCATTGAAGAGGGGGGGGGATATAGTCATTCGGGGTTTAATGGGGGCAGTCGCCAGCTGTCGGAAGCAAACACCAACATCTGCACGGATAACGGTGGCTGCTCAGATCAACATCTGCGCGGATAAAGAGAGGGGATTTAGGGATGGGGTAGTTGGAGGCCTGTACAAGCGCTCCTGTAGCGCGGCCGTGCCCGGGCACCGCCAGCTGTAGTGAGAATTGAGCACAAGAATGTGTTTCCACAGTTAGGAGGCTGCCTTCTTCCCCACACCCGGTGCGCTCTCCTCCCCGGGAATTCAGCGAGACTCCGCCCAGTTCGCCCACCTCTCACTTTCAAATTGCCCGGGCCTGAAATATGACCAGAGGTGGCTCCAAACAACAAATCCGGGCCAACATATGGAGCAACATAACGGCACATCCCCTCCAAAACCTCATATTAATCAATAAACTCTAATAAAAAGCATATCAATGTATGGAGTATGGTGCAATTAAATATTTTAACAAACCCAGGATAATTATCACAGTTTCTGAAATCTTCTCATCATCTGCAAAACATTTGGGATCAGAGCAATTATTTCTACACCTTCAGAGCGTGTTTCCCGGCTCCAGACAACATTAAACTGAAGCACGGAGTCAGTCGGTTTGTTTAATGCGGCCCTTCACTGCACAGAAAGCAAATGTGCGGTTTTCCCGCAACAAAAGCTTTTTCAGGAAACCTACAAAAATCCTTGGTTGAGAAATATTGTCCAACAGCGACACCTATTGACGGGCTCCGGCTGGGGTTTAAAGGAGGGATTTAATTCTCCGAGTATTGCAGCGAACTTGCTCGGGAAATCGCTGAGCCGAAGGTGTTCGGGAGCTCGGTAACACCGAAACTGAAAAGCGGGTTGAATCAGGAAGTGCTGAGCGTGAACATGGCTTCCAGGCAGCAGCCCGAGAGTTGGACCGAGGAGGTAAATTGTCCCATTTGTCTTGAATTCTTCACCGATCCGGTTTCACTGGAGTGTGGGCACAACTTCTGCCGCTCCTGTATCACACGGTGTTGGGAAAAGGAGAGAAACTCCTGCCCGGAATGTAGAGAGGAATTTCCGGAAAGAAACCTAAAGATTAATCGGGCCTTAGCCAGTCTGGCGGAGAAAGCTCGAAAATTAAACCTGGATCCGAAAGAGCAGGAAAATAAACTTCACTGTGAGGAACATCAGGAAGAACTGAAGCTGTTTTGTGAAACTGACAAGAAACTGATCTGCTCCATTTGTAGAGATGCGCGAGAACACAAATCCCACAACTTCATGCCGATTAAAGAAGCTGTTGAAATCTACAAGGTAAATTGGAATAGATTTTATCACCTGATTATTTTATCACATTTCCATAGTCCAGATCTTTCATTCTGTGATTTTCTCTCCCAATCCTAGGATCAGCTGAAATCCTCTTTGGAATCTCTCACAAAGAAGAAATCGGCGGTTCTGGAAACGGAACGGAAACAGATACGGCGGATTTCTGAAGTTCGGGTAAGGTCTCTGTTGTGGAGTATTTTAAACCAACACTGGACACAAGGCTTTCGATCGATAGTCAAGTTGTCTTTATTGCACCGGTGGGGAAACAGTCTGCTCTGTCCTAGCCAGACTTTTCCAAATTGGTACAGCAAACATTATATTTTTATACATTACAATACACATATCTAACTGATTCAAAATTCATTTCTACCACCTGATTGGACCTTGGCCCACATGCATCTTCACTGATTGGTTGCCTATGCCGCGTTACATTAAAGTACCGCCTTTATTATCGGAAAAGTATATGTCCGTTGTCCCCCAAGCTGTTGTTGCACCTATGACCTTTGTTTATGCCAGATGGGTTTCATCCACATTGTACTTCTGGCTCATTGTCCTCCTTTCCTGCCTCTCTACGCCTCTTTACTTCGAACTCATTGTTTTACTTTCCTGCCAGAACAGAACTTACATCCTCTTAGGCCTCTTATGGTTCCACGTCCGGCTAGGTTATCTCAACTGCCAGTTCAGCAACTTAGAAAAAGCTTACTACTGAGATTATTGTCTTTATTACACCATTCAGTGAAACTGCCAGCGATGTCCGTTTAACTCTTTCCCCACTGCAGTCTCCCCGTGCTGATTTTCTGGATTCTCGGTTAGTTTTGTTCCCTCTATCGCGGTACATGATTACTTTTGACATTTCATTTGGTAGGGGCAGTCAAGCAGTCTGCAAACCCGCATCTCATCCGAGTTTGCTGAAATGCACCAGATTCTCACTGAGAAAGAGCAGCGGTTAATCGGAGATCTCAGGGGAGAAGAGCAGAGGATTGTGGAAACAATGGAGAAAAACCTTCAAGAAATTCAAGAGAATTTAAATTCTATTCAGGACAAGCTTTCAAAGTTGCAGAAACAGATGGAGCAACAAGATGCGCTGACATTTCTGAAGGTGAGGATTATATTGCAGGTTAGATGAAATTAAGTGATGACAATGTTGAAATAAATGTAGCATTTGCTGAAAAATTCTCAACTGATTTAAACCGATGGTTTTATCTATTATGGGGCGGATCTGCTATTTTTACATATTTTGTATGTTACTGAACTCCCGAACACCTTCTGTTCAGAGGTTTCTTGAGCAAGTTCGCTGCAATACTCAGAGAATTAACTTTGCAAAGGATTACATAGGATTTCCAGCACAGAAACAGGCCATTCGGCCCAACCAGTCCATGCCGGCGTTTATACTCCACTCGAGCCTCCTCCCGTCTTCCCTCATCTAACTCTATCAGCATAACCCTCTATTCCCTTCTCCCTCATATGCTTGTCCAGCCTCCCCTTAAATGCATCTATACTATTCACTTCAACCACTCCCTGTGGTAGCGAGTTCCACATTCTCACCACTCTTTGGGTAAAGAAGTTCCTTCTGAATTCCCTATTGGATTTCTCGGTGACTATCTTATATTGTTGGCCTCTAGTTATGCTCTTCCCCACAAGTGGAAACTTTCTCTCTGTATCCACTCTATCAAAATCTTTCAGAATTTTAAAGACCTGTATTAGGTCACCCCTCAGCTTTTTTCAAGAGAAAGAGACCCAGCCTGTTCATCCTTTCCTGATCTGCATACCCTCGCATTTCTGGTATCATCCTTTTAATTCTTCTCTGCAACCTCTCCAGTGCCTCTATATCCTGACGACCAGAACTGTACGCAGTACTCTAAGTGTGGTCTAACCAAGGTTTGATACAGGTTTAACATAACTTCCCTACTTTTCAATTCTATTCCTCTAGAAATAAACCCTAGTGCTTGGTTTGATTTTTTTATGGTCTTGTTAACCTGTGTCGCTACTTTTAGTGATCTGTGTATTTGTACTCCGAGATCCCTTTTTTCCTCTACCCCACCTAGACTCGCACCCTCCAAGTGATAAGTGACCTCCCTATTCTTCCTACCAAAATGTAATACCTCACATTTATCTGTGTTGAACTTCATTTGCCAATTATATTCCCATTCTGGAAGTTTATTAATGCCCTCCTGTAATTTGTTGCAGTCCTCCTCAGTATTGACTATTCCTCCAATTTGGTATCATCCGCACATTTAGAAATTGTATTTTTGATTCCAAAATCGTTAATATAACTTTTGAACAGCAGTGGTCCCAGCACTGATCCTTGTGGAACACCACTACCCACCTTCTGCCACTGTGAATAGCTACCCTTTACTCACACTCTGCTTTCTGTCTTGAAGCCAGCTAGCAATCCATTCTGCTACTTGTCCACTGGCTCCGCATTCTCTGACCTTACTCATGAGTCTATTATGGGGTACTTTATTGAAGGCCTTTTGAAAATCTAGATAAATTACATCTGCTGCATTGCCATTGTCTACTCTCTCTGTTACCTCTTCAGAAAATTCAATAAGGTTGGTCAAGCAGATTTTCCCTTTTGAAATCCATGCTGACTATTCATATTATACTTTTCATTTCTAGAGGTTCTTCTGTTCTCTCCTTTAGTAGGGATTCCATTACTTTTCCTACCACCAATGTTAAGTTGACTGATCTATAATTCCCTGGACATGTTTTATCCCCCTTCTTAAATATCGTTATTATGTTAGCTATCTGCCAGTCCTCTGGCACTACACCTTTTTCTAACAAATTATTAAATATGTACAATAATGCCTCTGCTATCTTTTCCCTAGATTCTTTTTTAAAATGCGTGGATGCAATCCATCTGGACCAGGGGTTTTAATCTCTTTGAGTTTGATTAGTTTATCTAATATATCCCCTTTTTTATTTTAAATGCACTTATCTCATTACTAATCTCATCGTCCAATGTCATGTCCACCTGTTCTATCTCCCTGGTAAATACCGAAGCTAAATAATGATTTAATATATCTGCCATTTCCCTGTCGTTACCTGTGGTATTGCCCTGTCTATCCCTTAATGGCCCTATTCCCATCCCAACCTTCCTTTTTTATTGATGTGCCTGTGATGCGCTATCAATTACTCATAAAACACTGAGAGTTAGAAGAGTAACTAAAGGCTTTTATTAACAACAGAATGGAGGTCTGCCTCGCGTGGTCGACCGGTCCATGATACTAAGGGCTGGGGAGCAGTCACCTTTATACTAGGACCTGTGGGAGGAGTCAGCCGAGGCATGTCCAGGCATGTACACAGTGGAATACAAACAGGACAAACAGGAATACAAACAGTGGTTTACCACATTCACCCCTTGTTTAAAATTGAGTCCGGCGGGGTGAAGTGTATTAAAAGTTAGTGTATTGGAGTCTCTCCGGAGGT
This sequence comes from Somniosus microcephalus, assembly GCF_052327205.1. Classification (NCBI taxonomy): domain Eukaryota; kingdom Metazoa; phylum Chordata; class Chondrichthyes; order Squaliformes; family Somniosidae; genus Somniosus; species Somniosus microcephalus. The sequence goes on along the minus strand of NW_028225179.1, from coordinate 133,674,818 downwards.
CTTGTCTGCCGCTGTGATCTGCGTGGCGACGGCAGGGGTAGTGAAGTTTCCGGCGTCGAGTCCAGCGTAGGCTGTGGCACAGGCGTGTCGTCCTCGTAGATGTCGAGTGGGTCGCGGGGCCCAGGCCTGCCGTCTGCTGGGGCTGGATATCGGAACGTGGGGGGGGGTGGTAGTGGGTAGTGGGTTACTGCGGCCCCCGAGGGTGCAAGGTCTCTTATGGAGACTGTGTCCTCCCGCCCGTCCGGGTATGCGATGTAAGCATACTGGGGGTTGGCGTGGAGGAGGTCGACCCTCTCGACCAGGGGGTCCGTTTTATGGGTCCTCACGTGTCTTCTCAGTAGGACCGGCCCTGGGGACGTCAGCCATGGCGGTAGCGATGTCCCCGATGTGGACTTCCTTGGGAAGACAAACATTTTCTCATGAGGGGTGGCGTTAGTGGCAGTGCAGAGCAGTGACCGAATAGAGTGGAGCGCATCGGGGAGCACATCCTGCCAGCGGGAGGTTGGAAGGCCCCTAGACTTTAAGGCTAGCAGGACGGCCTTCCAAACTGTCGCATTTTCTCTTTCCACCTGTCCGTTCCCCCGGGGGTTGTAACTGGTGGTCCTGCTTGTGGCAATACCCCTAGTTAGCAGGTACTGACGGAGTTCGTCGCTCATAAACGATGAGCCCCGGTCGCTATGGATATAGCTGGGGAAGCCGAACAGGGTGAAGAGGTTGTTCAGACATTTAATGACCGTGGCACTGGTCATGTCCGGGCAGGGGAAGGCGAACGGGAAACGGGAGTACTCATCAATAATATTGAGGAAGTACACATTGCAGTCGGAGGAGGGGAGAGGCCCTTTAAAATCGACGCTCAGGCGCTCGAAGGGGCGAGTGGCTTTTATCAGGTGGGCCCTGTCTGGTCTATAAAAGTGCGGTTTGCACTCAGCGCAGACTTGGCAGTTCCTGGTCATGGTCCTGACCTCCTCAATAGAGTAAGGCAGGTTGCGGGCCTTGATGAAGTGGAAGAACCTGGTGACCCCCGGGTGGCAGAGGTCATTGTGGAGGGCCCGCAGTCTATCGATCTGCGCGCTGGCGCAGGTGCCACGCGATAGCGCATCCGGGGGTTCATTTAGCTTCCCGGGCCGGTACAAGATCTCGTAGTTGTAGGTGGAAAGTTCGATTCTCCACCTCAAGATCTTGTCATTTTTGATTTTGCCCCTCTGCTTGTTGTTAAACATAAAAGCAACTGAACGCTGGTCAGTGAGCAGGGTAAATCGTTTTCCGGTCAGGTAGTGCCTCCAATGACGCACAGCCTCCACAATCGCCTGGGCCTCCTTCTCAACAGCGGAGTGTCTGGTCTCCGGGCCTTGGAGGGTTCGTGAAAAGAAGGCCACGGGTCTCCCCGCCTGATTGAGGGTAGCGGCCAGGGCAAAGTCAGACGCGTCGCTTTCCACCTGGAAGGGGATGGATTCGTCCACTGCGTGCATGGTGGCTTTGGCAATGTCCTCCTTGATACGGTGGAAGGCTAAGCGGGCCTCTGCCGTCAAGGGAAAAGAGGTGGACTTGATCAGCGGACGGGCCTTGTCCGCATAGTAGGGGACCCACTGGGCGTAATAGGAGAAAAACCCTAGGCACCTCTTCAGGGCCTTGAGGCAGTGGGGCAGTGGAAGTTCCATAAGGGGACGCATCCGGTCGGGGTCGGGGCCGATGACTCCGTGTTCCACAACACAGCCAAGGATGGCAAGGCGGTTTGTGCGGAATATGCACTTCTCCTTGTTATATGTCAGGTTTAGGAGTTGGGCGGTGCGGAGGAATTTTTCGAGGTTTGCGTCATGGTCCTGCAAGTCACGGCCGCAGATGGTCACATTGTCCAGATATGGGAAAGTGGCCTGCAACGCATTTTGATCTACCATCCGGTCCATCTCCCTTTGGAAGACGGAGACCCCGTTGGTGACGCCAAAGGGAACCCTAAGGAAGTGATAGAGGCGGCCGTTTGCCTCAAAGGCAGTGTACTGGCGGTCCTCAGGGCGGATGGGGAGCTGGTGGTATGCTGATTTCAGGTCAATGGTCGAGAAGACGCGGTACTGCGCGATCTGGTTGACCATATCAGCTATACGGGGGAGTGGGTAGGCGTCCAGCAGGGTGTAGCGATTTATTGTCTGGCTGTAGTCGATGACCAGGCGCTGCTTCTCGCCGGTCTTAACGACCACAACCTGGGCTCGCCAGGGGCTGGTGCTGCCCTCAATAATCCCTTCTTTCAGGAGCCGCTCCACTTCGGTTTTAATGAAAACCCTGTCCCCGGCACTGTATCGCCTGCTCTTTGTGGCGATGGGCTTACAGTCGGGGGTGAGGTTAGCAAACAGTTGGTGGGGGGTGACTCTGAGTGTGGAGAGGTTGCACCTGGTGCGCGGCGGGCAGTTTGGAAGCTGCTGGCTGCGGACTGTGAGTGGGGGTAGGGGTCCACCGTACGCCATCGTAACACTTTTAAGGTGGCACTGAAAATCTAACCCCAGCAGGACGGCAGCGCAGAGGTCAGGCAGGACCAGAAGTTTAAAATGATCGTACACGGTCCCGTCTACTACGAGTGTCACCACGCAGTAGCCACCGATGTCCGCCGACTGGGACTCGGAGGCCATAGAAATCCGCTGTTGCGCAGGCAGGACTGGGAGAGAGCAACGCCGCACCGTGTCGGGGTGGATGAAGCTCTCCGTGCTCCCAGAGTCAAAAAGGCAGATTGTATCGTGACCATTTACCTTAATGTCCATTGTGGAACTGGCCAGTTGGTGCGGTCTCGCTTGGTCCAGTGTAACGGATGCCAGCGTAGGGGTCGGTGTGTCGCTGCGGGTATCAGATGAGGCGGTGTCGGGGGCCTGCTGCGTCCCGGCTGTCGTCCAAGATGGCGGCGTCCATGATCCCCATGTGGCTGGAGGCGTCCAAAATGGCTGCTGTACCGGTGATTCGCACATGGCCGGGGAGGTCCAAGATGGCGGCCCGCATGGCCCACACGCGGCGCTGCTGGGGTTCGGGGTGGCTTTGGCCCTGCAGACGCTAGCGTAGTGTCCCTTCTTCCCGCAGCCCGAGCAGATCACGTTTTTCGCCGGGCAGCGCGCTCTGGGGTGTTTTGCCTGGCCACAGAAGTAGCATTTCTGGCCTTGGGGCACTGCTGTCTGGCCTTGGGACACTGCTGCGGTAGTTGGGCCGTTGTTGGGGTGTGGCTGGGGTGGCACGGCGCTATGAGGCGGTCCTACCGTGTCCCAGGCTGTCATTCCCCGCGGCGTCCACGGTGCAGAGGAGTAGGCATCCATGCCCTGGTAGGCTGCATCCAACGATAGTGCGAGTTCAGAGGCCTTGTTGAGGTCGAGGTTACTCTGCTCCAACAGTCGCTGTCGGGTGTAATTGGATCTGTGGCCCGCTACAAAAGCGTCCCGGATAAGTTCCTCTGTGTACACGGCGGCCTTTACATCCTTACAACCACAGGCCCGGCCAAGCACAGACAGTGCCTGAAGGTATTCCACGGTCGATTCCCCAGGTTGTTGTTTACGACTCCCCAGGAGGTGCCTGGCGTACACTTCGTTCACTGGGCGCGTGTACTGGTCCTTGAGGAGCTTGATAGCGTCCGCGTACGAGGTCGCATCTTGGATGACCGAGTACACTCGGTGGTTCACTTTGGAGGTCAGGACATCCAGTTTGTCCTCGTCCGATTTGATTGCTTCGGAGGCGGTCAGGAATTTTTCGAAACACTTAAGCCAGTGAGTAAACTTGGTGGATGAGTCCGCCTCCCGATGATCTAAGTCCAGGCATGCTGGTGTGAGGATCTTCTCCATTATAAAAATGTTGTTAATAAAATTGATGCGCTATCAATTACTCATAAAAGACTGAGAGTTAGAAGAGTAACTAAAGGCTTTTATTAACAACAGAATGGAGGTCTGCCTCGCGTGGTCGACCGGTCCATGATACTAAGGGCTGGGGAGCAGCCACCTTTATACTAGGACCTGTGGGAGGAGTCAGCCGAGGCATGTCCAGGCATGTACACAGTGGAATACAAACAGGACAAACAGGAATACAAACAGTGGTTTACCACAGACTGTAAAGCATTTTATTATTTGTTTTATGTTCCTTGATAATTTAATGTCATAGTTCCTCTTTGCCTTCCTAATTGTATTTTTGACTTCTCTCCTAATCCCTTCGTATTCTCTCTTATCTTGCACTCCTCTGCTGCCTATGTACTTAATGTATGGCTCTTTCCTTACTCCAATTGTTCCCTTATGTCTTTATTCAGCCAAGGAGTCTCATTAGTGTTTAGTTTGTTCTTTCCTTTTAGCGGAATATATTTTTCCTACTCTCTGTTGAACACCGTTTTAAATGTTTCCCATTGTCATTCTACATCGTTATTTGCCAATATTGTTGCCCATTTTATCTTCCAAAGTTCTATTCTCAGCCCCTCAAAATCAGCTTTTCTCCAATCTATTAACCTGTTTTTGTCATACCAATGTCCTTCTCTATGATAATCTTAAATTATATTATAGTCAGTATTGCCTATATATTCCCCTACTTTTACTTCTTTTATCTGCTCTGGCTCATTCCCCATTACTAAATCCAATAGCGAATCCTCCCTCGTTGGGCTTTTTACATATTGGGATAGAAAGGAGTCCTGTACACATTGTAGGAACTCCATTCCCTTATCCCCTTTAACTACCTCTTCTGTCCAATTAATATCGGGGTAATTGAAATCCCCCATGATTATTCTATGTTTTTTACTCATTTCTCTAATGCGTCTGTATATTTCTTCCTTCACCTCCCTTCCTCTATTAGGTAGTCTGTAGACTACGTCTAATAGTGTGATTGATCCTTTGTTATCTTTTATCTCTACCCATATGGATTCTATTTTTGTCTTGCTCATAGCTTCATCACTTTTTTCTACTGCCATTATGTTATCCCTAACAAGTACAGCTACTCCACCTCCCCTTTTTCCCTCTCTATCTTTTCTAAATATGTTATACCCTGCTATGTTTAATTCCCAGTCCTGATGTTTCTGTAGCCTTGTCTCAGTAATCCCTACTATGTCTGGTTCATCCCAACACATGATTGCCTCCAGCTCCCCTGTTTTATTACGGACACTGTGTGCATTGCTGTACAGACAATTTAACTCATTTTTAATAGGATTTCCTCTCACTTTATGTTTAACCATCTTTTTAGCCTCTGGTTCTATAACTCTATTTGCTCCATTGCCGTCAATGTCCTCCCTTACTTTATTCATTCCTATGCTCACTTTTTCGGTTTTGTTTATTGCCACCTCCCTATTTACCCTTTCCGCTAGGACACAGGTCCCATCCCAGTTCAGGTGGAGCCCGTCCCATCGGTACAGCTCCTCCCTGTCCCAGAACTGGTGCCAGTGTCCCATGAAAAGGAACCCACCTTTCCCACACCAGCCCTTGAGCCACGTGTTAATTCTCCTGATCTGTCTGCTTCTGTGCCAATTTGCACGTAGCTCGGGCAATAATGCAGATTACTACCCTCGAGGTTCTGCTTTTTAATTTGGAGCCTAACTCCTGAAACTCTTTCAGCAGGACCTCCTCTCTGTTCGTACCTATATCGTTTGTTCCAACATGGACCACGACAACGGGATTTATCCCCTCCCTTTACAAGTTCCCCTCCAGCCGCCATGAGATATCCCTTACGCTGGCACTGAGTAGGCAAAACACCCTTCAGGATTCTCGTTCTTGGCTGCAGAGGACGCTATCTATCCCCCTAATTATAGAGTCTCCTATTACTACCACATTTCTATTCTGCTCTTCTCCCCCTGGACAGCCTTCTGAGCCACGGTGTCTTGGTCTGCATTGTGGCTGTCCTGCCTGCAGTCTTTCTCCTTATCATCACAGGCAGTGAGTACATCGTACCTGTTGGACAGGACCAGTGTCTGCGGGACCTCCTTCTCAACCTCTCCTAAATCACTGCTACCTGGCTCCCTAACAGTCACACCCTCCCATTCCTGAACCAGTGCTTTCCTCTGGGGTGTGACTGTATTCTGGATAAAACTGCCCAGAAATCTCTCCCCCTCCCTTATGTGTCAGAGTGTCTCCAACTCACACTCCAGCTCAATGACTGTGAGCCGGAGAGATTCGAGATGGAGACATCTCCTGCAGACGTGTTTGCTCATGACAGTCTCACTGTCCACAAACTCCCACATACTGCAGTGCAGACACACAAACTGCCCTGTCATAGCTTAGACTAGCCTTATTTTACTAATTTAATCAGTTAGAAACTAAACTAACCGGCTCCCACACTGTCTGCAGGATCCGGGAATGGGTTGCCGTGATCTTAATAGGTTGCAATTATTTCTGTGTCCCCAAGAGGTTAATATTCTCCTGGAGCTTACATTACAATCCAGTTCCAGTTACATTGTGTGAGTGTGTGGATGTGTCTGGAGCGGTGGGTGTGAGAGTCACTGTGTCTCTGAGTGAGACTGGTGTTCAGTTCCAGAACCTGACAACACAAATCAGATTTTCCAACTGCATCCTCTTTCTATCAGATGGTTTTAATAATTTTTGGTGAAATTTCTGCTGCCTGGTTTTCAAATATATCCTCTTTCTATCTGTGTGGTCCCGGCAGTGAGAATTCGGAATTATCAGCATCTTGTCACAATGTGGGTGTAATTTCTGCTGTCCGGATATAGACGGTCAGTCTCCGTCAGCTCAGATTTGTGTTTTATTGGTTTCAGGAGGAAACGTGTCAGGAGAGGAGGTAGGACACACTGTTTACTGAAACTCTGCACAATTTAGTAAAATAACTCAGCAAAGGGTTAATGATCAATTTATAACATCAACTGTTTAATATTTACAGGACTGGTGAGGACTATTATAAAACATCATTAGCAGATGGCAAGCTGTCGATCGGAAAGTTCAACGGCCCTTTACAGTACACAGCGTGGAGAGAAATGATAGACGCCATTAATCCCGGTAAAACTCTTATAATCTTTTTCCTGATTTATCAATCCAGATGAGAGGAGCCTAAACCAGCTCCCAGACCCCAGATTAAATGATCACTGATATCTGTGTCTAGTCTGGAGGTCAGGATCTTGGCCATTATTTTACAGCCAGCATTAAGGAGTGTGAATGGTGACCATGTGGGGATAACCTTACTTTTCTTATGTATTGACATGATTGTGATGAATTTCAGAGTATCTGGTTCAGAGTCTCCAGTACAGGGTGTAGGAAGTTCAGTCGGAGGGGAGAAAGCTCCGGGATTGTGGTCTTGTAAAACTTGGTAGGGTGGGCGTCAGTTGGTGTGGTTTTGCCAGATTGGAGCTCAGTGTCTGAGATTAGGGCCCAGAGTGACCGTGTGCAATCTGTAGCTTTAATAAGCTCTTACAATAATTTGTCCATGACTACACAAACCACTCTGGGTACAGGTATATTGTGTGTCAGTAAAACAGTCCATGACTACACAAACCACTCCGGGTACAGGTATATTGTGTATCAGTAAAACAGGTTTATTGAGCATTAAACATCCAGTACAAAGAAGTAATATTAACAAGAAGATAGTCACAGTCTGTTCATTGAACCCCAGCGTTCCTTCCGAGTGACCACGCTGCAAGTCTCCTGATGTAAGTTGCTGTGTTCTGTTGACCGAAGCGCACTTCCTTGGGATCTTGCTGTGTTCTGTTGACCGATGCTCGCTCCCTTGGGATTTTGCTGTGTTCTGTTGACCGATGCTCGCTTCCTTGGGATCTTGCTGTGTTCCATTGACCGATGCTCGCTTCCTTGGGATCTTGCTGTGTTCTGTTGACCGATGCTCGCTTCCTTGGGATCTTGCTGTGTTCTGTTGACTGAAGCTCCTATCAATCTCTGGTTACATGGTGCGCGCTTTCGATGTTCAAAACCTGTATCTTTAAACCCTTTTTCCTCTTGTTTTGCCTACATGGCAGTAATTAACCCTCTGACACCTGGTAAAAAGTGTTGCTTCCCTCGTTAGCCATCTTATGACATTGTTGATGCTACTGAATTTTTCTCTATACATAACAAAGTACCCTTATCTCAGATGTTCAATTTTCACAGAACACTCTTTAGAATGTTGACAAAACACTCTTTAGAATGTTGACAAAACAGTCTGCCCATCCTATAGCTGTACCAATGAAGGATGTCTCCAACTCTTATCTCTTTCTCTAGTTTTTAACTCTTTAAGCATAATACTGCTGAATTCCTCGTCTCCATAAACTTAGCACAACATTCCGTTATTTCAGTAATTGGAAACAGAGGTTTTTAGTCAGGTTGGCATAATCCCATCCTGCTTTGCTCTCAGCCATTCGCCATTTTATACAGGCTATTAGGCTTTTAACATAAAATTTCACGTATATTTATATAAAAATGGTTATATAATCTTAATAATGTTTACTAAATCCTACAGGTACACCCTAGCCTACATATCCCTACCTTGAGGGCAAGGCATTTGCCGACCCCTCAAAACTAAAATCTTACATATGGATTATTTTTCTTCCATTTATGGCATGTTCTGGGCTGTAATCACATTTAAACGTGATCGGGTTTCGTGCTTTAGGTGTTTCAGGTAGCAGGTGTAAACTAGTAAGCATATCAGTACAACAAGTTGGGTTATGACCAGTACATGGGAAATTATTCTAATCCAAGGAGGGATACCATGGGGGAGAAATTCCGTATCGCTCCATTTGGGGCGCAGTTATCAGCCGGGCGCAAAGATTAGCGCCTGGTGCAAATTATCGCCTCTGGCTTTTATCACCCCTGGAGGTGATTGGAGCGCTTAATCAGGTGCTACACAACTCTCTTAAGGCGCTAAGCCCGAGGAGCGAGGTGCTACCTCAGAGGGCGGGTGCAGCGCAGGTGCTGTCAGTTACCGATTGAACACAGACACACTGGCGCCGGTCAGTTCTTAAAGGGGAGGGTCGATCTTGCTCTGCAGCCACACCCTGCTCACTGGAGCCTTGAATCTCGGCCTGGGCAGACCTCTGGCTAAATCTAGCAGCCAGACACTATGGAAAGGGCCAGAGAGCGAGCACAGCGCTTCTGCGAGCGGGCTTTGGAGGCTCTGGTTCATGGGGCGGAGCGCAGAAGATCCATTCTGTACCCAGAGAGTGGCAGGAGGCCTTTGCCACGCGAGTACAGAAGAGTGTGGAGGGAGGTGACTCAAAGGGTTTCCTCAAGCAGCATGTTGCCTAGGACCCATGTGCAATGTAGGAAAAAGTTCAACGACCTCACTCGGGTCGTCAGGGTGAGTGCCTTTTTTTTCAAAACCTCTTCATCCCTCCATCTCAACCTCACTTTATGGCCAGAGGGTCTTGAAAGCCCCAATGCCCAACACTCATCCAACACCTATGGCCCTTTCATCAAACACACATGCACATTCCACACTTTGCATACAGTAAGGGCTATTCAACTATGGGAGGCACATCAGGCAAGACCATGGCTGCATACAGTAAGGGCTATTCAACTATGGGAGGCACATCAGGCAAGACCATGGCTGCATACAGTAAGGGCTATTCAACTATGGGAGGCATATCAGGCAAGACCATGGCTGCATACAGTAAGGGCCATTCAACTATGGGAGGCACATCAGGCAAGACCGTGGCTGCATACAGTAAGGGCTATTCAACTATGGGAGGCACATTAGGCAAGACCATGGCTGTATATTTACTCAGACGCCGTCCTTTTTCTTGCAGGCCAAGCTGTCTCATAATAGGAGACAGCAGCAACAGACTGGTGGAGGGCGGCTTCAGCTTCAACCCCTCAATGATCATGAGGCGTGCGTCCACAGGATTGTGGCAAGCCGGGTGATTGGTCCCGTCGCCACTGGAGACGCCGACCCCGTTCTGGACAGCAATGGCAAGGTCATCACCTTTTTGTCCTCTCTCCTTCCACTTGTTCCTCACAACAGCAGCCTTTGACACTTTCAGTCCAAATCACTAAATCGCTGCACTCATGCCTCCATTGCTGCCACCCTGTCCTCACGCTAAAGCCACTCTTGTACTTCCCTGCTTTCAGATGGTGATTCACCAGGTGAGGAGATGGGCCCTCAAGCTGCCAGTGAGAGTGAAGCTGAAGGCAAGGAGGAAGAGGAAGCCGGACCCATCAGCACCACCCTCAACCGAGGCAGCCCATGCCCATACTGGGGACACACCTTCCCTGGAGGGGAGCAGGGGGGAATGGTCTGATGAGGGGGAATGGTCTGATGAGGGTGAAGCTCCAGGACCCAGCGGGCTGCAGCAATGCGAGGGGGGTAGGGAAGCTCGGGGGCCTTCTCCCCGGAGGGAGAGTATGGCCTCGAGTCCTGCTGCACTGGACGCAGACGAGGAGCGGGTCTTCGCTGAAATGAGCGCCCAGGCGGAGCAAAGGCACACTGAGCTCATGGCTGCAGTGGCAAGGTTGCCCGAATCCATTGAATCACTGGCAAGGAGTGTGGAGCACTTCGCTGTAGCACAGGCAGCTGCCACGCAAATGCTAAGTGCTGCAATGCAGTCAGTGGCTGGTCTCATGCAGACACAGATTGAGGCCACGTGAGCACTGACTGCTGCCACCCTCGCTGGATCGGGCAAATTTCCCCGGGTCTCTCACCGCGCTACAGCAGGCCAGCAATCTGTGCTCCATCAGATTGCTCCGGATGCTGAAGTGCTGCCCCGTGGGAGTGCCAGTGTGTCGGTCGAGCAGGGAGTTGCTGTCCTCTCTCAAGATGACAGCATTCCTGCTGCCAACACTGGCACTTCTCCACTGCAGTTGCCACCACCTGTAGGACAGACTGCTGCCGCCCATGCAGAGTTGGAGCAGTCAGCAGCCGGGCCCACCAGGCCCAGAGCTGGTCCAGGCCGTCCCTCAAGGGCATCTGCAGTCTCAGTTTCTGACACTCAGCAGCCTTCCCCCAGCCTTGCTGCAGCCACTGGGGTCCCATTACGGAGGAGCTGCAGGGTGGGAAGGGGGCAATTTCGCAAGGGAAGCAGATCACCCTCAAAGGACAAAAAGTAGGAGGTGTGGCAAAATGTTTTTCATTGTTTTATTGAAGGCCGAGGTTCGTGGTCAAATTTTTGTTACTGTTTTGGACATTGTCTCCAGGTTGTGAGAGCCAGTTATGTGAATGACTGCTTTTTTTTGTGTTTCTTTCTATTACTTTGTCATGCAGAAATGACACACACACAGTTTGTGAAATAAAGAAGTGTCTGTATTCAAAATGTACATGTTTGGTCTTTGCACTCATTGTTGCCATGACCGGATTAGGGGTTGCGGGATGCTTTCATTCAGGTTGTTTGAATGGCAGAAGCCATTCCCTCAGAGGGGGCCTAGAAACGACTTGCTATGAGCCTTTGACGGACGGCCCTTCCACTTTGTGCCTCCCTCCCGCCTTGGTGCTGCTGATGATCATCCTCCTCATCTTCCTCCTCCTCCTCCTCCTCCTCCTCCTCCTCCTCTGGTGGTGCTCCAATGTCTGGTGGCATTGGCTGGGTCCTGAGGATTGCAAGGTTATGCAGCACACAACAACGAAGTGGGAGACTCGCTCAGGCGAGTACTGCAGGGCTCCTCCAGAATGGTCCAGACAGCGGAACCGTTGCTTGAGCACGCCGATTGTCTGCTCAACGATGTTCCTGGTAGCTTGATGGCTCTCGTTGTATCGCAGCTCAGCAGGGGTGCTGGGCCTATGGAGCGGTGTCATCAGCCAGGTGCACAGAGGATATCCCTTGTCCCCGAGAAGCCAACCTCCTGGGTGATGCCAGGAAAAGGTCTGCCACAGAAGTCTGACAGAGGATGAAGGCATCGTGGCTGCTGCCTGGAAAGTGGGCATTGACAGTGAGTATCAGCTGTCTGTGGTCACAGACCAACTGGACGTTTAAGGAATGGAAGCCCTTTCGGTTGCGGAAATCCTCGGCATTCTCTTGCGGCGCCCGCAAAGCCACATGCGTGCAGTCAATGGTGCCCTGAACCATGGGGAAGCCCGCTCTCCTAGCAAAGCCCGTTGCGCATTCTTGCTGCTTGTCCGGGGTCATGGGGAAAGAGATGTACTCTCATCTCCTTTTAAAGAGGGCATTTGTTACCTGACGGATGCAGCAATGCACTGCGAACTGGGAGATATTGGCGATGTCCCCAGTAGCTGATTGAAATGAGCCGGTGGAATAAAAGTTGAGAGCCAGTATTATCTTCACTGCCACTGACAGATGTCCTGCTCCTCAGTTGAGGCTGCAGATCTGGCTGAAGCAGGTGGCAGAGCTCAGTGACCACCTCCTTGCTGAATCGCAGCCTTCGCAAACAGTGCTCCTCAGACATATTAATGTAGGAGAACTGTTGGCGAAATACCCTGGGAGGGTAAGGTCTCCTGTACCGAGGCCTGTTGGCCCTCCTCTGTCTGGCCATGATTGCCACTCTCTCTCTGCGTCTCTGTGCCCTCCGAATGTGATGGAGAAGGACGACGTTCCCATCCATTGCAGCCCCCATAGTATCTGGGCAATCAAAGTTATGAAGGTCAAAAAGCAAAGTACCTGCAAAGTTATGGTCAGAAGCCAAAACTACCTCAGACAGCGCTGACTCAATGCAGAAGTCTCTCTCTTTCTCTCTCTCCAAATCTCTCTCTCTCTCTCTCAGAATGAGTGGTGCAAAAATGGCTACCACACAAAAGCCAGGAAGAGGCCCCCCTTAAGTAGCACCCCCCCCCCAGGCCCACAGCGACTGGGATGCTTTCCAGTCAACCTGTCGTTGGTAGCGCCAGGCGGAAAGAAGGGGGGGTGCCACTGAATTTCTGGTCCGGGGCGCCCCAAGGGCGTTACACTCTCAAATGACGTCAAGATCTGCGTGCGCAGGAGATCGGGCGGTATTGTTTAGCGCCGCCGCAAAATGTCCGGTCAATTTTGCGAGAGGCGCAGATATTGCCACGCACGGGCGCTAGTTGGTTTGTGCCCCACTTAGCGCCCTCTTAAGGTGCTAATGGGTGGCGCTACCAACTGAATTTTTCCCCCCATATTTGTTCCTACATCCCACCAGTGTGTCTGAACCTCGATATCTGGGATCTCCTCGGCTATGGCTTTATTCCCCTGCACCAGGGTGTAATAATGGCGTTGGGAGGTGCCCACTTGATTTTTTGGTTAATGCTTCTGGTAGCTCAGGGATATCATATCCGAATTTAGTGACGTAATCTTCTAGGTTTATTTTTAAATCATCTTCCACTTGTAGTACCTATTGGCCATGTGAGGCTATTGCGAGGAGGATTCTTCCTCCTATTACTGTAGTCATTGTAGGGGTAATACAGTAGGTTCCTGGGGTGATTGAACATTCAAGTGTTCCGTGACTACAAGAGTGTTCTAAGGTGGTAAAACAGTACTTTCCGTCTCGTACATAGGCTATCCTAGTCCTTACATCTGAGGGGCCTGTCACTTCCATGGTACAGTTTAACCTTTCCTTATTCCAACCATATCCACAGATGTCTTTTGAGTGGTCGTATAAACTGTATGGGCAAAAAAGGGCATCTTCATTTGTACTGCATCCTTGTAGGTTTGGTTCAATCCAGGTTAGTTTTTCAAACTGTACTAACCATTGTGGTGCCGTGAGAAATCGACTAACAGTATTTCCTTTTACTACTCCTATATTCTCTATTCTAAATAGGGGGTTGGGCCTGGTTCAATTCATTAGACTCGAAATTTGCAGTATTAATCCCATCAACATTTGACTCCCTACCTCGTGGCATTTCTGTTTAACTGGGTAGATCTTAAACAAACTTCTGATCTTACATAGTTCAAAGTCTTACTACATGGGTTACATATATCAAATACACTATCATTACAAGTTGGAGAACTACCAGAGCGTGTGAAATAATACAAACTTAAGGACGTGCTGATGTATTAAGCCCAATATCCCACCAATGTGAGTTGTCCCTTATGTGGTAAACCACTGTTTGTATTCCTGTTTGTCCTGTTTGTATTCCACTGTGTACATGCCTGGACATGCCTCGGCTGACTCCTCCCACAGGTCCTAGTATAAAGGTGACTGCTCCCCAGCCCTTGTATCCTGGACCGGTCGACCACTCGAGGCAGACCTCCATTCTGTTGTTAATAAAAGCCTTTGGTTACTCTTCTAACTCTCAGTCTTTTATGAGTAATTGATAGCGCATCAATTTTATTAACAACATTTTTATAATGGAGAAGATCCTCACACCAGCATGCCTGGACTTAGATCATCGGGAGGCGGACTCATCCACCAAGTTTACTCACTGGCTTAAGTGTTTCGAAAAATTCCTGACCGCCTCCGAAGCAATCAAATCGGACGAGGACAAACTGGATGTCCTGACCTCCAAAGTGAACCACCGAGTGTACTCGGTCATCCAAGACGCGACCTCGTACGCGGACGCTATCAAGCTCCTCAAGGACCAGTACACGCGCCCAGTGAACGAAGTGTACGCCAGGCACCTCCTGGGGAGTCGTAAACAACAACCTGGGGAATCGACCGTGGAATACCTTCAGGCACTGTCTGTGCTTGGCCGGGCCTGTGGTTGTAAGGATGTAAAGGCCGCCGTGTACACAGAGGAACTTATCCGGGACGCTTTTGTAGCGGGCCACAGATCCAATTACACCCGACAGCGACTGTTGGAGCAGAGTAACCTCGACCTCAACAAGGCCTCTGAACTCGCACTATCGTTGGATGCAGCCTACCAGGGCATGGATGCCTACTCCTCTGCACCGTGGACGCCGCGGGGAATGACAGCCTGGGACACGGTAGGACCGCCTCATAGCGCCGTGCCACCCCAGCCACACCCCAACAACGGCCCAACTACCGCAGCAGTGTCCCAAGGCCAGACAGCAGTGCCCCAAGGCCAGAAATGCTACTTCTGTGGCCAGGCAAAACACCCCAGAGCGCGCTGCCCGGCGAAAAACGCGATCTGCTCGGGCTGCGGGAAGAAGGGACACTACGCTAGCGTCTGCAGGGCCAAAGCCACTCCGAACCCCAGCAGCGCCGCGTGTGGGCCATGCGGGCCGCCATCTTGGACCTCCCCGGCCATGTGCGAATCACCGGTACAGCAGCCATTTTGGACGCCTCCAGCCACATGGGGATCATGGACGCCGCCATCTTGGACGACAGCCGGGACGCAGCAGGCCCCCGACACCGCCTCATCTGATACCCGCAGCGACACACCGACCCCTACGCTGGCATCCGTTACACTGGACCAAGCGAGACCGCACCAACTGGCCAGTTCCACAATGGACATTAAGGTAAATGGTCACGATACAATCTGCCTTTTTGACTCTGGGAGCACGGAGAGCTTCATCCACCCCGACACGGTGCGGCGTTGCTCTCTCCCAGTCCTGCCTGCGCAACAGCGGATTTCTATGGCCTCCGAGTCCCAGTCGGCGGACATCGGCGGCTACTGCGTGGTGACACTCGTAGTAGACGGGACCGTGTACGATCATTTTAAACTTCTGGTCCTGCCTGACCTCTGCGCTGCCGTCCTGCTGGGGTTAGATTTTCAGTGCCACCTTAAAAGTGTTACGATGGCGTACGGTGGACCCCTACCCCCACTCACAGTCCGCAGCCAGCAGCTTCCAAACTGCCCGCCGCGCACCAGGTGCAACCTCTCCACACTCAGAGTCACCCCCCACCAACTGTTTGCTAACCTCACCCCCGACTGTAAGCCCATCGCCACAAAGAGCAGGCGATACAGTGCCGGGGACAGGGTTTTCATTAAAACCGAAGTGGAGCGGCTCCTGAAAGAAGGGATTATTGAGGGCAGCACCAGCCCCTGGCGAGCCCAGGTTGTGGTCGTTAAGACCGGCGAGAAGCAGCGCCTGGTCATCGACTACAGCCAGACAATAAATCGCTACACCCTGCTGGACGCCTACCCACTCCCCCGTATAGCTGATATGGTCAACCAGATCGCGCAGTACCGCGTCTTCTCGACCATTGACCTGAAATCAGCGTACCACCAGCTCCCCATCCGCCCTGAGGACCGCCAGTACACTGCCTTTGAGGCAAACGGCCGCCTCTATCACTTCCTTAGGGTTCCCTTTGGCGTCACCAACGGGGTCTCCGTCTTCCAAAGGGAGATGGACCGGATGGTAGATCAAAATGCGTTGCAGGCCACTTTCCCATATCTGGACAATGTGACCATCTGCGGCCGTGACTTGCAGGACCATGACGCAAACCTCGAAAAATTCCTCCGCACCGCCCAACTCCTAAACCTGACATATAACAAGGAGAAGTGCATATTCCGCACAAACCGCCTCGCCATCCTTGGCTGTGTTGTGGAACACGGAGTCATCGGCCCCGACCCCGACCGGATGCGTCCCCTTATGGAACTTCCACTGCCCCACTGCCTCAAGGCCCTGAAGAGGTGCCTAGGGTTTTTCTCCTATTACGCCCAGTGGGTCCCCTACTATGCGGACAAGGCCCGTCCGCTGATCAAGTCCACCTCTTTTCCCTTGACGGCAGAGGCCCGCTTAGCCTTCCACCGTATCAAGGAGGACATTGCCAAAGCCACCATGCACGCAGTGGACGAATCCATCCCCTTCCAGGTGGAAAGCGACGCGTCTGACTTTGCCCTGGCCGCTACCCTCAATCAGGCGGGGAGACCCGTGGCCTTCTTTTCACGAACCCTCCAAGGCCCGGAGACCAGACACTCCGCTGTTGAGAAGGAGGCCCAGGCGATTGTGGAGGCTGTGCGTCATTGGAGGCACTACCTGGCCGGAAAACGATTTACCCTGCTCACTGACCAGCGTTCAGTTGCTTTTATGTTTAACAACAAGCAGAGGGGCAAAATCAAAAATGACAAGATCTTGAGGTGGAGAATCGAACTTTCCACCTACAACTACGAGATCTTGTACCGGCCCGGGAAGCTAAATGAACCCCCGGATGCGCTATCGCGTGGCACCTGCGCCAGCGCGCAGATCGATAGACTGCGGGCCCTCCACAATGACCTCTGCCACCCGGGGGTCACCAGGTTCTTCCACTTCATCAAGGCCCGCAACCTGCCTTACTCTATTGAGGAGGTCAGGACCATGACCAGGAACTGCCAAGTCTGCGCTGAGTGCAAACCGCACTTTTATAGACCAGACAGGGCCCACCTGATAAAAGCCACTCGCCCCTTCGAGCGCCTGAGCGTCGATTTTAAAGGGCCTCTCCCCTCCTCCGACCGCAATGTGTACTTCCTCAATATTATTGATGAGTACTCCCGTTTCCCGTTCGCCTTCCCCTGCCCGGACATGACCAGTGCCACGGTCATTAAATGTCTGAACAACCTCTTCACCCTGTTCGGCTTCCCCAGCTATATCCATAGCGACCGGGGCTCATCGTTTATGAGCGACGAACTCCGTCAGTACCTGCTAACTAGGGGTATTGCCACAAGCAGGACCACCAGTTACAACCCCCGGGGGAACGGACAGGTGGAAAGAGAAAATGCGACAGTTTGGAAGGCCGTCCTGCTAGCCTTAAAGTCTAGGGGCCTTCCAACCTCCCGCTGGCAGGATGTGCTCCCCGATGCGCTCCACTCTATTCGGTCACTGCTCTGCACTGCCACTAACGCCACCCCTCATGAGAAAATGTTTGTCTTCCCAAGGAAGTCCACATCGGGGACATCGCTACCGCCATGGCTGACGTCCCCAGGGCCGGTCCTACTGAGAAGACACGTGAGGACCCATAAAACGGACCCCCTGGTCGAGAGGGTCGACCTCCTCCACGCCAACCCCCAGTATGCTTACATCGCATACCCGGACGGGCGGGAGGACACAGTCTCCATAAGAGACCTTGCACCCTCGGGGGCCACAGTAACCCACTACCCACTACCACCCCCCCCCACGATCCGATATCCAGCCCCAGCAGACGGCAGGCCTGGGCCCCGCGACCCGCTCGACATCTACGAGGACGACACGCCTGTGCCACAGCCTACGCTGGACTCGACGCCGGAAACTTCACTACCCCTGCCGTCGCCACGCAGATCACAGCGGCAGACAAGACCTCCGGACAGACTCCAATACACTAACTTTTAATACACTTCACCCCGCCGGACTCAATTTTAAACAAGGGGTGAATGTGGTAAACCACTGTTTGTATTCCTGTTTGTCCTGTTTGTATTCCACTGTGTACATGCCTGGACATGCCTCGGCTGACTCCTCCCACAGGTCCTAGTATAAAGGTGACTGCTCCCCAGCCCTTGTATCCTGGACCGGTCGACCACTCGAGGCAGACCTCCATTCTGTTGTTAATAAAAGCCTTTGGTTACTCTTCTAACTCTCAGTCTTTTATGAGTAATTGATAGCGCATCACCTTATGCTTTCAATTTCAATATTTATTCTCGAGTTGTCTTGCTCCAAGACATAAAAATGCTTTAGGGAGGAGTTCAGTCACATCACAAGCTCACTGAAAACCTCAAACAACAGGGGAATGTCGTATCTGAATTTTGCCACATAATTGTGTAGCTCATACTTTAAAATGTGTTGGTTGATGGGACAGGTCCTGTTAGACCCGTAAAGCATGGTAGTTGCGGTAGTAGTGACACAGGAGGCACCTCCAAAATCACCTCATACTGGATTCGTACTGGTTTTTCCCACGCTCTGTTACCTACAAAACACAATTATTACAGTCACAGTTAAATTCAGTCTTACAATCATTTCAAGCGACATTACAGTTTCACATCTAATCAACAAATCATGGAATTAAAAGATTCTCCAGATCTCTCTTTTTTACTCGTATCCATCTTGTGGATATCATAGAAATAGTAGATGCAATGCTGATCATCTTCCAACATTCAATGGAATCTGGAACAGTACCCACGGATTGGAGGGTAGCTAATGTTACCCCACTATCCAAAAAAGGTGGTAGAGAGAAAACGGGGAATTACAGACCAGTAAGCCTGACATCGGTAGTGGGGAAAATGCTAGAGCCCATTATAAAAGATGTAATAGCAGAGCACTTGGAAAACAGTGACAGGATCGGACAAAGTCAACATGGATTTACAAAAGGTAAATCGTGCTTGACTAATCTACAGGAATTTTTTGAGGGTGTAACTGATAAAATAGATAAGGGAGAACCAGTGGATGTGGTGTATTTGGACTTTCAAAAGCCTTTCGCTAAGGTCCTGCATAAGAAATTAGCGTGTAAAGTTAAGGCACATGGGATTGGGGGCAAGGTATTGAATTAGATAGAGAGCTGGTTAGCAGACAGAAAGCAAAGAGTTGGAATAAACGGGTCTTTTTCCGAGTGGCAGACAGTGACTAGTGGGGTACCGCAGGGATCGGTCCTTGGACCCCAGCTATTCACAATATATATTAATGATCTAGACGAGGGAACTAGATGTATTCTCTCCAAGTTTGCAGACGACACAAAGCTGGGTGGGCGTGTGTGCTGTGAAGAGGATGCCGAGAAACTCCAGGATAATTTGGACAAGTTGGGTGATTGGGCAGAAGCATGGCAGATGCAATATAACGTGGATAGATGCGAGGTTATCCACTTTGGTGGCAAAAACAGGAAGGCAGATTATTATCTGAATGGCAATAGATTGGGAGAAGGGGAAGTGCAACGAGACCTGGGTGTCCTTGTGCACCAGTCGCTGAATGTAAGCATGCAGGTGCAGCAGGCGGTTAAGAAGGCAAATGGTATGTTGGCCTTCGTAGCGAGAGGGTTTGAGTACAGGAACAAGGATGTCTTGCTGCAGTTGTACAGGGCCTTGGTGAGACCACATCTTGAGTATTGTGTGCAGTTTTGGTCACCTTATCTGCGGAAGGATGTTCTTGCCATGGAGGGAGTTCAGCGAAGATTCACCAGGCTGATAACTGGGATGGCAGGAATGACGTATGAGGAGAGATTGGGTCGATTGGGCTTATACTCGCTGGATAAGCGGGATCTCATTGAAACTTATAAAATTCTGACAGGACTGGACAGACTAGATGCAGGAAGGATGTTCCTGATGGTCGGGGAGTCCAGAACCAGGGGTCACAGTCTAAGGATAAGGGGTAAGCCATTTAGGACAGAAATGAGGAGGAATTTCTTCATCCAGAGAGTGGTGAACCTGTGGAATTCTCTACCACAGAAGGCAGTAGAGGCCAATTCATTAAATATATTCAAGAAGGAGTTGGATATATTTCTTAAGGCTAAAGGGATGTGGGGAGAAAGCAGGGACAAGGTACTGAATTCGGATGATCAGCCATGATCTCATTGAATGGCGGAGCAGGCTCGAGGGGCCGACTGGCCTACTCCTGCTCCTATCTTCTATGTTTCTATGTTAATTCTTACTAAACATGACTTCTCCTTAGCCCTCAATTGTATGAATCCAAATTCCATGTAACTCTCCACTTCAACTTCAATTTCAATCCCTCTAACATGTACCAGTGTGTTTAACTCTATTCTGATTGTTTCATTAATTAGATAGTTTCTCGAATGAGTATGTGTCAATGCTTTAAAAGTTGTCTCACTCTCCTGAGCCACGTTTACTATTTCATTTCTTGCTGTTGTCAAGTAACTGAGAATGTCTGAGACCCGTTCTGCAGTGCAAATTCACCATGCATTTCTGGATGGTAATTGCCTCATACGTAACGAATCACATTTGCACACTCATACCGGTATCTCAATATCGTGCCACACATGCCATCCGATACAAGCCTTTCTCGGGCTTTCAGGTGTCTTATCAAAAGATTGTAGTCGTCTTGAGATCTTTGCTTATCTTCCTCTGCATGGTCCCGATGTCTTGGGTAGTGGCCAGACTATCAAATTCAGTTTTCTTAAAAGTTCATTAAAGGCAGGGAGACAAATGTCTCCAAGAGAAAGCTATCAATTTACTATTCTTAACTACACTTTCCTGACTTTCACGAGAAAGTTTTGCAAATTCCCATTCAGTAGTGTAATTCTCCTGTTTCAATTTAAACCCTCAATCACTTTCCTTTAATTACCATTTGTAGGGGGTGGTGTGTGCCCAGTCAGTTATGCCCCTGACTGCCTGTGAGTGGTTCAAATCGCTCCCACACCCCTGGGTTCTAGACACCGGACTTAGGTACAGGCGGCGATACAGAAAGTCAAGTAGACAAGTGGTTTGGTGTAAGAAAACCAAGATTTTATTTTAACAGAATAAAACAGCCTTATGAGAAGTTACTGGTATAAAATACAGGCATAAACAATTACACTTATTCAGGGAATGGGGAACACATGGCACATCGAGGGAAAAACAACTACATTAACAATCCCCTTATCCTTATCCCACCCCCTATACCTAACTAGATTAAGCTATGAGGGGCCAGGAATGCATGCTCACCAATCCAAAACCTGTTGCTTTAACAGTTGCGAGTTTGAGGTCTGGTCCTGCTGTCCTTTGGGGTATCCCGTCGCCACGTGGTCTCAGGGCGCAGTGCTGGAGTTGTTGCCGCGACACACCTTCCCTCTCCTCAGCCACTGTCGTTGTCTCGTTGCGATGGGTTCTCTTCTTCTTCTCCCTCGGGCGGTCGTTGGCGGTAACGTTGCGGTTGTGGGGTGGTTGGCGGTTTTACTGCTAGTTTGATTTTACTACCCAAGCGTCAAACGCCAGCATATTTGGTGCGGCGTGGACACCCACGTCTAATGCCAGCTTATTCGCAGTGTTTAATAGCCAACTTATTCTCACTGTCCATACATACACTGCTAAATTCTTCCCCAAACGCCAGCTTATAACTAGGCATTTGGCTTTTACCAATGCGTCTTCTGCTGCCCTTCTCTGCTCTTGTCGGGTCTTTACCCTCTTCTTCGTCTCATCTCGTTTCGTGGCCCGTGTGTCCTGTATGACTTTGGACTCGGGTCTCGTTCCCCTCCCGCAGTTGGTATGGATGTCCTTGGTTGTTAAAAAAAGTGCGGGGAGCGAGAAGAGAACCCGCCACGAGGCCAGGGCACGAGTATGAGCAGTAGCGGCCCAAGACCAAACAAGAGGCCAGAATCAAGCGAGCGATTGCTACTGATGGGCCTCCAATTATACCCGTTTCTTCCACTCCTTATCTGTGCGCCAAATCAGGTCAGTTCATTGTTTCACTTTTGGCGGGCTGTTTTAAATGATTATGCCAATCTAAGTTAACTGGCTTTAGATGGCCGTTTATCGCACCTGATGGCCCCGATGTCCGGGTTGTACTGTCATTAATGTATTGTAATCGGCCTGTCCAGCCTTGGTGGCTCCCTTGAGCTGTTTCCGATTATTTATGCAGACAAACTAATGGCCTTATGCTTAGGCCTAACTGGGCTTGATCTGTTTCGATCTGATGCAATGCATATTCAGTGTTTGCCTAGCTGTCTGGCTTTTCAAACACAAAGTCCTTGCCACAGAAATGCATTTTAAGTTTCGGTTTCCCAAAGCTGCCTGCTTGTGCTGCAGAGTCCATGCTTTTAAAATCTTACAGGCTTTTGGTCATGAGGTGCGGACGCCATCTTTTTGGGTACCCTTTTTAAATTGTCCATACAGGGTCCCTTTTATTAATAACCTTGGGGGAATGTGGGAATTTTGAGAACCTTACACATTCATATCTAATTCATGAGTCCTGGAGATACTTTACTATCCAGTACAATATTTAAGATAGAAAACTTAGATCAAACGTTCTCACTTGATACAAGTTATTAACACATTTTTATTTATCATTATTTTAGAGGATCTTTTATTTTCCCAAAAGTAACCAAATATATAGGGCTGGATTTTGCTACGGGGGCGGGTTGGAGGTGGGAAACCCACATTCGGGCTTGTTGTCCCGCCTCCATGGAGATGTGGCCAACCCACTGGATTTTCCTCTGATTGACCTTGTTGAGCCCGCCCTGTGGGCTCAGCAGGCCAATTAAGGGCCACCCGGCAACAGGTGACGTCAGAGATTGACATTTCATCTGTCAAAAGCTTTTGGCAGATGAAATATCAGTGTTTAACAGCTGTTTGAAGCTGTCAAGCACTGAAAAACTGCTAATTCAGCCTCAGTCCTTTCTCAGGATAACTTTAAAATCATTTTGCTGCAGAAACCAAGAAGCTGATTTTTTTTTTTAAATCGGAGCTTCTGTGATTCTTGCAGCCGACTCCCGACACCGGAATGCAGGACTCCTGTAAAGGTAAGTAAAAGTAAGTTAAACTTATTTAAACACTTGCAAAACACTTACCTTTGCACTCCTGCACCCCTCACTCACCTGAACACTGGGCATCTCGACCCCTCCAAGACCTCAGACCCACGTCCCACCTCGAAAACTTTTCGTGGTTTGGAGCTGTCGGGAAGCCCACAAACCAGCAATAAAAATCGCGAAAAGGCAAAAAACTACCTGTTAACTACCTGTTAACAGGCAGTTTAATTGCCTTTAATCCCTTCCCGCCTCTGGGAGTCGGGTTCCAGCACTTGTCGGCAACCCGACTCCTATGAAATTGACATGGAGGCGGGTTGGAGGCGGGATGGGGTCGGGACCCCCGGATCTCCGATTTTTATCGCCCGCACGCCTCCAACCCGACTCCAGGGGCTTAGGAAAATCCAGCCCATAGTGTCTGAGTAAATTTTGTCATTTCAAAATTATCCCAAAACCCAAACAGCAGTATCAATGTTCAATTTCATTTCTATCAATTTATCTTATCAATTCCAATTTCAGAAACAAGTGATTTCCAGGCTAGGTGGCTAACACAGTGTTTTAACATTAGAGACAGAAGTGCTGCAATTAGTTTACAAGATAACTTCCATATAACAAAAGAAAGAAGAGAATCCATTGTGACTCTGCTTAAGAGCCCAAGGGGTTAATTTATCAAATCATAAATTTCCTTCTGTCACTGTGGGGAAATATTAACTTAAAATTAAGAAACTTCAATTTAATAATGTCCAATATCTTTAAATTTCATTCAGCAATACTAAAGTTGTTGCTTGGTGAACTTAAACAGTTATCAGTGGAAAGGGTTAACTCCTTTGCAGGTTTTTAGAAGGTGGAGCGCAACATTATCAGGTGCACGCAATTGCTTCACTTCACGTAAATTTTTAAAAAACTTTCCCGATCGAAAAGACAGTTGTGTTTTCACACTTTAACTGAACGTGAACAGAACAGATAAAACAACACAAAATAGTACATGCTTGCTGAAAATAGTAATTATGTCACATTTCTTATTGTCCTTTCTTCGGATGCCTTTCCAAAATACTGTAAAAACATTGAATATAACTGGAGAAAAATTAGTTTTTCATATTTAAATAAATCAAATCAAACTGCTTTGGAAACTTTCACCATAGCAACCGCGACTCCAAGGTTAAATCTTAGACTGAAACTTAATCTTTTGTTAAACAAACTTTTTGTTGTTCTTCTCAGTTTTTACACACCAGCTTAACTTAAATTGTATTAGTTTTTTTCCCAATTATTGTGGCACAATCTTATTCACACGTTCTTAAAACTTCCAAAATCCAAGACAAGACAAAAGTTTTTAAACACTTTTAACACAGAGAAGTGGGTGGCGCTAAAACATACATAACAGAGTCTTTCTTTTAAAGACAGACTTTTCAGACAAAAGAAATCCTGTAACTTCTTAAACATTCATAGTCAGGACAACATTCACACTTTAACACACATTTTCATACAAACTGAAATTCCAGCATTTTTTAAGGTTCCTTTCACTCAGCAAATCTTGTGTTTTATTTGTCTCAGCACAGACATTAATAACTTCCATGTTGGTAAAATTTTAGGTTCCTCTCTTTTTTTTCCCTTTTAAATCGGCATCTTAGCAACTTAGGGGTTACTTGAGTTCTAGTTAGGACATTAACTGGTTTCTCAATGTATGTGGAACCGTCCAGCGGAGGTTTTTCCATGTCACTATCCTCAAAATTGGGGTGGTAATTCCGGAATGCCACTATACATTGCCTTAGCTCTGTTGGGCATGTT
This sequence comes from Somniosus microcephalus, assembly GCF_052327205.1. Classification (NCBI taxonomy): domain Eukaryota; kingdom Metazoa; phylum Chordata; class Chondrichthyes; order Squaliformes; family Somniosidae; genus Somniosus; species Somniosus microcephalus. The sequence goes on along the minus strand of NW_028225179.1, from coordinate 133,650,027 downwards.
TGTGGGTTAACTGGTCCAAATTGCTGGACACATGCCTGTAACTCTGCATAGTTCAGGGGCTGGGATCGTTCATAAGTACCTGCCCACAACATTCCCGGAGGGCCTGCCGCTGCTGGTACTGCTTGTCTTGGTTGAGCCTGGATATCTATCGCAGCTGGTGCTGGTGGTGCATTAGGAATCAATTGGGTGCGGGTCAGAACATTAACTGGGGCTTTAACTGGTGCAGGCTCATTCACTGAGGTTTTTATATTATTAGCATAGGCTGGGGACCTCACAGCCAAGTCAATGGTGGCATACGAGAAGGGGGCCTGTTGGGAAGGGGATACCAAGGGAGAGCATAGCTCTCCGCTTAACCTCTCGTATTGTTGATCATAACTCCCGGGGGAGTCTATTCCCGTGACTGCCGCTATTACAGCCCGTTGTTTCCCCAACTGTTTTTCTAATTGTTGTATAGTATTGTGGCATCGTTGGTGGTCTAACTCCCTGTGGGGGCGCTGAAGAGCCTCTCTCAGGGCCCCTCATGAATCATTTAATTGACTGATCAGGCAGTCATTATCTTTTGTTAAGAAGGCTATTTAGCTTCTAGCCTCCTCAAGATTCTGCATTGCAGTGCCGGCGTGAATGGTGTTAATATACTGTTGCTTCATTACTGCTGCCGAGGCACCGACCTGTCCCTGAAATATTTCATTCCTGTTTTTTAACTGTATGGCTTCTTTCTCCCATTTTGACTTTTCACTCTGTAATGTTAGATTCTCCTCTACAAGCCGTGACTTTTCACCCATTAATGTTAGATTCTCATGTATCAACCGTAGTTTGTCTTTTTCTCATTTATCCTGATCATCTTCCATCTCTAGGAAGGGTTCTTTATCTTGTTCTACACAATATACTGCGGCATAGGTCATTAGCTGCGCTGCCCTATCCAGCTTCCATTTCTTCTCCTTAACTTGCTTTTCAATGAACGCAACAACATCCTCGAAAGATACTCACATCCTTTGTTAGACATTCTACTATCAACGTCTGCAACTGTGCATCATTGCATTTCTTCATTAACTTCGCTTTATAGTCTACAAAAAAATTCTCACTCAACATTCTTACTGTATGTTGAATATCTGTTAGATAACCTAAACTTCCACAAGAACTTTCGTTGATCAGATGAAATCCAAGCGAAAATCCAAATGCCTGCTTTATGCACCATAGACCTGTTTTCAGTTAATAGTCACGGCCCCATGTTGGGCATCAATCTGTAGCTTTCAGAAGCTCTTATAATAATTTGTCCGTGACTACACAAACCACTCTGGGTACAGGTATATTGTGTATAAGTATAACAGGTTTATTCAGCATTAAACATCCAGTACAAAGAAGTAATAGTAACAAGGAGATAGTCACAGTCTGTTCATTGAACCTCGGCGTTCCTTCCGAGTGACTGGGGCGCAAGTCTCCTGATGTAAGTTGCTGTGTTCCATTGACCGATGCTCGCTTCCTTGGTATCTTGTTGTGTTCCGTTGACCGATGCGCGCTTCCTTGGGATCTTGCTGTGTTCCATTGACCGATGCTCGCTTCCTTGGAATCTTGCTGTGTTCTGTTGACCGATGCTCGCTTCCTTGGAATCTTGCTGTGTTCTGTTGACCGATGCTCGCTTCCTTGGGATCTTGCTGTGTTCTGTTGACCGAAGCTCCTATCAATCTCTGGTTACACGGTGCGCGCTTTCGATGTTCAAAACCTGTATCTTTAAACCCTTTTTCCTCTCGTTTTGCCTACGTGGCAGCAATTAACCCTCTGACACCTGGTAAAAAGTGTTGCTTCCCTCGTTAGCCATCTTATGACCTTGTTGATACTACTGAATTTTTCTCTATACATAACAAAGTACCCTTATCTCAGATGCTCACTTTTCACAGAACACTCTCTAGAATGTTGACAGAACAGTCTGCCCATCCTATAGCTGTACCAATGAAGGATGTCTCCAACTCTTATCTCTTTCTCTAGTTTTTATCTCTTTAAGCATAATATTGCTGAATTCCTCGTCTCCATAAACTTAGCACAACATTCCGTTACTTCAGTAATTGGAAACAGAGGTTTTTAGTCAGGTTGGTATAATCCCATCCTGCTTTGCTCTCAGCATTCGCCATTTTATACAGGCTATTAGGCTTTTAACGTACAATTTCACATATTATAGTTATATTAAAATGGTTATAGAATCTTAATAATGTTTACTAAATCCTACAGGTACACCCTAGCCTACCAATAGATCAGTCAAGCATTTTCCACCTTAGGGTATATGTGAGAAGATGAGCTTCGCCTAGAGGTAGGCAGGAACTCTGAGTCATGTAGGAGGGAAGGTGTGAGGCTCCGAGGACTGAGTGGAGTTTAATTGGTGCAAGTCCTGTTTACCTCCTATCACAACAGGTTAGGTGGGATAGACAGGATGATTCAGGGAGGAGTAGCCGATCCTGGAGTGTGTCTGGTGTCGGTTCAAGTAGAAGGTGAATTCCTTCTCTTTGGGATGTGGGCCCGCCATACATCCTCTAGGCCCAGGACACTACTTGATATCGGATTGCTCCGGCTGCTTGTCCTCATGTCCTGTGTCCGCTGGGAACTTGTCCTGTTTGGAGTAAAGAGCACAGTTTGCGTCTCCACTCCTGGTTCCTGTGCTTTTTTAAAATTTGTTTATGGGATGTGGGCATTGCTGGCAAGGCCAGCATTTATTGCCCATCCCTAATTGCTCTTGAGAAGGTGGTGGTGAGCCACTTTCTTGAACTGCTGCAGTCCGTGTGTTGAAGCTACTCCCACAGTGCTGTTAGCTAGGGAGTTCCAGGATTTTGATCCAACGATGATGAAGGAACGGCTGATATACTTCCACGTTGGGATGGTGTGTGACTTGGAGGGGAACTTGGAGGTGGTGGTGTTCCCATGCGCCTGCTGCCCTTGTCCTTCTAGGTGGAAGAGGTCGCGGGTTTGGGAGGTGCTGCCGACGAAGCCTTGGCGAGTTGCTGCAGTGCATCTTGTAGATGGTACACACTGCAGCCACAGTACGCCAGTGATTGAGGGAGTGAATGTTTATGGTGATGGATGGGGTGCCAATCAAGTGGGCTGCTTTGTCCTGGATGGTGTCGAGCTTCTTGAGTGTTGTTGGAGCTGCACTCAGCCTGGCAAGTGGGGAGTATTCCATCACACTCCTTACTCATGCCTTGTAAATGGTAGAAAGGCTTTGGTGAGTCAGGAGGTGAGACAATCACCACAGAATACCTAGCCTCTGACCTGCTCTTGTTGCCACAGTATTTATGTGGCTGGTCCAGTTAAGTTTCTGGTCAATGGTGACTCCCAGGATGTTGATGGTGGGGTACTCGGTGATGGCAATGCCGTTGAATGTCAAGGAGCGATGGTTAGACTCTCACTTGTTGGAGATAGTCATTGCCTGGCCCTTCTGTGGCGCGAATGTTACCTGCCACCTATCAGCCCAAGCCTGAACATTGTCCAGGTCTTGTTGCATGCGGGCATGGACTGCTTCATTATCTGAGGAGTTGTGAATGGTGCTGAACACTGTGCAGTCATCAGCGATCATCCCCATTCCTGACCTTATGTTGGAGGGAAGGTCATTGATGAAGCAGCTGAAGATGGTTGGGCCTAGGACACTGCCCTGAGGAACTCCTGCAGCGATGTCCTGGGGCTGTGATGATTGGCCTTCAACCACGATAACCATCTTCCTTTGTGCTAGGTATGACTCCAGCCAGTGGAGAGTTTTCCCCCCGATTCCCATTGACTTCAGTTTTACTAGGGCTCCTTGATGCCACACTCGGTCAAATGCTGCCTTGATGTGAAGGGCAGTCACTCTCACCGCACCTCTGGAATTCAGCTCTTTTGTCTATGTTTGGACCAAGGCTGCAATGAGGTCAGAACCGAGTGGTCTTGGCGGAACCCAAACTGGGCATTCGTGAGCAGGTTATTGGTGAGTAAGTGCTGCTTGATAGCGCTGCCGATGACACCTTCCATCACTTTGCTGATGATTGAGAGTAGACTGATGGGGTGGTAATTGGCCAAGTTGGATTTGTCCTGCTTTTTGTGAACTAGACATACCTGGGCAGTTTTCCACATTGTCAGATAGATGCCAGTGTTGTAGCTGTACTGGAACAGCTTGGCTAGAGGCGCGGCTAGTTCTGAAGCACAAGTCATCAGCATGATAGCCGGGATGTTGTCGGGGCCCATAGCCTTTGCTGTATCCAGTGCGCTCAGCTGTTTCTTGCTATCACGTGGAGTGAATTGAATTGGCTGAAGACTGGCTTCTGTGGTGGTGGGGACCTCAGGAGGAGGCCGATATGGATCATCCACTCGGCACTTCTGGCTGAAGATGATTGCAAACGCTTCAGCCTTGTCTTTTGCACTCATGTGCTGCGCTCCACCATCATTGAGGATGGGGATATTCATGGAGCCTCCTCCTCCCGTTAGTTGTTTAATGGTCCACCACCATTCACGACTGGATATGGCAGGCCTGCAGAGCCTTGATCTGATCCGTTGATTGTGGGATCGCTTAGCCTTGTCTATAGCATGCTGCTTCCGCTTTTTAGCATGCAAGTAGTCCTGTGTTGCAGCTTCCCCAGGTTGGCACCTCATTTTTAAGTACGCCTAGTGCTGCTCATGGCGTGCTCTTCTACACTCCATATTGATCCAGGGTTAGTCCCCTGGCTTGATGGTAATGGTAGGGATATGCCAGGCCATGAGGTTACAGATTGTGGTGGAACACAATTCTGCTGCTGCTGATGGCCCACAGCGCCTCATGGATGCCCGGTTTTGAGCTCCTAAATCTGTTCTGAATCTATCCCATTTAGCACGGTGGCAGTGCCACACAACACGATGGAGGGTGTCCTTAGTGTGAAGATGGGACTTTGTCTCCACAATGATTGTTCAGTGGTCACTGCTACTGTTATGGACAGATGCATCTGCGACAGGTAGATTGGCGAGGACAAGATCAAGAAGTTTTCTCCCTCGTGTTGGTTCTCTCACCACCTGTCGCAGGCCCAGACTGGCAGCTATGTCCTTCAGGACTCAGCCAGTAGTGGTGCTACCGAGCCACTCTTGGTGATGGATATTGAAGTCCCCCCACCCAGAGTACATTCTGTGCCCTTGCTACTCTCAGTGCTTTTTCCAAATGGTGTTCAACATGGAGGAATACTGATTCATCAGTTGAGGGAGGGCGGTAGGTGGTAATCAGCAGGACGTTTCCTTGCCCATGCTTGACCTGAAGGCATGAGACTTCATGGGGTCCAGAGTCAATGTTGAGGACTCCCAGGGCCACTCCTTCCCAACTGTATACCACTGTGCCATCACCCTTGATGGGTCTGTCCTGCCGGTGGGACAGGACGTACCCAGGGATGGTGATGGAGGAGTTTGGGACATTGGCTGAAAGGTATGATTCTGTGAGTATGACTATGGGACAGCGCTCCCAATTTTGGCACAAGTCCCCAGATGTTGGTGAGGAGGACTTTGCCAGGTCGACTGAGCTGGCTGCGCCGTTTCCATGTCCGTAGCCAATGCCAAGGTCGATGCGGGGTGGTCAATGCGGTTTCATTTTTATTATGTTTTTTAGTGGTTAGTTACAACTGAGTGACTTGCTGGGCCATTACAGAGGACAGTTAAGAGTCAACCACATTGCTGTGGGTCTGGAGTCACATGTAGGCCAGATCGGGTAAGGACGACAGATTTTCTTCCCTAACGGGCATTAGTCAGCCACATAGGTTTTTAACAACAATCCGATAGTTTCATGGTTATTCCAGATTTTTATTTAACTGAATTTAAATTACCCAGCTTCTGTGGTGGGATTTGAAATCACGTCTCTGGATCATTAGTCCAGGCTTCTGAATTACTAGCTGAGTGACTTTACCACTACGCTACCTTTCACCCGTTACTGTCCATACGTGGGGCGAGTGTGAGGAATGCTGACACAGGGACGCCTCATTCGGGACACTGAACTGAAGCATCACTTTGGGTTGTCCTGTTAATTAAATTTCATTCGGATGGAGCGGCCTCCTTCTCCAGGAATGTGTGTCTCCAGAGTAATGGGCAGGCTGCTGGTGATTAATGTGACTGTCCTCTGCTCTTGGCTGAGGAGAAGGCGGCCAGCATTTGTCCCACCCACTCACTCATAAACCTGGTGTGTTCTGAGGACGATGAGGAGGGTCTCCTGTAGAAATGCCGCTTCCACCTGTCCTGTTATGTCGATCAGTTTAGTTTTGGCTGATTGAGTGTTGGAGTCTATTGAGATTCATGGATATCATGATGTCATTTTTTTTATGAAGTTAGTTTCCCTCCTCCTCTGGGTTCCCTCTTCCCCTCTGCAGCAGTTCCCATTCATTTGCTTCTTTTGCCCTTTTCCCTTCCCTTCTCTCTTTCCTTCCGGTGTCTGTACCTTTCCCGCTCTTCCGTTTGGAAGCCCCGCCGTAGCCACTGGCGCGGATTCCTTCTGTGTTTCTGAAGGTCCCTGGGTCACTCTGCAGCCGCTGAGAACAGCAGGGGACCGGGGGGCTGCAGAGTTCCTGGTCGGATCGCAGTGGGCAGCAGAGGTCAGAGCGACCCCAGGAGCGTAAACCCCCGGGTCAGAGCAGATTCCAATAACAGAACCTGGAGCCCTTTAAAAACAGGGAATCCCCCGAATGGTCACTTTAAAAAGGGAAAGCGTTTGAATAAATCACAGCAACAAACTAAACCGCTCACTGTGTTATTGTAACTTTCCCCCAGCTCCATCCTCTCTGATTCTGGATCTGAACACAGCGAATCCCCGGCTCATCGTGTCTGAGGACCGGACCAGTGTGAGACTCGGAGACAAACTGCAGGAGCTCCCTGACACCCCGGAGAGGTTTGTTTCCTGTCTCTATGTCCTGGGATCAGAGGGATTCACATCAGGGAGGCACTACTGGGAGGTGGAGGTGCGGAACAAGACGCGCTGGGGTCTGGGAGTGGCCCGAGAGTCTGTCAACAGGAAACGGATAATCTCACCGACACCTGAGGTTGGGTACTGGATTATGGGGCTACTGCCCGGAAGAAGCTATGTTGCCGGCACCACCCCCTCACGGGCCGCCCTCACCCCGAGTGGAAATCCCCGGAAAATCGGGGTGTTCCTGGACTATGAGGGCGGACAGGTGTCATTTTACAATGCGGACAACATGTCCCATCTCCACACCTTCACCCACACTTTCACTGAGAGACTCTTTCCCATCTTCTGTCCGGGACTGAGTGAGGGCGGGAAAAACTCCGCCCCGCTGACAATCTGCGGGGTGAAAGGTCACTAACAGCTCCATCCCATAATTTCACACCGCCTACCTGCCTCCTGCCAGCTGCAAACTGACGGGCGTCGGTCTCAGTCACAGGTGGTGTGGATGGTCCCAATGTCACCTGAGGTCAGGGCGGCTACAACCGAGTGACAATGGGGGGAATTTTAACCCCCAAAAAACGGGTGGGTTTGGGTCAGGTATGAAGGTAATGTGTTAAAAATCTGAATTCTGAAATAGATCAAAGAATAAAGTAATAGATTTAGAACATGGAGCAGGAGAAACCTCTTTATACAGAGGCCTAGAAATTCAGTGGGCTGCGCCACCAGTTAGCACCCAAAGAGGGCACTTAGTGGGTTTAGCGCCACTGGCCACGCCTCCCACGAAATTTAGCGGGGCGCTAATGGCGGCGTTAGCTGGTAGCACTGCGCCGCCACCGATGACGTCATCGGTGTGCGCAGCGCCCCGCTACCGCCCCGATCACCAAATTTGGTAGCGCCCACCGCTGTAACGCTGGTCACAATTTGCGACCGGTTCAGGGGGGCCTACCTGCGGCGGTAGAGGCGCGGAGGTGCGGGGCGGCCGTTTTTTTTGCTGGCAGCCTGCCAGCACCTCTCTGCGCCGCCGTCCCCGGCCTCCTGAGCCCCCCCACCCGCCCCCCCCACCCGCGTTGTGCCGGCTGTCTCCCAAGAGCCCGGCACTTCTCCTCGGTGCCGGGCTCTTTTGCCGGCACTCGCGATTGCCGATCCTGCTGCAGCAGGCCCTTCCCCTTTAAGAAGGGGAGGAAGGCCTGCAGTACCGCAGCGTGCCGTGCCGCAGCGTGTGGCGCCGCGGCACGTTGCGCTGCGATTTTCAGTTGCAGCGCCCCAAGAGGGATGCGGGGCGCCTCGAGCAGCGCTGCGCTTCTGTTTGGGGCGCTGAAACTGAATTTCCGGCGGGCGTTCGCGATTCCTTCCGGGGCGGTACTTCCGGTGCCCTGGCGAGACTGGCACCCCAAACAGGGCGCCACCGAATTTCTAGGCCAGAGAGTCATGAGGCTGTGGAATTCACTTGCAGGGTTAGTGGCTGAGGCAGAAACTTTGTCAACATTCAAGGTTCGACTGGAGAGAGAGAGAGGAAGAAAAAGGGGTTGAAGGGATATGGGAACAGGACGGTTAAATGTGAATAGAATTACTGGTTTTGGTGGAGGGTAAATGCTCACATGGACTGGTTCTGTCAACTGGTCTGTGTCCATGTTGTAACTTTTATGTTTTTCTCTGTATACTCACTCAGACTCTGTACACTTGGGATTATGTTGTACTTAAGGTGTGAACCAATACAACTCATCACTGTACGCAACACTTTTCATTTAACTGCACTTCCATTTACTATCTCCCAATAATTTGTCCTTATTCTTGGGTGGGGAAATAAATAGAGCAAAACTGGTATTTCGCATCACGGGCTAAGTATGGAAAATGCACGTTAGAGAGCTGAATAAATCAATCAGGGACCAGATATCTCCAGATATATTCAGGGAGGGACGGGGAGCGGGTTCTGTCGGTGTCCAGGGAAGGGGGAGACAGGTTGGGGTTTGGGTTGGTGGAATCCTTGGTCAGACCACAGTACTGGCGGAGGTAGGCTGTGCCCTCCCTCTTCACCTGTTCTGTCTCTTTACTGGTCCGCTGTACTTTACCAGAAACTTGTGTTTTAGTTTAATTCAAACTTTCTCTCCGGATGTTTTACGTTTCCCATCTCTGCCATTTTCTCCCTTTTGCCTTAGGGCTCTCGCTGCTTTAGATTTCCTACGTCCTTTGTTCATTTTATGGCCTGCAGTTACTCATTGGTTGCGCTGGTCTTTTTGGCACAATTCGCTCCAATCAGCGTAACATGTGCAAAAGATCACGGAATTTTAAGCACAAATTACATTCAGCACAAATCAAACTTCCATGATATTTAGCACTGGTTTAAAAAACATTGCGCTAGAAGCAGGCCCCACCCACACGACTGGTCAGGCCCCCAGGATGAATTAATCACCAGTGGGAGTTTTCACTAACTGTGTTCGTTTGCAGACCTTCGAGGAGGCTCGAAAAATTAATGTGCTTGTTTTGGGTGCAAGGACACCAATAGGCACATCGGAAAAGATGTTCGCCGTATATTTTACTCAATTTACTAATAAACTGACTACTGTACCCCAATATAAATCACAAATTATCAGCATATTTTTAAAATTTATTTTGTGTAATTTAAATTTGGATTATTCACAGTCATATCCCCTGTAACTGAAGCAAACATCATATATGGTGACAACAATTCGTTCTCAAGGGTCTCAATTGGTGCATTTCAAAAGTGAATTTATTACAACAGGATTTCTAAATCTTGCACTCCTATTACGAGAAAAGATGTGGGGCGAGATTTTCCTGGAGCCGTCATATGGATATACATGATAGAATTTACAGAAATATAGACAGCTATGCGAACACCATAGAAGACAAAGCAGTCCGCTTGATCAGCAGCCAATTCACCACGTTCAAAATCCCTTCCGTCCCCCACCATCAACATCCCCTGCCTCCCCCACCTTCAACATCCCCTCCCTCCCCCACCTTAGCCAATTCACCACGTTCAAAATCCCTTCCGTCCCCCACCATCAACATCCCCTCCCTCCCCCACCTTCAACATCCCCTCCCTCCCCCACCTTCAAAATCCCCTCCCTCACCACGTTCAACATCCCCTCCCTCCCCCACCTTCAACATCCCCTCCCTCCCCCACCTTCAACATCCCCTCCCTCCCCCATCTTCAACATCCCCCTCCCTCCCCCACCTTCAACATCCCCTCCCTCCCCCACCTTCAACATCCCCTCCCTCCCCCACCTTCAACATCCCCTCCCTCCCCCACCTTCAAAATCCCCTCCCTCCCCCACCTTCAAATCCCCTCCCTCACCACGTTCAACATCCCCTCCCTCCCCCACCTTCAACATCCCCTCCCTCCCCCACCTTCAACATCCCCTCCCTCCCCCATCTTCAACATCCCCCTCCCTCCCCCACCTTCAACATCCCCTCCCTCCCCCACCTTCAACATCCCCTCCCTCCCCCACCTTCAACATCCCTCCCTCCCCCACCTTCAACATCCCCTCCCTCCCCCACCTTCAACATCCCCTCCCTCCCCCACCTTCAACATCCCCTCCCTCCCCCACCTTCAACATCCCCTCCCTCCCCCACCTTCAACATCCCCTCCCTCCCCCACCTTCAACATCCCCTCCCTCCCCCACCTTCAACATCCCCTCCCTCCCCCACCTTCAACATGCCCTCCCTCCCCTACCTTCAATATCCCCTCCCTCCCCCACCTTCAACATCCCCTCCCTCCCCCACCTTCAACATCCCCTCCCTCCCCCACCTTCAACATCCCCTCCCTCCCCAACCTTCAACACCCCCTCCCCCACCATCAACATCCCGTCCCTCCCCCACCTTCAACATCCCCTCCCTCCGCCACCTTCAACATCCCCTCCCTCCCCCATCTTCAACAGCCCCTCCCTCCCCCACCTTCAACAACCCCTCCCTCCCCACCTTCAACATCCCCTCCCCCCCACCTTCAACATCCCCTCCCTCCCCCACCTTCAACAGCCCCTCCCTCCCCCACCTTCAACATCCCTCCCTCCCCCACCTTCAACATCCCCTCCCTCCCCCACCTTCAACATCCCCTCCCTCCCCCACCTTCAACATCCCCTCCCCCCCACCTTCAACATCCCCTCCCTCCCCCACCTTCAACAGCCCCTCCCTCCCCCACCTTCAACATCCCTCCCTCCCCCACCTTCAACATCCTCTCCCTCCCCCACCTTCAACATCCCCTCCCTCGCCCACCTTCAACATCCTGGACTTAGACCATCGGGAGACGGACGCATCCACCAAGTTTGCTCACTGGCTTAGGTGCTTTGAAAGATTCCTGATCACCTCCGCTGCAACGGTCAAATCGGATGAGGACAAACTGGATGTCCTGACATCCAAAGTGAACCACCAATCGTACTCGGTCATCCAGGACGCGACCTCATACACGGCTGCTCTCAAGCTCCTCAAGTACCAGTACACGCGCCCAGTGAACGAGGTGTATGCCAGGCACCTCCTGGGGAGTCGTAAACAACAACCTGGGGAATCGACCGAGGGATACCTTCAGGCACTGTCTGTGCTTGGCCGGGCCTGTGGTTGTAAGGATGTAAAGGCCGCCGTGTACACAGAGGAACTTATCCGGGACGCTTTTGTAGCGGGCCACAGGTCCAATTACACCCGACAGCGACTGTTGGAGCAGAGTGACCTCGACCTCAACAAGGCCACTGAACTCGCACTATCATTGGACGCAGCCTACCGGGGCATGGATGACTACCCCTCTGCACCGTGGACGCCGCGGGGAACGACAGCCTGGGACACGGTAGGACCGTCTCATAGCGCCGTACCACCCCAGCCACATCCCAGCAACGGCCCAACTACCGCAGCAGTGTCCCAAGGCCAGAAATGCTACTTCTGTGGCCAGGCCAAACACCCCAGAGCGCGCTGCCCGGCGAAAAATGCGATCTGCTCGGGCTGCTGGAAGAAGGGACACTACGCCAGCGTCTGCAGGGCCAAAGCCACCCCGAACCCCAGCAGTGCCGCGTGTGGGCCGTGCGGGCCGCCATCTTGGGCCTCCCCAGCCATGTGCGAACCACCGGAACAGCAGCCATTTTGGACGCCTCCAGCCACATGGGGATCATGGACGCCGCCATCTTGGACGCCAGCCGGGACGCAGCAGGCCCCCAACACCGCCTCATCTGATACCCGCAGCGACACACCGACCCCTACGCTGGCCTCCGTTACGCTGGACCAAGCGAGACCGCACCAACTGGCCCGGTCCACAATGGACATTAAGGTAAATGGTCACGAAACAACCTGCCTTTTTGACTCTGGGAGCACAGAGAGCTTCATCCACCCTGACACGGTGCAGCGTTGCTCTCTCCCAGTCCTGCCTGCGCACCAGCTGATTTCTATGGCCTCTGAGTCCCAGTCGGCAGACATTGGCGACTACTGCGTGGTGACACTCTTAGTAGACGGGACTGTGTACGATAATTTTAAACTTCTGGTCCTGCCCCACCTCTGCGCTGCCGTTCTACTGAGGTTAGATTTTCAGTGCCACCTTAAAAGTGTTACGATGGCGTACGGTGGACCCCTCCCCCCACTCACAGTCCGCAGCCAGCAGCTTCCAAACTGCCCGCAGCGCACCAGGTGCAACCTCTCCACACTCAGAGTCACCCCCCCCCCCACTGTTTGCTAACCTCACCCCCGACTGTAAGCCCATCGCCACAAAGAGCAGGCGATACAGTGCCGGGGACAGGGTTTTCATTAAAACTGAAGTGGAGCGGCTCCTGAAGGAGGGGATTATTGAGGGCAGCACCAGCCCCTGGCGAGCCCAGGTTGTGGTCGTTAAGACCGGCGAGAAGCAGCGCCTGGTCATCGACTACAGCCAGACAATAAATCGCTACACCCTGCTGGACGCTTACCCACTCCCCCGCATAGCTGATATGGTCAACCAGATCGCGCAGTACCACGTCTTCTCGACCATTGACCTAAAATCAGCGTACCACCAGCTCCCTATCCGCCCTGAGGACTGCCAGTATACTGCCTTTGAGGCAAACGGCCGCCTCTATCACTTCCTTAGGGTTCCCTTTGGCGCCACCAATGGGGTCTCCGTCTTCCAAAGGGAGATGGACCGGATGGTCGATCAAAATGCGTTGCAGGCCACTTTCCCATATCTGGACAATGTGACCATCTGCGGCCATGACTTGCAGGACCATGACGCAAACCTCGAAAAATTCCTCTGCACCGCCCAACTCCTGAACCTGACGTATAACAAGGAGAAGTGCATATTCCGCACAACCCGCCTCGCCATCCTTGGCTGTGTTGTGGAACACAGAGTCATCGGTCCCGACCCCGACCGGATGCCTCCCCTTATGGAACTCCCACTGCCCCACTGCCTCAAGGCCCTGAAGAGGTGCCTAGGGTTTTTCTCCTATTACGCCCAGTGGGTCCACCTACAATTACGAGATCTTGTACCGGCCCGGGAAGCTCAATGAACCCCCGGATGCTCTATCGCGTGGCACCTGCGCCAGCGCGCAGATCGATAGACTGCGGGCCCTCCACAATGACCTCTGCCACCCGGGGGTCACCAGGTTCTTCCACTTCATCAAGGCCCGCAACCTGCCTTACTCCACTGAGGAGGTCAGGACCATGACCAGGAACTGCCAAGTCTGCGCTGAGTGCAAACCGCACTTTTATAGACCAGACCGGGCTCACCTGATAAAAGCCACTCGCCCCTTCGAGCGCCTGAGCGTTGATTTTAAAGGGCCTCTCCCCTCCTCCGACCGCAATGTGTACTTCCTCAACATTATTGATGAGTACTCCCGTTTCCCGTTCGCCATCCCCTGCCCGGACATGACCAGTGCCACGGTCATTAAATGTCTGAACGACCTCTTCACCCTGTTCGGTTTCCCCAGCTATATCCATAGCGACCGGTGCTCATCGTTTATGAGCGACGAACTCCGCCAGTACCTGCTCGCTAGGGGTATTGCCACAAGCAGGACCACCAGTTACAACCCCCAGGGGAACGGACAGGTGGAAAGAGAGAATGCGACAGTTTGGAAGGCCGCCCTGCTAGCCTTAAAGTCTAGGAGCCTTCCGACCTCCCGCTGGCAGGATGTGCTCCCCGATGCGCTCCACTCTATTCGGTCACTGCTCTGCACTGCCACGAACGCCACCCCTCATGAGAAAATGTTTGTCTTCCCAAGGAAGTCCACATCGGGGACATCGCTACCGCCATGGCTGACGTCCCCAGGGCCGGTCCTACTGAGAAGACACGTGAGGACCCATAAAACGGACCCCCTGGTCGAGAGGGTCGACCTCCTCCACGCCAACCCCCAGTATGCTTACATTGCGTACCCGGACGGGCGGGAGGACACAGTCTCCATACGAGACCTCGCACCCTCGGGGGGCCCCAGTAACCCACTACCCACTACCACCACCCCCCACGATCCAATATCCAACCCCAGCAGACGGCACGCCTGGGCCCCGCGATCCGCTCGACACCCACGAGGACTACACACCAGTGCCCCAGCCTACGCGGGACTCGACGCCGGAAGCTTCACTACCCCTGCCGTCGCCACGTCGATCACAGCGGCAGACAAGACCTCCGGAGAGACTCCAATACACAAACCTTTAATACACTTCACCCCGCCGGACTCATTTTTAAACAAGGGGTGAATGTGGTAAACCACTCTTATACCTGCCTGTGTGGGTGTTTGTATTCCACTGTGTACATGTCTGTACATGCCTCGGCTGACTCCTCCCACGAGTCCAGGTATAAAGGTGACTGCTCCACAGTCCCTCTGTATTCTGGACTGGTTGACCACTCGAGGCACACCTTCATTCTCTTGTTAATAAAAGCCTGTTAGTTACTCGCTTAACCTCAGTCTTTTGAGTAATTGATAGCGCATCACTCCCCCACCTTCAACACCCCCTCCCTCCCCCACCTTCAACATCCCCTCCCTCCCCCACCTTCAACATCCCCTCCCTCCCCCACCTTCAACATCCCCTCCCTCACCCACCTTCAACATCCCTCCCCCACCTTCAACATCCCCTCCCTCCCCCACCTTCAACATCCTCTCCCTCCCCCACCTTCAACATCCCCTCCCCCACCTTCAACATCCCCTCCCTCCCCCACCTTCAACATCCCCTCCCTCCCCCACCTTCAACATCCCCTCCCCCACCTTCAACATCCCCTCCCTCCCCCACCTTCAACATCCCCTCCCTCCCCCACCTTCAACATCCCCTCCCTCCCCCACCTTCAACATCCCCTCCCTCCCCCACCTTCAACATCGCCTCCCTCCCCCACCTTCAACATCCTCTCCCTCCCCCACCTTCAACATCCCCTCCCTCCCCCACCTTCAACATCCCCTCCCTCCCCATCTTCCACATCCCCTCCCTCCCCCACCTTCAACATCCCCTCCCTCCCCTACCTTCAACATCCCCTCCCTCGCCCACCTTCAACATCCCCTCCCTCCCCCACCTTCAACATCCCCTCCCTCCCCTACCTTCAACATCCCCTCCCTCCCCACCTTCAACATCCCCTCCCTCCCCCACCTTCAACATCCCCTCCCTCCCCCACCTTCAACATCCCCTCCCGCCCCCACCTTCAACATCCCCTCCCTCCCCCACCTTCAACTTCCCCTCCCTCCCCCACCTTCAACATCCCCTCCCTCCCCCACCTTCAACATCCCCTCCCTCCCCCACCTTCAACCTCCCCTCCCTCCCCCACCTTCAACATCCCCTCCCTCCCCCACCTTCAACATCCCCTCCCTCCCCCACCTTCAACATCCCCTCCCCCACCTTCAACATCCTCTCCCTCCCCCACCTTCAACATCCCCTCCCTCCCCCACCTTCAACATCCATTCACTTATCCGCCTTCAATATCCCCCTCCCTCCCCCACCTTCAACATCCCCTCCCCCACCTTCAACATCCCCTCCCTCCCTCGCCCACCTTCAACACCCCCTCCCTCCCGCACCTACAACATCCTCTCCCGCACCTACAACATCCCCTCCCTGACCCCCAGCCTCCACCGCCCTCTGCAATTCCACCCTCACCACCCTCTGCAATTCCCCCCTCACCGTCCTCTGCAACTCCCCCCTCACCACCCTCTGCAACTCCCCCCTCACTGCCCTCTGCATCTCCACACTCACCGCCCTCTGCAACTCCCCCCTCACCGCCCTATGCAGCTCCACCCTCACCGCCCTCTGCAACTCCCCCCTCACCGCCCTCTGCAATGCCCCCTCACCGCCCTCTGCAACTCCCCCCTCACCGCCCTCTGCAACTCCCCCTCACCGCCCTCTGCAACTCCCCCCTCACCGCCCTCTGCAACTCACCCTCACCGCCCTCTGCAACTCCCCCCTCACCGCCCTCTGCAACTCCCCCCTCACCGCCCTCTGCAACTCCCCCCTCACCGCCCTCTGCAATCCCCCCTCACCACCCTCTGCAAACCCCCGCTCACCTCCCTCTGCAACTCCTAGAAACATAGAAGACAGGAGCAGGAGTAGGCCATTCGGCCCCTCGAGCCTGCTCCACCATTCAATGCAATCATGGCTGATCATCCAATTTCAGTACCGGTCCCTGTTTTCTCCCCATACCCCTTAATCCCTTTAGCCGTAAGAAATATATCCAACTCCTTCTTGAACATATTTAAAGAATTGGCCTCTACCGCCCTCTGTGGTAAAGAATTCCACAGTTTCATCACTCTCTGAGTGAAGAAATTCCTCCTCATTTCTGTCCTAAATGGCCTACCCCTTATCCTTAGACTGTGATCCCTGGTTCTGGACTCCCCGACCATCGGGAACATCCTTCCTGCATCTAGTCTGTCCAGTCCTGTCAGAATTTTATAAGTTTCAATGAGATCCCCTCTCATTCTTCTAAACTCCAGCGAGTACAAGCCCAATCGTCCCATGATGCGCCATCAATTACTCAAAAGACTGAGGTTGAGCGAGTAACAATCAGGCTTTTATTAACTAAAGAATGAAGGTCTTGTCTCGAGTGGTCGACCCGTCCAGAATACTAAGGGACTGGGAGGTAGTCACTTATATACCTGGAATAGTGGGAGGAGTCAGCCGAGGCATGTCCAGACCTGTACCTAGTGGAATACACATACAGGCACAGACAGGTTATAACAGTGGTTTACCACATTCACCCCTTGTTTAAAAATGAGTCCGGCGGGGTGAAGTGTATTTAAAAGTTCGTGTATTGGAGTCTCTCCGGAGGTCTTGTCTGCCGCTGTGATCGACGTGGCGACGGCAGGGGTGGTGGAGCTTCCGGCGTCGCGTCCCGTGTAGGCTGGGGCCCTGGAGTGTAGTCCTCGTGGGTGATGGTCCAAGGCGAGCCGGCTGCTGGGGTTGGATATCGGGTCGTGGCGGGGGGTGGTAATGGGTAGTGGGTTACAGCGGTCCCCGAGGGTGCGAGGTCTCGTATGGAGACTGTGTCCTCCCGCCCGTCCGGGTACGCAATGTAAGCGTACTGGGGGTTGGCGTGGAGGAGGTCGACCCTCTCGACCAGGGGGTCCGTTTTATTGGCCCTCACGTGTCTTCTCAGTAGTACCAGCCCTGGGGACGTCAGCCATGGCGGTAACGATGTCCCCGATGTGGACTTCCTTGGGAAAACAAACATTTTCTCATGAGGGGTGGCATTGGTGGCAGTGCAGAGCAGTGACCGAATCGAGTGGAGCGCATCGGGGAGCACCTCCTGCCAGCGGTAGGTCGGAAGGCCCCTAGACTTTAAGGCTAGTAGGGCGGCCTTCCAAACTGTTGCATTCTCTCTTTCCACCTGTCCGTTCCCCCGGGGGTTGTAACTGGTGGTCCTGCTTGTGGCTATACCCCTAGCGAGCAGGTACTGGTGGAGTTTGTTGCTCATAAACGATGAGCCCCGGTCGCTATGGATATAGCTGGGGAAACCGAACAGGGTGAAGAGGCTGTTCAGAGATTTAATGACCGTGGCACTGGTCAGGTCCGGGCAGGGGATAGCGAACGGGAACCGGGAGTACCCGTCAATGATGTTGAGGAAGTACACATTGCGGTCGGAGGAGGGGAGAGGCCCTTTGAAATCGACGCTCAGGCGTTCGAAAGGGCGAGTGACCTTTATCAGGTGGGCTCTGTCTGGTCTATAAAAGTGCGGTTTGCATTCAGCGCAGACTTGGCAGTTCTTGGTCATGGTCCTGACCTCCTCGATGGAGTAAGGCAGGTTGCGGGCCCTGATGAAGTGGAAGAACCTGGTGACCCCCGGGTGGCAGAGGTCATTGTGGAGGGCCCTCAGCCTATCAATCTGCGCGCTGGCGCAGGTGCCACGCGATAGGGCATCTGGGGGTTCATTGAGCTTCCCAGGCCGGTACAAGATCTCGTAATTGTAGGTGGAAAGTTCGATTCTCCATCTCAAGATCTTGTCATTTTTGATTTTGCCCCTCTGCTTATTGTTGAACATAAAAGCAACTGAACGCTGGTCAGTGAGCAGGGTAAATCGTTTTCCGGCCAGGTAGTGCCTCCAATGACGCACAGCCTCCACGATAGCCTGGGCCTCCTTCTCGACCGCGGAGTGTCTGGTCTCCGGGCCCTGGAGGGTTCGTGAGAAGAATGCCACAGGTCTCCCCGCCTGATTAAGGGTGGCGGCCAGAGCGAAGTCGGACGCATCGCTTTCCACCTGGAAGGGGATGGATTCGTCCACTGCGTGCATGGTGGCTTTGGCAATGTCTTCCTTGATACGGTGGAAGGCTAAGCGGGCCTCTGCCATCACGGGAAAAGAGGTGGACTTGATCAGTGGACGGGCTTTGTCTGCATAGTAGGGGACCCACTGAGCGTAGTAGGAAAAAAACCCTAGGCACCTCTTCAGGGCTTTTAGGCAGTGGGGCAGTGGGAGTTCCATAAGGGGACGCATCCGGTCCGGGTCGGGACCGATGACCCCGTGTTCCACAACACAGCCAAGGATGGCGAGGCGGTCTGTGCGGAATATGCACTTCTCCTTGTTATATGTCAGGTTCAGGAGTTGGGCGGTGCGGAGGACTTTCTCGAGGTTTGCGTCATGGTCCTGCAAGTCATGGCCGCAGATGGTCACATTATCTAGGTAAGGAAACGTGGCCTGCAGCTCGTTTTGATCGACCATCCGGTCCATCTCCCTTTGGAAGACGGAGACCCCGTTAGTAACGCCGAAGGGAACCCTAAGGAAGTGATAGAGGCGGCCATTTGCCTCAAAAGCAGTATACTGGCGGTCTTCAGGGCTGATGGGGAGCTGGTGGTACGCTGATTTCAGGTCAATGGTCGAAAAGACGCGGTACTGCGCGATCTGGTTGACCATGTCAGCTATGCGGGGGAGTGGGTAGGCGTCCAGCAGGGTTGTAGCGGTTTATTGTTTGGCTGTAGTCAATGACCAGGCGTTGTTTCTCGCCGGTCTTAACGACTACAACCTGGGCTCGCCAGGGGCTGGAGCTGCCCTCAATAATCCCCTCCTTCAGGAGCCGTTCCACTTCGGTTTTAATGAAAACCCTGTCCCCGGCACTGTATCGCCTGCTCTTTGTGGCGATGGGCTTACAGTCGGGGGTGAGGTTAGCAAACAGTGGGGGGGGTGGGACTCTGAGTGTGGAGAGGTTGCATCTTGTGCGCGGCGGGCAATTTGGAGGCTGCTGGCTGTGGACTGTAAGTGGGGGGAGGGGGCCACCGTACGCCATCGTAACGCTTTTGAGGTGGCACTTGAAATCCAACCCCAGTAGAACGGCAGCGCAGAGGTCGGGCAGGACCAGGAGTTTAAAATGATTGAACACAGTCCCGTCTACTACTAGTGTCACCACGCAGTAGCCGCCAATGTCCGCTGACTGGGACTCGGCGGCCATAGAAATCCGCTGGTGCACAGGCAGGACTGGGAGAGAGCAACGCCGCACCGTGTCGGGGTGGATGAAGCTCTCTGTGCTCCCGGAGTCAAAAAGGCAGTTTATTGCATGGCCGTTTACCTTAACGTCCATTTTGGACCGAGCTAGCTGGTGCGGTCTCGTTTGGTCCAGCGTCACAGAGGCCAGCGTAGGGGTCGGTGTGTCGCTGCGAGTATCAGATGGGGGGCGGTTGGCGATCTGCTGCGTCCCGGCTGGTGTCCAAGATGGCGGCGTCCATGATTCCCATGTGGCTGGAGTCGTCCAAGATGGCTGCTGCTGCGGTGGTTCGCACATGGCTGGGGAGGCCCAAGATGGCGGCCCGCACGGCCCACACGCGGCGCTGTTGGGGGCCCAAGATGGCGGCTCGCACGGCCCACACGCGGCGCTGCTGGCGTTCGGGGTGGCTTTGGCCTTGCAGACGCTGGCGTAGCGTCCCTTTTTCCTGCAGCCCGAGCAGGTCGCATTCTTCGCCGGGCAGCGCGCTCTGGGGTGTTTGGCCTGGCCACAGAAGTAGCATTTCTGGCCTTGGGATACTGCTGTCTGGCTTTGGGACACTGCTGCGGTAGTTGGGCCATTGTTGGGCTGTGGCTGGGGTGGCACGGTGCTATGGGGCTGTCCTACCGTGTCCCAGGTTGTCGTTCCCCGCGGCGTCCACGGTGCAGAGGAGTAGGCATCCATGCCCCGGAAGGCTGCGTCCAGCGTTAGTGCGATGTCGGAGGCTTTGTCGAGGGTGAGGTCACTCTGCTCCAGCAGTCGCTGTCGGGTGTAGTTGGACCTGTGGCCCGCCACGAAGGCATCCCGGATCAGTTCCTCCGTGTACTTAGTGGGCGTTACCGCCTTACACCCACAGGCCCGGCCAAGCACGGACAGTGCTTGGAGGTATTCCTCAGTCGATTCCCCAGGTTGTTGCTTGCGACTCCCCAGAAGGTGCCTAGCGTATACTTCGTTCACAGGGCGCATGTACTGGGTCTTGAGGAGCTGGAGGGCGGCTGTGTACGAGGTCGCGTCCCGGATGACTGAGTACACTCGGTGGTTCACCTTGGAGAACAGGACAGACAGTTTGTCCGCATCCGTTTCGACTGCAGTGGAGGCAGTCAGGAATGTCTCGAAGCACGTGAGCCAGTGAGCAAACTTGGTGGAAGCGTCCGCTTCCCGACTGTCCAGGTCCAGGCATGCTGGTGTGAGGATCTTCTCCATTATAAAAAACTTAGTTAATAAAATTGATGCGCCATCAATTACTCAAAAGACTGAGGTTGAGCGAGTAACAATCAGGCTTTTATTAACTAAAGAATGAAGGACTTGTCTCGAGTGGTCGACCCGTCCAGAATACTAAGGGACTGGGAGGTAGTCATTTATATACCTGGAATAGTGGGAGGAGTCAGCCGAGGCATGTCCAGACCTGTACCTAGTGGAATACACATACAGACACAGACAGGTTATAACAGTGGTTTGGTTCTGGACTCCCCGACCATCGGGAACATCCTTCCTGCATCTAGTCTGTCCAGTCCTGTCAGAATTTTATAAGTTTCAATGAGATCCCCTCTCATTCTTCTAAACTCCAGCGAGTACAAGCCCAATCGTCCCAATCTCTCCTCATACGTCATTCCTGCCATCCCAGGTATCAGCCTGGTGAATCTTCGCTGAACTCCCTCCATGGCAAGAACATCCTTCCTCAGATGAGGCGACCAAAACTGCACACAATACTCAAGATGTGGTCTCACCAAGCCCCTGTACAACTGCAGCAAGACATCCTTGTTCCTGTACTCAAACCCTCTCGCTACGAAGGCCAACATACCATTTGCCTTCTTAACCGCCTGCTGCACCTGCATGCTTACCTTCAGCGACTGGTGCACAAGGACACCCAGGTCTCGTTGCACTTCCCCTCCTCCCAATCTATTGCCATTCAGATAATAATCTGCCTTCCTGTTTTTGCCACCAAAGTGGATAACCTCACATTTATCCATGTTATATTGCATCTGCCATGCTTCTGCCCAATCACCCAACCTGTCCAAATCATCCTGTAGTTTCTCGGCATCCTCCTCACAGCACACACGCCCACCCAGCTTTGTGTCAGCTGCAAATTTGGAGATATTACATCTAGTTCCCTTGTCTAGCTCATTAATATATATTGTGATAGCTGGGGTCGTAGGACCAATCCCTGCAGTACTCCACTAGTCACTGCCTGCCACACGGAAAAAGACCCGTTTATTCCAACTCTTTGCTTTTTGTCTGCCAACCAGTTCTCTATCCAAGTCAATACCTTGCCCCCAATCCCATGTGCCTTAACTTTACACGCTAATCTCTTATGCGGGACCTTATCGAAAGCCTTCTGAAATTCCAAATACACCACATCCACTGGTTCTCCCTTATCTATTTTACTAGTTACATCCTCAAAAAATTCCAGTAGATTAGTCAAGCACGATTTACCGTTTGTAAATCCATGTTGACTTAGTCCGATCCTGTCACTGTTTTCCAAGTGCTCTGCTATTACATCTTTTATAATGGACTCTAGCATTTTCCCCACTACCGATGTCAGGCTTACCGGTCTATAATTCCCCGTTTTCTCTCTACCACCTTGTTTGAATAGTGGGGTAACATTAGCTACCCTCCAATCCATGGGTACTGTTCCAGATTCCATCGAATGTTGGAAGATGATCAGCAATGCATCTACTATTTCTAGGGCCACTTCCTTAAGTACCCTAGGATGTAGATTATCAGGCCCTGGGGATTTATCGGCCTTCAATCCCATCAATTTCCCTAACACCATTTCCCTACAAATACTGATTTCTTTCAGTTCCTCCCTTTCATCAGACCCTATGTTCACCGACATCTCTGGGAGGTTATTTGTGTCCTTTGTGAAGACAGAACCAAAATATGTATTTAATTGGTCTGCCATTTCTTTGTTCCCCATTATAATTTCCCCTGATTCTGACTGCAAGGGACCTACGCTTGACTTCACCAATCTTTTTCTCTTCACATATCTATAAAAGCTTTTACAGTCAGTTTTTATGTTCCCTGAAAGCTTACTCTCATATTCTATTTTCCCTTTCTTAATTAATCCCTTTGTCCTCCTTTGCTGAATCCTAAACTGCTCCCAATCCCCAGGTTTACTGCTTTTTCTGGCCAATTTATATGTCCTCTCCTTGGATCTTATGTTATCCCTAATTTCCCTTGTTAGCCACGGTTGAGTCACCTTTTTTGTTTTATTTTTATGCCAAACTGGGATGAACAAATTCTGTAGTTCATCCATGCGATCTTTGAATGTTTACCATTGCCTATCCACCGTCAACCCTTTGAGTGACATTCCCCAATCAATCCTACCCAACTCGCGCCTCAGACCATCATAGTTTCCTTTATTTAAATTCAGGACCCTAGTCTCTGAGTCAACTACTTCATTCTCCTTCTTAATGAGGAATTCGTTCATATTATGATCGCTCCGACCCAAGGGGCCACATACAACAAGATTGCTAATTAATCCTTTCTCGTTACATAATACCCAGTCTAAGATGGACTGATCTCTGGTTGGTTCCTCGACATATTGGTCCAGGAAACCATCCCGTAAACACTCCAGGAATTCCTCCTCCACAGTATTGTTACTAATTTGGTTAGCCCAATCTATATGTAGATTAAAATCACCCATGATGACTGCTGTGCCCTTATTGCACGCTTCTCTAATTTCCCTTTTAATGCCATTCCCAACCTCCGCATTACTGTTTGGAGGTCTATATACCACTCCCACTAATGTTTTCTGCCCCTTGGAATTTCTCAGTTCTACCCATACAGATTCCACATCATCAGAGCTAATATCCTTCCTTACAATTGTGTTAATCCCCTCTTTAACCAGCAATGCTACCGCACCTCCCTTTCCTTTTTGCCTATCTTTCCTGAATATTGAATACCCCTGGATGTTGAGTTCCCAGCCTTGGCCACCCTGGAGCCATGGTTCCATAATCCCAATCAAATCATATTCGTTTACCTCTATTTGCGCAGCTAATTCATCCACCTTATTACGAATGCTCCTCGCGTTAAGATACAAATTCAGGCTTGATTTTTAATGCTCTTAGACCTATTAGAATTATTATTTACTGTGGCCATGTTAGAGTTAAACCGTTGATTTCTCTGACTGCCACTTTTGTTTTTCTCCTTCCTATCTTTTGCTTTTATCCTTGTTTCCCTTTCCTCTGTCCCCTGCTCAGGTTCCCAACCCCCTGCCATTTTAGTTTAAACCCTCCCCAGAGCACTAGCAATCACTCCCCCTAGGACATTAGTCCCGGCCCTGCCCAGGTGCAAACCGTCCGGTTTGTACTGGTCCCACCTCCCCCAGAACTGGTTCCAATGTCCCAGGAATTTCAATCCCTCCCCCTTGCACCATTCCTCTAGCCACGTATTCATCTGAAATATCCTTCTATTTCTACTCTGACTAGCACGTGGCACTGGTAGCAATCCTGAGATTACTACCTTTGAGGTCCTATTTTTTAATTTACCTCCTAACTCCCTATATTCAGCTGTTAGGACCTCATCCCGTTTTTTACCTATATCGTTGGTACCTATATGCACCACGACAACTGGCTGTTCACCCTCCACTTCCAAGATGTTCTGCAGCCGCTCTGAGACATCCTTGACCCTTGCACCAGGGAGACAACACCCCATCCTGGAGTCTCGTTTGCGGCCGCAGAAACACCTATCTATTCCCTTACAATAGAATCCCCTATTACTATAGCTCTACCCCTCTTTTTCCTCCTGTCCTGTGCAGCAGAGCCACCCCTGGTGCCAGGAAGTTGGCTGCTGCTGCCTTCCTC
This sequence comes from Somniosus microcephalus, assembly GCF_052327205.1. Taxonomy (NCBI): domain Eukaryota; kingdom Metazoa; phylum Chordata; class Chondrichthyes; order Squaliformes; family Somniosidae; genus Somniosus; species Somniosus microcephalus. The sequence continues at coordinate 133,625,530 of NW_028225179.1, read as the reverse complement.
TGATAAGCCATCCCCCCCAACAGTACTCAAAGTGGTGTATCTGAAAGGGGGATGTCCACAGGGGACCCCTGCACTACCTGCCTGTGCCTAGTACTCTGTCTGTTGGTCACCCGTTCCCTTTCTGCCTGTCCAACCTTTGCCTGCGGTGTGACCAACTGATTAAATGTACTATTCACGACATCCTCAGCCTCGCGAATGGTCCAGTATGTATCCAATCGCAGCTCCAGCGCCGCAATGCGGTCTGCCAGTAGCTGCAGCTGGACACATTTCTTGCACACATAGTTGTAATATCTCCAAGTTTGCACACGACACAAAGCTGGGTGGGCGTGTGTGCTGTGAGGAGGATGCCGAGAAACTCCAGTATGATTTGGACAGGTTGGATGATTGGGCAGAAGCATGGCAGATGCAATATAACGTGGATAAATGCGAGGTTATCCACTTTGGTGTCAAAAGCAAGAAGGCAGATTATTATCTGAATGGCAATAGATTGGGAGGAGGGGAAGTGCAATGAGACCTGGGCATCCTTGTGCACCAGTCGCTGAAGGTAAGCATGCAGGTGCAGCAGGCGGTTAAGGAGGCAAATGGTATGTTGGCCTTCGTAGCAAGAGGATTTGAGTACAGGAACAAGGATGTCTTGCTGCAGTTGTACAGGGCTTTGGTGAGACCACATCTTGAGTATTGTGTTTTGGTCGCCTTATGTGAGGAAGGATATTCTTGCCATGGAAGGAGTGCAGCGAAGATTCACCAGGCTGATACCTGGGATGGCAGGAATGACGTATGAGGAGAGATTGGGTCGATTGGGCTTGTACTTGCTGGAGTTTAGAAGAATGAGAGGGTATCTCATTGAAACTTATAAAATTCGAACAGGACTAGACAGACTGGATGCAGGAAGGATGTTCCCGATGGTCGGGGAGTCCAGAACCAGAGGTCACAGTCTGAGGATAAGGGGTAAGCCATTTAGGACAGAGATGAGGAGGAATTTCTTCACCCAGAGAATGGTCAACCTGTGGAATACTCTTCCACAGAAGGCAGTAGAGGCCAATTCATTAAATATATTCAAGAAGGAGTTGGATATATTTCTTAAGCCTAAAGGGATCAAGGGATATGGGGAGAAAGCAGGGACCGGGTACTGAATTTGGATGATCAGCCATGATCTCATTGAATGGCGGAGCAGGCTCGAGGGGCCGAATGGCCTACTCCTATCTTCTATGTTTCTATGTAACACCAATATCTGCACGGATAACGGTGGCTGCTCAGATCAACATCTGTGTGGATAAAGAGGGGGGCTTTAGGGATTGGATAGTTGGAGGCCTGTACAAGCGCTCCTGTAGCGCGGCCGTGCCCGGGCACCGCCAGCTGCAGTGAGAATTGAGCACAAGAATGTGTTTCCACAGTTAGGAGGCTGCCTTCTTCCCCACACCCGATGCGCCCTCCTCCCCAGGAATTCAGCGAGACTCCGCCCAGTCCGCCCACCTCTCACTTTCAAATTGCCCGGGCCTGAAATATGACCAGAGGTGGCTCCAAACTTCAAATCCGGGCCAACATGTGGAGCAAAATAACGACACATCCCCTCCAAAACCTCATATTAAATCAATAAACTGTTATAAGAAGCATATCAATGTATGAAGGATGGGGTAATTAAATATTTTACAAACCCAGGATAATTATCACAGTTTCTGACATCTTCACATCATCTGCAAAACATTTGGGATCAGATCAATTATTTCTACACCTTTAGAGCGAGTTTCCCGGCTCCAGACAACATTAAACTGAAGCACGGAGTCAGTCGGTTTGTTTAATGCGGCCCTTCACTGCACAGAAAGCAAATGTGCGGTTTTCCCGCAACAAAAGATTTTTCAGGAAAGCTACAAAAATCCTTGGTTGAGAAATATTGTCCAACAGCGACACCTATTGACGGGATCCGGCTGGAGTTTAAAGGAGGAATTTAATTCTCCGAGTATTGCAGCGAATTTGCTCGGGAAATCGCTGAGCCGAAGGTGTTCGGGAGCTCGGTAACATCGAAACTGAAAGCGGGTTGAATCAGGAAGTGCTGAGCGTGAACATGGCTTCCAGGCAGCAGCCCGAGAGTTGGACCGAGGAGGCAACTTGTCCCATTTGTCTTGAATTCTTCACCGATCCGGTTTCACTGGAGTGTGGGCATAACTTCTGCCGCTCCTGTATCACACGGTGTTGGGAAAAGGAGAGAAACTCCTGCCCGGAATGTAGAGAGGAGTTTCCGGAAAGAAACCTCAGGACCAATCGAGCCTTAGCCAGTCTGGCAGAGAAAGCTCGAAAATTAAACCTGGATCCGAAAGAGAAGGAAAATAAACTTCACTGTGAGGAACATCAGGAAGAACTGAAGCTGTTTTGTGAAACTGACAAGAAACTGATCTGTTACACTTGTATCATTGCGCGGGAACACAAATCCCACAACTTCATGCCGATTAAAGAAGCTGTTGAAATCTACAAGGTAAAATGGAGCAGATTTTATCACCTGGTTATTTTATCACTTTTCCACAGTCCAGCCCTTTCATTCTGTGATTTTCTCTCCCAATCCCAGGATCAGCTGAAATCCTCTTTAGAATCTCTCACAGAGAAGAAATCGGCGGTTCTGGAAACGGAACTGAACCAGAAACGGCGGATTTCCGAAGTTAGGGTGAGGTCTCCCCATGCTGATTTTCTGGGATCTCGGTTAGTGTTGTTCCCTCTATCACGGTACATGATTAAATAAACATATGAACAACGAGAGACCGGTAAAGACCCTCTGGTCCATCCAGCCTGTCCCGCACAATTGTGATACTTTGTGTGTCACAATATACACACCCCACCCAAAACCATGTGATCTCCTGGGAGAGGCGAAAAACCAGTTTAAAAACTCAGGTCAATTTGGGGGGAAAAATCTGGGAAATTCCTCTCTGACCCATCTCGGCGATCAAAACAAGTCCAGGCTTTCACTGAGGCTCTGAGTTCCCTGCAGTACCTGCCTTTTGTAAGAGGTGATGTCCACCCCAGCCAGAAAGAGGTCCAGCTCCCATTTGAAGAAATTCAGTGAATCAGCGTCCACCGCACGAGATGGCAGCCTGTTCCAGAGGTGCACGATTCTCTGGGCAAAGAACCACCTCCTGACATCTAACCTAGATCTGGCCTTACATAACTAAAATTGTGAACCCTGGTCCGCCCTAATCTATTTAATTGAAATAATTATCCAAATTAAACATAATTTGCCAGTCATGAGCCCAATCTCCCAACACATCAAGATCAGCCCGATGCCGTTGAGCATCATTTACAGTCCTAACACTTGCACAGATCTCAGTATCTCCTGCAAATTTACAGATCATGCCCCCAACACCTACATCTAGATCATTTATAAAAATAGTGAAGAACAGCGGTCTGAACACCGATCCCTGCAGGACACCACTGGTGACCATTCTCCAAACAGATCCAAATCCATCTATAACTAGTTTTGCCTACATCCTTCCAGCCAGTTCTCCATCCAGCTCAATATATTACCACTAACACCAAAGGCTTCAATCTTGTAGAGAAGCAGCACCTTATAAAAAGCTTTTTGGAAGTCTAAGTAAACAATGCCTACTGGGCTTCGCTCATCCACCATCTTGGTGACTTCTTCAAAATATTTAATCAAATTTATAAGATATCACCTTTTTATGAAGCCATGTTGTGTGTCCCTAATATGTCCCTCTCTATCCATGCAATCATATGTTACATTCTTAGTTATGCCCTCATGCATCTTTCCTATTACTGATGTCAAACTAATGGGCCTGTAGGAATCAACGGATTCCTAACTAAATCACTGAGGTCGAGTCAGTTCAGTAAATCAACCGAATTTAATTAAACAAGTGAACAAAACAAAAACATGCAGGAGCAACAGCAAACAGGTCTATACAGCATCTTGTTCCACGAGGTCTGAACTCAGGACCTCCCACTCTCTGACGTCATGACATCATCACGTTTCCCGCCGTTCGGGGCATCACGTGACCAATGTGATGACGTCATCGCGTTGTTTCAGGGCTTTTACAGAAAGCCTGTTTACACTCAGCAAACGAACATAGATGCTGTAACATTGGTTTAAAGACAGTTATGCGTTTGTACAGGAGTTCATTGGTGGTTTTGCCACAGGCCTATACTTACCCGGTACTGTCTTTCACCCTTTTTAAAGATGGGAACTACATTAGACTCCTTCCAATCTGTGGGAAACATCCCAGAGTGCAGTGAGCTATTAACAATCTGGGCTTGGGGCTGCACAGCACGTGTCCCATCTCCCTGACAGCCTGGCTGCTCTATCTATTTTCAGGTTCTTAATTCTATCTAAAACAATATGTTCATCTATGTTAATATTACTAGGTTTATTGTTAAAATCATTCCATTCTAATAGTCAAGCATCATCTTCCGTTTCCATGACTGATGCATTTAAATACTTATTTAATATCTCCGCCATACCCAGTGAGACCTTTGTAATCTGTCCCTGAACATCCTTCAATGGCCCAATACCGTCTTTGACAATTCTCTGACTCTTCCCATAACTGAAAAAGCTTTCCTCAATACTTCCACAATTGTCTATGATTCTCTTTTCCATTATCCTTCGAGCTGATCTAACAGCAACCTTTGTTTGTTTTAGCTGTTCCTTACACTCAACTCTGTTTAGTTCAGTATTAGATGCCTTCAATTTATAGAAACATTTTTGTTTACATCTTATTTGTCTTTGTAAATCTCCAGTCAGCCGCCATGGCTTTTTCTTGGGACAGTCCCTTCTTTGACTTTGGGTACATATTTCTCTTCCCCATTTTTTATCTTGTTCTTAAACATATTCCAGTTGAATTCTACATCGGTCTCATCACCACCCAGAATTGTCGGCCAATTTATCCGTTCCAAATCGTCTGCCATGTTAGTGAAGTCTGCTCTTCTGAAACCTGGTACTATTTGTAGATCCTCGGTACATTTAGTACAAACCGTATAACATTTCATTTGGTAGGAACAGTCGAGCAGTCTGCAAACCCGCATCACATCCGAGTTCGCTAAAATGCACCAGATTCTCACCGAGAAAGAGCAGTGGTTAATCCGAGATCCCAGGGGAGAAGAGCAGAGGATTGTGGAAACAATGGAGAAAAACCTTCGAGAAATTCAAGAGAATTTAAATTCTATTCAGGAGAAGCTTTCAAAGTTGCAGAAACAGATGGAGCAACAAGACGCGCTGACATTTCTGAAGGTGAGGATTATATTGCGGGTTAGTTGCAGAATAAGCGATGACAATGTTGAAATAAATGCAGCATTTGCTGAAAAATTCGAAACTGATTTAAACCGAGTGTTTTGTCTATTCCGGGGCGGATCTGCTGTTGTGACTGAACTAACCGGCTCCCACACTGTCTGCAGGATCCGGGATCGTGTTACCATGATCTTAATACTTAGGTTGTAATTATTTCTTTGTCCCCAAGAGGTGAATATTCTCCTGGAGCTCACATTACAATCCAGTTCGTTACATTGTGTGTGAGTGTGTGGGTGTGTCTGGTGCGGTGGGTGTGAGAGTCACTGTGTCTCTGAGTGAGACTGGTGTTCAGTTCCAGTTACATTGTGTGAGTGTGTGGGTGTGTCTGGTGCGGTGGGTGTGAGAGTCACTGTGTCTCTGAGTGAGACTGGTGTTCAGTTCCAGTTACATTGTGTGAGTGTGTGGGTGTGTCTGGTGCGGTGGGTGTGAGAGTCACTGTGTCTCTGAGTGAGACTGGTGTTCAGTTCCAGTTACATTGTGTGAGTGTGTGGGTGTGTCTGGTGCGGTGGGTGTGAGAGTCACTGTGTCTCTGAGTGAGACTGGTGTTCAGTTCCAGTTACATTGTGTGAGTGTGTGGGTGTGTCTGGTGCGGTGGGTGTGAGAGTCACTCTGTCTCTGAGTGAGACTGGTGTTCAGTTCCAGTTACATTGTGTGAGTGTGTGGGTGTGTCTGGTGTGGTGGGTGTGAGAGTCACTGTGCCTCTGAGTGAGACTGGTGTTCAGTTCCAGTTACATTGTGTGAGTGTGTGGGTGTGTCTGGTGCGGTGGGTGTGAGAGTCATTGTGTCTCTGAGTGAGACTGGTGTCCAGTTCCAGTTACATTGTGTGAGTGTGTGGGTGTGTCTGGTGCGGTGGGTGTGAGAGTCACTGTGTCTCTGAGTGAGACTGGTGTTCAGTTCCAGTTACATTGTGTGAGTGTGTGGGTGTGTCTGGTGCGGTGGGTGTGAGAGTCACTGTGTCTCTGAGTGAGACTGGTGTTCAGTTCCAGTTACACTGTGTGAGTGTGTGGGTGTGTCTGGTGCGGTGGGTGTGAGAGTCACTGTGTCTCTGAGTGAGACTGGTGTTCAGTTCCAAATACATTGTGTGAGTGTGTGGGTGTGTCTGGTGTGGTGGGTGTGAGAGTCACTGTGTCTCTGAGTGAGACTGGTGTTCAGTTCCAGTTACATTGTGTGAGTGTGTGGGTGTGTCTGGTGCGGTGGGTGTGAGAGTCACTGTGTCTCTGAGTGAGACTGGTGTTCAGTTCCAGTTACATTGTGTGAGTGTGTGGGTGTGTCTGGTGCGGTGGGTGTGAGAGTCACTGTGTCTCTGAGTGAGACTGGTGTTCAGTTCCAGTTACATTGTGTGAGTGTGTGGGTGTGTCTGGTGCGGTGGGTGTGAGAGTCACTCTGTCTCTGAGTGAGACTGGTGTTCAGTTCCAGTTACATTGTGTGAGTGTGTGGGTGTGTCTGGTGTGGTGGGTGTGAGAGTCACTGTGCCTCTGAGTGAGACTGGTGTTCAGTTCCAGTTACATTGTGTGGGTGTGTCTGGTGCGGTGGGTGTGAGAGTCACTGTGTCTCTGAGTGAGACTGGTGTCCAGTTCCAGTTACATTGTGTGAGTGTGTGGGTGTGTCTGGTGCGGTGGGTGTGAGAGTCACTGTGTCTCTGAGTGAGACTGGTGTTCAGTTCCAGTTACATTGTGTGAGTGTGTGGGTGTGTCTGGTGCGGTGGGTGTGAGAGTCACTGTGTCTCTGAGTGAGACTGGTGTTCAGTTCCAGTTACACTGTGTGAGTGTGTGGGTGTGTCTGGTGCGGTGGGTGTGAGAGTCACTGTGTCTCTGAGTGAGACTGGTGTTCAGTTCCAATTACATTGTGTGAGTGTGTGGGTGTGTCTGGTGCGGTGGGTGTGAGAGTCACTGTGTCTCTGAGTGAGACTGGTGTTCAGTTCCAGTTACATTGTGTGAGTGTGTGGGTGTGTCTGGTGCGGTGGGTGTGAGAGTCACTGTGTCTCTGAGTGAGACTGGTGTTCAGTTCCTGTTACACTGTGTGAGTGTGTGGGTGTGTCTGGTGCGGTGGGTGTGAGAGTCACTGTGTCTCTGAGTGAGACTGGTGTTCAGTTCCAGTTACATTGTGTGAGTGTGTGGGTGTGTCTCGTGCGGTGGGTGTGAGAGTCACTGTGTATCTGAGTGAGACTGGTGTTCAGTTCCAGTTACATTGTGTGAGTGTGTGGGTGTGTCTGGTGCGGTGGGTGTGAGAGTCACTGTGTCTCTGAGTGAGACCGGTGTTCAGTTCCAGTTACATTGTGTGAGTGTGTGGGTGTGTCTGGTGCGGTGGGTGTGAGAGTCACTGTGTCTCTGAGTGAGACTGGTGTTCAGTTCCAGTTACATTGTGTGAGTGTGTGGGTGTGTCTGGTGCGGTGGGTGTGAGAGTCACTGTGTCTCTGAGTGAGACTGGTGTTCAGTTCCAGAACCTGACCACACAAATCAGATTTTCCAACTGCATCCTCTTTCTATCGGATGCTTTTAACAATTTTTGGTGAAATTTCTGCTGCCTGGTTTTCAAATACACCCTCTTTCTATCTGTGCGGTCCCGGCAGTGAGAATTCGGAATTATCAGCATCTTGTCACAATGTGGGTGTAATTTCTGCTGTCCGGATATAGACGGTCAGTCTCCGTCAACTCAGATTTGTGTTTTATTGGTTTCAGGAGGAAACGTGTCAGGAGAGGAGGTGTGACACACTGTTTACTGAAACTCCGCACAATTTAGTAAAATAACTCAGCAAAGAGTTTATGGTCACTTTATAACATCAACTGTTTAATATTTACAGGACTGGTGAGGACTATTATAAACCATCATTAGCAGATGGCAAGCTGTCAATCGGAAAGTTCAACAGCCCTTTACAGTACACAGCGTGGAGAGAAATGATAGATGCCATTAACCCCGGTAAAACACTTATATTCCTTTTCCTGATTTATCAATCAAGATGAGAGGAGCCGAAACCAGCTCCCAGACCCCAGATTAAATGATCACTGATATCTGTGTCTAGTCTGCAGGTCAGGACCTTGGCCAATATTTTACAGTCAGCATTAAGGAGTGTGTCTGGTGACCATGTGGGGATAACCTTACTTTTCTTATGTATTGACATGATTGTGATGAATTTCAGAGTATCTGGTTCAGTGTCTCCAGTACAGGGTGCAGGAGGTTCAGTCAGAGGGGAGAAAGCTCCGGGATTGTGGCCTTGTGAAACTTGGTAGGGTGGGCGTCAGTTGGTGTGGTTTTGCCAGATTGGAGCTCAGTGTCTGAGATCAGGGCCCAGAGTGACCGTGTGCAATAGATCAGTCAAGCATCTTCCACCTTTTTAGGGTATATGTGAGATGAGCTTCGCCTAGAGGTAGGCAGGAACTCTGAGTCATGCAGGAGGGAAGGTGTGAGGCTCCGAGGACTGAGTGGAGTTTAATTGGTGCAAGTCCTGTTTCCCTCCTATCACAGCAGGTTAGACGGGATGCTTCAGGGAGGAGTAGCCGATCCTGGCATGTGTCTTGTGTCGGTTCAACTAGAAGGTGAATTCCTTCTCTTTGGGGTGTGGGCCCCCCATACATCCTGTGGGCCCAGGACACCACTTTGATCTCGGATTGCTCCGACTGCTTGTCCCCGTGTCCAGTGTCCGCTGGGAGCTTGTCCTGTTTGGAGTGAAGAGCACAGTCTGGGTCTCCACTCCTGGTTCCTGTGCTGTCCATAGGTGGGGCGAGTGTGAGGAATGCTGATGCGGGGACTCCTCATTCGGGACACTGAACTGAAGCATCACTTTGGGTTGTCCCATTAATTAATTTTCATTCGGATGGAGCGGCCTCCTTCTCCAGGAATGTGTGTCTCCAGAGTAATGGGGAGGTTGCTGGTGATTAGTGTGACTGTCCTCTGCTCTTGGCTGAGGAGAAGGCGGCCAGCATTTGTCCCACCCACTCACTCATAAACCTGGTGTGTTCTGAGGGCGATGAGGAGGGTCTCCTGTAGAAATGCCGCTTCCACCTGTCCTGTTATGTCGATCAGTTTAGTTTTGTCTGATTGTGTGTTGGAGTCTATTGAGATTTATGGATATCATGATGTCGGTTTTTTATAAAGTTAGTTTCCCTCCTCCTCTGGGTTCTCACTTCCCCTCTGCAGCAGTTCCCATTCTTTGCTTCTTTTGCCCTTTTCCCTTCCCTTCTCTCTTTCCTTTCGGTGTCTGTACCTTTCCCGCTCTTCTGTTTGGAAGCCCCGCCGTAGCCTCTGGCGCCGATTCCTTGTGTGTTTCTGAAGGTCCCTGGGTCACTCTGCAGCCGCTGAGAACAGCAGGGGACCGGGGGGGCCGCAGAGTTCCTGGTCGGATCGCAGTGGGCAGCAGAAGTCAGAGCGACCCCAGGAGCGTAAATCCCCGGGTCAGAGCAGATTCCAATAACAGAACCTGGAGCTCTTTAAAAACACCGCAGTTCCCGGGAATCCCCCGAATGGCCACTTTAAAAAGGGAAAGTGTTTGAATAAATCACAGCAACAAACTAAACCGCTTACTGTGTTATTGTAACTTTCCCCCAGCTCCAGCCTCTCTGACTCTGGATCTGAACACAACCCATCCCCGGCTCATCGTGTCTGAGGACCGGACCAGTGTGAGAGACGGAGACAAACAGCAGGAGCTCCCTGACACCCCGGAGAGGTTTGATTCCTGGCTCTATGTCCTGGGATCGGAGGGATTCACATCAGGGAGACACTACTGGGAGGTGGAGGTGGGGAACAAGACACAGTGGGTGATGTGCCTCAATAATTCCGAGACTCGAAGTTAGCAGAACAAAACAAGGCTTTTATTAACTTAGAACGTAACACGTAAGAGAGAGAGATGTCTTCCTTCTGGAGACTGAGGCCAGACTGAGTTAGCTTACAAACGGGGCCAGGTATGGGCGGAGCCCTACACACAGCACATTCCAGCACATTCCAGTGTACAATACAGCACATTCCAGTACACAATACAATGAGGTCTGGGGGAAGGGAAATGACACTGAAACCGATCTCAGTCACAGGCAGTGATGAATGGAAATATTTCATCACATTCACCCCTTCTATAGATTTAGTCTGTTCGGGGGTTTGATAGTCCTCTGCGACCGACGTGGCTGTTGCGGTGCCGCGGGTGTCGGCTGGGTGTCCCCGGTAGCCTCCTGGGTCTCTGCCGGGGGTGCCGCCAGGGTTGTTGAAGGGGTAGTTGGTGGGGGTGCCGTTGGTCGGTGTTCTTCCGGGGGTGATGAAAGAGTAGTGGGTGGGTAAAAGTTGCTGTGATCGTCGTTGCCGCTATTGCCGTGGTTGTTGTCGATGCCGGCTAGGGCGACGTCTTTTATGGACACGGTGTCCTCCCTTCCGTCAGCGTGCCGGACATATGCGTATTGGGGGTTGGCGTGGAGTAGGTGTACTGGCTCCACGAGAGGGTCCGTCTTGTGGCCCCTCACATGCCTTCGCACGAGTACCAGACCTGGGGTGGAGAGCCATGACGGCATGGATACGCCTGAGGTGGATTTCCGGGGAAAGACAAACATTCGTTCATGAGGCGTGGTATTAGTGGCCGTACACAATAGCGACCGTATCGAATGGAGCACATCCGAGAGGACTTCCTGCCAGCGGGAGATAGGGAGGCCCTTGGTCCTTAGAGCTAGAGTGACTGCTTTCCATACTGTCCCGTTCTCTCGCTCCACTTGGCCGTTACCCCGGGGGTTGTAGCTGGTGGTACGGCTTGTGGCGATCCCCCTGGACAGCAGGTACTGGCGTAGCTCTTCACTCATGAAGGACGCCCCCCTATCCGTATGGATGTAGCTCGGCATACCGAACAGGCAGAACAGGCTGTTGAGGCATTTAATGACCGTGGCGCTGGTCATGTCTGGGCAGGGGAAGGCGAATGGGAACCGGGAGTATTCGTCCACAATGTTCAGGAAGTAAACATTGCGGTCGACGGACGGGAGGGGGCCCTTGAAATCTAAGCTGAGCCGCTCAAAGGGCTGTGTAGCTTTGATTAAGTGGGCTCTATCTGGGCGGTAGAACCGAGGCTTGCACTCAGTGCAAGTGCGGCAGTTCCTGGTCAGGGACCGAACTTCCTCAATCGAGTAGGGTAAGTTACGGGACTTTATGAAGTGGAACAGCCGCGTTGACCCTGGGTGGCAGAGGTCGTTGTGGAGGGTCTGTAGCCGATCCCCGGTGGCGCTGGCACACATCCCTCATGAGAGGGCGTCAGGGGATTCGTTAAGGGCCCCTGGCCGGTAAATGATGTCGTACTCGAAGGTGGAGAGCTCGATCCGCCACCTAAGAATCTTATCATTTTTAATCTTTCCCCTCTGTTTATTATTGAACATAAACGCTACCGACCGCTGGTCGGTAAGTAGGATGAAGCGTTTGCCGGCTAGGTAGTGGCGCCAGTGGCGCACTGCCTCCACGATGGCTTGGGCCTCCTTTTCCACGGAGGAGTGTCTGATCTCGGGCCCTTGGAGGGTCCTCGAGAAGAAAGCTACGGGCTGCCCCGCCTGGTTGAGGGTGGCCGCCAAGGCGAAGTCAGATGCATCACTTTCCACTTGAAATGGAGTGTTCTCGTCCACTGCCTGTAGCGTGGCCCACTCAATATCCTGCTTAATGCTTTTGAAGGCGGCGTGGGCCTCAGCAGAGAGCGGGAAAGAGGATGCTTTCAAGAGGGGGCGGGCTTTGTCGGAGTAGTTGGGGACCCATTGGGAATAATAAGAAAATAACCCCAGGCACCTTTTCAGGGCTTTGGGAGTGTTGGGCAGGGGCAGCTCCCGTAGGGGGCGCAATCGGTCGGGGTCTGGTCCGATTTCCCCATTCTCCACCACGCTGCCTAGTATGCAGAGGCGCGTGGTGTTGTAAACGCACTTGTCCTCGTTGTAGGTGAGGTTGAGTTTTTGTGCGGTTTTCAGGAACCTCTCGAAGTTCGAGTCGTGATCCTGCTGGTTGTGACCGCAGATGGTGACGTTGTCGAGGTAGGGGAAGGTTGCCTGCAAGTGGTGGTCATCGACCATGCGGTCCATCTCCCTCTGGAAGACCGAGACCCCATTCGTCACCCCAAAGGGGACTCTGAGGAATTGGTAGAGGCGTCCGTTCGCCTCGAAGGCGGTGTACGGGCGGTCCTCTGGTCTGATGGGGAGCTGGTGGTACGCTGACTTGAGGTCGATGGTGGAGAACACCCGGTATTGGGCGATTTGGTTCACCATTTCTGATATGCGGGGTAGCGGGTAGGCGTCTAGTAGGGTGTACCTGTTGATCGTTTGACTATAGTCGATCACCATCCGTTTCTTCTCGCTACCCCTTACCACCACCACTTGGGCGCGCCACGGGCTATTGCTGCATTCAATAATGCGCTCTTTCAGGAGCCTGTCTACCTCGGTCGCGATAAACCGCCTGTCCTCCCAGCTGTACCTCCTGCTTTTGGTCGCTATTGGCCGGCAGTTAGGGGTAAGGTTCGCGAATAGCGAAGGCGGCTTTACCTTCAGGGTAGCCAGACCGCACACTATGAGGGTCGGCTGGGACCCACCGTACTTGAGCGTGATGCTTTGGTGGTTGCACTGGAAATCCAGGCCCAAGATCACGCTCGCACATAGGTTCTTCATGATTAATACTTTAAAATTATCATATACAGTTCCGTTAACGCACAATTGTACCGTGCAGTAACCCAGAATGGTCGATGTCTGGGTTTTGTCAGCCATAGAGATGGTACCCTGAGTAGGGACCACCTTTAGGGAGAGTTGTTGTGCCAGTTCTGGGTGGATAAAGCTCTCCGTGCTTCCACTGTCAATTAAGCATTTAACCCGGCAGCCGTTTACCTCGATGTCCACCATTGTAACTTTCCCCCAGCTCCAGCCTCTCTGACTCTGGATCTGAACACAGCCCATCCCTGGCTCATCCTGTCTGAGGACCAGACCAGTGTGAGACTCGGAGACAAACAGCAGGAGCTCCATGACACCCCGGAGCGGTTTGATTCCTATCATTGTGTCCTGGGATCAGAGGGATTCACATCAGGGAGACACTACTGGGAGGTGGAGGTGGGGAACAAGATACGGTGGGGTCTGGGAGTGGCCCAAGAGTCTGTCAACAGGAAAGGGGGATTCACACCGACACCTGAGATCGGATACTGGATTGTGGGGCTGCTGCCCGGAAGTGGCTATGTTGCCGGCACCTGCCCCTCTGATACCCATCTCAGCCCGAGTGGGGATCCCCGGAAGATCAGGGTGTTCATGGACTATGAGGGCGGGCAGGTGTCATTTTACAATGCGGACAACATGTCCCATCTCCACACCTTCACCCACACTTTCACTGAGAGACTCTTTCCCTTCTTCAGTCCGGGACTGAGTGACGGTGGGAAAAACTCCGCCCCGCTGACTATCTGCAGGGTGAAAGGTCACTAACAGCTCCATCCCATAATTTCACACCGCCTACCTGCCTCCTGCCAGCTGCAAACTGATGGGCGTCGGTCTCAGTCACAGGTGGTGCGGATGGTCCCAATGTCACCTGAGGTCAGGGCGGCTACAACCGAGTGACAATGTCTTGTTGGTGATATTTGTTTGTTTAGTCGGTGCAGTGGAACAAACTCGTGGCAACTGCTCCAGAGACTCCTGTAAAATTTAATTAAAAAAACTAAAACATCGAGAATCATCGGGGCCCAGAGACAGAGAGAATTTAAACATGGGCAGAAATACACCAAGGGAACCACAGACTCAAGATGGGAAGAAAAGGTAAAGAGGGGCAGGAGAGAGGAACTAGGGTGAGATAGAACACCAGTGGGAAGTATATGACAAAGAGGACCATCCGAGACACGGCAAATTAAATAATATCCGAGGGAAGGAAAAAGTAAAAGGGAACCCTAGATAATTAGTAAAATCAAAAAGAGGCAATGGGTTTTAAAATCAGTTAAACTAAAGAAGGAAAAGATTTGCATTTATATAGCGCCTTTCATGCCCTCAGGACGTCCCAAAGCACTTTACTGCCATTGAAGCCGTTCTGAAGTGTAGTCGCTGTTGTAATGTAGGAAAGGGGGCAATGGGAGAAATATAAGAAAGGGAAACTGCCGAGAGAAGGTTGATGAAGATACACACCATGAGATGTGTTTGTTGTGGGATGGTCACAAATGAGGGAGCCCAGATACAATAGAGGGACGAAGAGATGTGAAAACTGTGTGTTAATCAGTAACCTTACAGTAAGACTTATGGCCTTAGAGAGCAAGGAACATGAACTTACAATGTAGAGTAATAAGGAGCTGAGAGCACAGCAGAGTGAGCTGGTAATGGAGTGAACTGGGGATAGAGTGAGGACATGGACAATGGGAATTTGGTGGGAGTGGGAATTCGGTGTAGAGGGGGTTGGGTCTGTTAAGTACATTAACCAAGGGACAAAATGTTATTTTTTAACTCAATATTAAAACTTTGAAGTTGCACAGGAAAGGATTATTTTGTACATTGTGGAAATGTGAGATTTTGCCTCCCAGCCCCAGATTCAGAAGAGTTTAAACTGCAAGCTGCTCAGTGCACTCAAGGTTGTAATCATCAGCCTTATTAAGCAACGAGCCATGCATGAAAATATTGGGGAGGGAGAAGCTTTGATAAATGAGGCACTAGAGGAGACCATACTGGGGGTCAGAGTGGTAGGGGAGACCCCAGTACCTAGAGGAGGAGGGGGGGGCCTCTGTTACAAAGGGGGCCAGAAATCATGGTCGGGTAGAAGAAAGTTAATGGAGGAATTTCAAGTCTGTTATTTCCTGAAATACTACCCGTGCCACGTGCTAGTGAGGAGACGGAGGGTAAGTAGGCAGACCAACCTGGGCTTTGGTGTAAGGAATCAGTGTTTCCGTTCCTCAAACAGTGGGACACACAGAATCATAGACAGAGGAGGTCAGTCGACCCATCGTGCCTGTGCCGGCTCTTTGGTAGATGTAAAGTCCGCGCCTCAATAATACACGGACTTCGGGAGAACAGTTTAACAGGTACTTTACTGAACAAGAGGCAGCTTGAAACTGAAACTACAGAAGCCTGCTAGGGCCTTTTATACAGGGGTGGTCACTGCCGGTACTGCAGTCTAAGACCAGTTATTCCCTTAAAGGTACATACACAACAATTCCTCCCCTTTTCGATAAACAGTACATAACATTCATTTAACAACTAAATAATAACTAATTACAATTACAATTTTCTCAGTAATATATACATCAACTGAAATAGTCATTTATAAGTTCAGTCTTTGAGGAGGCTTCCTGATCCGGACTGGATAGCGCCTTTCTCGAGTATCCTGTTCTGGCGGTGGAGTCAATTCTGGCTCATTGTCATTGGTTGGTTCGTCAGCTTCCAATACCCCTGCTTCTGAGGTAGACGCAATCTGTACTTCGGGCTCATTACCAGGTGCACATGCTTGTGGTACAGGTTTGGCTTGTTCCTGTGACTCTAGAATCTGGTCAGCATGGCGTCTCACGATGCTCTCTCCAACGTCCACTGTGTACATTAGTGGTCCCTGCTGTGTGCATATCGTGCCTGGCTGCCATTTTTCTGTTCGGTAGTCGCGGGCCAAGGCTGGTTGCCCTATCTTGAAGCTCCTGGTTGGCTTCTCATTTATGTGCTGGAACTGCTTATCCTCAACATCTCGTCTTATGTTTGGTTTGAGCAAATCCAAGCGACATCTTTGATATGCCTATCAATTAGTCCAATAAAAGGCGACGAGTTAAGAACGTAACTGAAGGTTTTTATTGGCTAAATAACAGAGCCGACCCTCGTGGGTGATCCGATCCAACAGGGAGGAATACTAGCCAGTCAGCTACCTTTATACCTGGGCAGGTAATGGGCGGAGTCGGAGGTGGTCAGCCCAGGTATAACAGTGCGACAAGAGGCGACCTCGTGTAGTGATGTGACAGTGAGAACAGTGAGAACAATATACAGTGATAACTATAACAGTGGTTTACCACATTCACCCCTTGTTTAGATTAGAGTCCGGCGGGGTGAAGTGTATTACCAGCTCTGGTATGTCAGTCTGTCCGGAGGCTTCGTTAGCCTCTCCGATCGTCGCAGCGGCGGTGTTACATTATCCGGTGTTAAAGCTGGTGTCTGCGTAGTCGGCAAAGGCTCGTGGGGTTCCGGCATGCCGTCTACCTCGGCTGGACTCGGGGGGTTGGGAGGGGGGGGTGAGGGTGCGAGGTCTCGTAAGGAGACAGTGTCCTCCCGTCCGTCTGGGTAAGCCACATAGGCGTACTGGGGGTTGGCGTGCAGGAGGTTCACCTTCTCGACCAGGGGGTCCGTTTTATGGGCCCTCACGTGCTTTCGCAGCAAGACGGGTCCCGGAGGTCAGCCAGGTTGGTAGGGTGGTTCCCGTAGTCGACTTCCTGGGGAAGACAAACATTCGAGCATGGGGGGTGGTGTTAATGGCAGTGCAAAGTAGTGACCGGATGGAGTGCAGCGCAATCGGGAGGACCTCTTGCCAGCGGGAGGTTGGGAGGCCCTTAGACTTTAAGGCTAAGAGGGTGGCCTTCCATACCGTCGCGTTCTCTCTTTCCACCTGGCCGTTCCCTCGGGGGTTGTAGCTGGTGGTCCTGCTTGCTGCAATACCCCTCTCCAATAGGAACTGACGGAGTTCCTCGCTCATGAAGGAGGCGCCCCGGTCACTATGTATATAGTTCGGGAACCCGAACAAGGCGAAGAGTTTGTTCAGGCATTTAATGACCGTGTTACTGGTCATGTCTGGGCAGGGGAAGGCAAAGGGGAAACGGGAGTACTCATCAACGATGTTGAGGAAGTACACATTACGGTCGGATGACGGTAGGGGCCCCTTGAAGTCGATGCTCAGACGCTCGAAGGGGCGGGTGGCCTTGATCAGGCTTGCTCTGTCCGGCTTATAGAAGTGCGGTTTGCACTCAGCACAGATCTGGCAGTTCCTGGTCATGGTCCTGACCTCCTCGATGGAGTATGGCAGGTTGCGGGCCTTAATGAAATGGTAGAGTCTGGTGACTCCGGGGTGGCAGAGGTCATTGTGGAGGGTCTGAAGTCTATCACTTTGCGCGCTGGCGCATGTAATGCGTGAAAGAGCATCAGGGGGGTCGTTCAGTTTACCGGGCCGGTACAAGATCTCATAATCATAGGTGGAAAGCTCGATTCTCCACCTCAAGATTTTGTCGTTCTTGATCTTGCCCCTCAGCTTGTTATTAAACATGAAGGCAACCGAGCGTTGGTCGGTGAGGAGGGTAAATCGTTTGCCTGCCAAGTAGTGCCTCCAGCGCCGTACTGCCTCCACAATTGCCTGGGCTTCCTTCTCGACCGACGAGTGTCGGGTCTCGGGGCCCTGTAGGGTCCTTGAGAAGAAGGCTACCGGCCTACCCTCCTGGTTAAGGGTAGCGGCTAGGGCGAAGTCGGATGCATCGCTCTCCACTTGGAAGGGGATTGACTCATCCACTGCGTGCATTGTGGCCTTGGCTATGTCTCCCTTAATGAGGGAGAAGGCCGCGCACGCCTCTTCCGTGAGGGGGAAGGATGTGGTTTTCAGGAGGGGTCTGGCTTTGTCCGCATAATTGGGTACCCATTGGGCATAGTAGGCGAAAAGCCCCAGGGTTCTCCTAAGTGCTTTTGGACAGTGGGGGAGGGGTAGCTCCATGAGGGGGCGCATTCTTTCGGGGTCGGGGCCGATGACTCCGTTCTCTACTACACAGCCAAGGATGGCAAGGCGCGCTGTGTTAAACACGCATTTCTCCTTATTGTAGGTGAGGTTCAGCCGTTGGGCCGTACGGAGGAATTTCTCCAGATTCACGTCATGGTCCTGCCGGTTGCGGCCGCAGATGGTGACGTTATCGAGATAGGGGAAAGTGGCCTGTAGTCCGTTCTGGTCAACCATCCGGTCCATCTCCCGTTGGAAAACCGAGACCCCGTTGGTGACACCAAAGGGGACCCTAAGGAATTGGTAGAGGCGGCCATTCGCCTCGAAGGCGGTGTACTGGCTGTCCTCCGGTCTGATGGGGAGTTGGTGGTAGGCCGACTTGAGGTCGATGGTCGTGAATACGCGGTATTGTGCAATCTCATTGACCATGTCCGATATGCGGGGGAGGGGGTATGCGTCCAGCTGGGTGTATCTGTTTATGGTCTGGCTGTAGTCGATAACCAGGCGATTTTTGTCGCCGGTCTTGACTACCACCACCTGGGCACGCCAGGGGCTGCTGCTCCCCTCAATAATGCCCTCTTTCAGGAGTCGCTGCACCTCAGAGCTAATGAAGGCTCTGTCCCCAGCGCTGTACCGCCTGCTCTTAGTAGCGACAGGTTTGCAGTTGGGGGTGAGGTTAGCGAACAGGGAAGGTGGCGGTACCTTGAGGGTGGATAGGCTGCAGGTGTTACGCGGTGGGCGGTTTAACTTTCGCTGGTTGTCGACTGTGAGTGGGGGGAGGGGTCCACCGTATGCTAGGGTTACACTTTGGAGGTGGGATTGGAAGTCCAGCCCTAGTATGACGGCAGCGCACAGCTGGGGGAGTACGAGGAGTTTAAAATTTTTATATTCTGTCCCTTTAACCGACAATGTCACGACACAGTAGCCGCTGATGTCTGTGGCGTGCGACCTCGATGCCATCGAGATGCGGCTGCGCGTTGGCAGGACGGGGAGGGAGTAGTGGCTCACCGTGTCTGGGTGGATGAAGCTCTCCGTGCTTCCGCTGTCGAACAGGCAGGTCGTGGCGTGGCCGTTGACTTTGATGTCCATCATTGAGCTGGCCAGGTGGTGCGGGCAGGCTTGATCCAGGGTCACGGAAGCTAGGGTGTAGATGAGCGCGTCGTTGTCATGACAAGATGGCGGCGAAGATGGCGGCCCCCGTAGTTCACATGAGGCTCTGTTTAAATCGTTTGCCCCGCACAAAGATGGCCGCCCCTGCTGTTCCCATGAGGCTCTGCAGGCTTCGGCTGCCCCGCACAAAGATGGCCGCCCCTGGTTTTCCCATGAGGCTCTGCAGGCTTCGGCTGCCCCGCACAAAGATGGCCGCCCCTGGTTTTCCCATGAGGCTCTGCAGGCTTCGGCTGCCCCGCACAAAGATGGCCGCCCCCAGGGTTCGCATGAGGCACTGCTGGCTTCTGAGGATTTGCTTCTGCAGGCCTTGGAGAAGTGGCCTTTCTTGAGGCAGGTTTTGCAGGTCGAGTTTTTGGCTGGGCAGCGCGACCTCGGATGCTTCTCCTGGCCGCAAAAGAAGCAGCCAGCGGCCCGATCGGGGTTGCCTGATGTCGGGGCCGGTACCGGGGCTAGCGGGCCCGGTCGGATCCGTGATGCAGACGCTGAGGTAGGTCCCGGGGGCAGCGCTGTGAAGGGTGGTGGGGTGGGGGTCGGGCCCGAGTCCCAGGGTCGCGAATAGTACCTGGCAAACGCTTCCTGGTCTTGCTGGGTGGCCTCTAGGGTGAGGGCGAGGGCTTCGGCCTTGTCCAGGTCTATGTCCTTAGCTTCAAGCAGTCTTTGCCGTGTGTAGTCGGAACGTAGGCCTCTCACCAAGGCGTCGCGGACATTGTCTTCCATGTTCGCAGTAGCCGTCACCGCTTTAAAGTCACAGTTCCTGCCGAGTTGTCTCAGCGCTCGTGAAAATTCAGCTATCGATTCTCCTGGCTGTTGCTGGCGAGATCTTAAGAGATGCCTAGTGTACATGTAGTTTACCGGGCTCCGGTACTGCTGTTTCAGTAGGTTGATGGCGTCGTCGTACATAGTCATGTCCTGGATGAGTGTATATACTCTCGGGCTCGCTTGGGCTTTCAGGACTCTTAGTTTGGATCTCTGAGGGACGACGGCTTCCTCCAGGTACGATTCGAAGCAGTCCAGCCAGTGTTTGAAGTCGTTGGCTGAGTTTGGTGCCTGTGGGTTTAGATCCAGGTATGGTGGTTTCAAGGCTTGCAGCCAAGCCGGCTGGTGTGGCCCGTTGTCTGGAGGCTGCTGTTGCTGTGCTGCTGGGTGAGCTCCTTGCTGTTGCTGTTCATTATCAGACATCTTTAAAATTTAGCCAATAAAATTGATATGCCTATCAATTAGTCCAATAAAAGGCGACGAGTTAAGAACGTAACTGAAGGTTTTTATTGGCTAAATAACAGAGCCCACCCTCGTGGGTGATCCGATCCAACAGGGAGGAATACTAGCCAGTCAGCTACCTTTATACCTGGGCAGGTAATGGGCGGAGTCGGAGGTGGTCAGCCCAGGTATAACAGTGCGACAAGAGGCGACCTCGTGTAGTGATGTGACAGTGAGAACAGTGAGAACAATATACAGTGATAACTATAACAGTGGTTTACCACAATCTTAGTCTCTGGTTGAAAAACAGTACAGCTGGAGTTTGGTTGGTTACTGCATGTGTCGCATTCCGGTAAGCAAACAGGAAGTTATCCACCTTGTGTTGCAGTGGTATGTCGTCATTATACATTGCCTTTATGGCCTTTTTAAAGGTCTGAACAAACCTCTCAGCCAATCCATTTGTGGCTGGATGATATGGGGCAGATGTGTAATGTTTCACCCCATTATTCTTCAGGAACCTCCGGAAATCCTCAGACACAAACTGTGGGCCATTGTCGGAACAGATCTGTTCTGGCAACCCATTTCTGGCGAAGATGGTCCTTAGGACTGCAATAGTTTTCTCCGTGGTGGTGGAGGACATTTTAATGACCTCTGGCCATTTCGAATGGGCGTCCACAGCGATTAGAAACATTGAGTCCATAAATGGACCAGCGAAATCAATATGTACCCGTTGCCATGGAGATGAGGGCCACTCCCATGGATGTAGCGGGGCCTGTGGTGGAGCGTTTTGGACCTTCTGGCATCCTGTGCATCTCTTGGTCATATCCTCGATTTCTTTATCGATTCCCGGCCACCACACAAACGCCCTGGCTAGGCTCTTCATTTTTACCCCTCCCAGATGACCCTCGTGAAGCTCATTGAGTACTCTATCTCTCAACTTGGGTGGAATTACCACTCGGGATCCACACATCAAGGTTCCCCGGCACACTGACAGCTGTTCCCTCCTTGGCGAGAATGCTGTCAACAGTGAGTCGCCATATGCTGGCCATCCCTTCACCGTCAAATAATAGACCCGAGAGAGTGTCGGGTCATTTCGGGTTTCCTTCTCAATACTTGCGTTTGTAACAGGCAAACATTCGACTATGGTCGCATGGAATATCTCCACCGGGTCCACTGCAGGTGCTTCTTCCACCATAAGCAACGGTAGGCGCGACAGCCCAT
The DNA here is from genome assembly GCF_052327205.1 of Somniosus microcephalus. Taxonomy (NCBI): domain Eukaryota; kingdom Metazoa; phylum Chordata; class Chondrichthyes; order Squaliformes; family Somniosidae; genus Somniosus; species Somniosus microcephalus. Next base: position 133,604,052 of record NW_028225179.1, on the reverse strand, counting down.
CAGCGTTTCCATGTTGTTTCGTACCTTTGTACTCTATGTCATACTGATGTGTCCCTAGAAAAAGTGACCATCTTTGCAGCCGTTGCGCCGTCATAACCGGAACGCCCTTCTTTGGGTTAAAAATTGAGACCAGGGGTTGATGATCAGTCAGTAGGGTGAATTTCTGCCCGTGCAGATAGTGATTGAACTTCTTCACCCCCCACACCAGGCTGAGGGCCTCCCTGTCAATCTGGGTGTAGTTACGCTTGGCTGAGGTTAGCAAGCGCGATGCAAAGGCTATTGGCCTCTCTGAACCATCACGGAATTTGTGTGACAGCACCGCTCCAATGCCGTAAGGTGACGCATCACATGCCAACCGAATCGGTAGTGTTGGGTTGTAGTGGGCCAATACTTCTTTTGAAGTGATTTGGCATTTACATTCCTGAAAGGCACGCTTACACTCATCACTCCATTTCCATGTTACACCAGTTTGAAGGAGGGCGTTCAGTGGGTGCAGAATTGTAGATAAATTCGGCAAGAACTTATGGTAGTAGTTCACCAACCCGAGGACCGACCTCAGTTGCGACACATTTTCTGGTGCTGGAGCCTTGACTACAGCCTCAATCTTGTCCGGCGACTTATGCAACCCTTCCTCATCAATCATGTGGCCACAATACGAGATTTGTCTCTGAAGAAGTTGCATTTGGGACGGTTGGCTCGTAGCCCATATTCCTGCAATCTCGTGAGCACCTGTTCCAGGTTTGCAAGGTGTTCATTGTCATTTTCGCCCGTAACCAGGATGTCGTCCAAATAACACTGGGTCCCCGGGATCCCTTGCAGGACTTGTTCCATTGCCCTCTGCCACATAGCCGGGGCCGATGCTACCCCAAATACCAGTCGATTGTACTGGTAAAGGCCTTTGTGAGTGTTTATCGTGAGGTATTTCCTAGATGCTTCTTCCACTTCCATTTGTAGATACGCTTGAGCCAGGTCAATCTTTGTAAAACGTTTCCCTCCAGATAGTGAGGTGAAAATATCTTCTATCCGCGGAAGCGGATACTGTACTGTGTGCAGGACTGGGTTCACAGTCACCTTGAAGTCCCCACAGATGTGAACCTTCCTTGGCTCCCCAGGTGTGCTGCTCAATGCTTTCTTCATTACAGGAACGATGGGTGTGGCCCACTCGCTCCAGTCCACCTTAGACAGCACCCCCGAACGCTCCAGACTCTCCAGTTCAGCTTCCACAGCTGGGTGTATCGCGTATGGCACCGGTCTGGCCTTGAAATATTTTGGGGTTGCGTTATCCTCAATCTTTATGGTTGCCTTTACTCCTTTTAGAGTCCCAAGTCCTTGTTGGAACACCTCTTCCGCGTCAGATAGAATTTGTGACAGATGTCCAGGTGCGACGTCATCATCTTTTTTGTCAGTCACAGTTAGTGCCAGAATGGAATGCCAATCCAATTGTAGTCTTCGGATCCATTCATGTCCCAATAATGGTGGTCCTCCATCTCGTAGTATATACATGTATAGTTTCTGTGTTTCCTTTCCGTTATATTCAACTGGCACCCTTATTTTTCCTCTGGGGTAGACCTTTTGCTCCGTGTATGTCTTCAATACAATGGACGTGTCCTTTAAGGGTATGTGTGAGAATAGCCGCTCATAGTCTCGTCGATTCATGACAGTTAGGGCTGATCCTGTGTCCAATTCCATCTTCACTGGGGACCCTGCTATCATGAGGGTGACCCAAATGGTTCGGTGATCTTCTTTTGCGATCACGTTGTGTAACTTTAAACAACTTAGTCGCCTGCTCCCGGAGTCCTTATCACTCTCCTGATCTTCTGAACTACTATCTGTCAGTTTCTTTACTTTCCTGTACTGTTCCTTAGTAGTTCTTGTCGTGTTGGTCTTCTTTCCCGACCTGCAGACTCTTGCTATATGTCCCATTTTCCCGCATTGCCTGCATATTTTGTCTTTAAACCAGCAGTCCTTCTGCTCATGGGTTGTTCTGCCGCAGCGATAGCACTTTTCGGCTACATACGCCATTTTGTTAGCGCTGTATTCTTGTGGTTTCTGTTGTATTTCCGCAGCTCCCCGTGCTGCTGCTTCGTAGGATACTGCCACGTTGAAAGCCTGTTCTAGCGTCAGGTCCTTTTTTGAAAGTAGTCGTTTCTGGGTTCCTTCACTCTGGAGCCCGCAGACAAACTTATCCTGTAAGGTGTCTGCCAGTCCTGCTCCGAACTGGCAGTGCTTCGATAACTTGCGTAGTTCTGTAAGATAGTCAGCATTGCTCTCATCTTTGTGCTGGTTTCTTTTATGGAACTTGAATCTTTCTGCTATCAGCAGTGGTGTAGGGCTTAGATGTTCCTGTAAGATATGAACAATCTCCTCAAAACTTTTCTCCATTGGTTTAGCTGGGGTAATTAAATTCCGCAATAGGCCGTACGTACTCGCACCCATCAGATTTAATAATACCGATGCCCTCTTTCCATCAGCCACCTCATTTGCCTTGCAGTACACTTCAATTCTTTCCACATACGTGGTCCAGTCTTCTACCTCGTTGTTGAAAGCAGTGATACTGCCACTTTTCGGCATCTTGGGCGATTTTAAATGGCGCCTCCCGCGCTTTTGCTTCTTCCCCAATGGAATAAAATGGCGCCTCCCGCGCTTTTGCTTCTTCCCCAACGGGATAAAATGGCGCCTCCTGCGCTTTTGCTTCTTCCCCTTGCTGCCACGCTGCTCCTAGCGTTCTACGGGGTAAAGCCGGCGACCCGCAGATTCGGCGCGTCTCGCTTTCCTTCCCCCCCGTGTAGTTTCTCTCCGCTGTCCTGTTCTCAAGCACCGACCGCGCCCTGTGCGCTCCACCCTCTCTCTCTTGTTTTCTTTTCCCGGCGACGCTGCGCGGCCCGATTTGTAGAGCCGCTCGATCGAGCTTGAGCCCGCCGCAGTCCGGAAGCGTCAGCGCGCTACCTGCTACCAGCACGATTCACTGGAACCACAGTCTCTCCCACAATTCTCCAAACACCGATGGATTCTTCGGGCGGTTGCCCTCGGTCGACGCCCATTGCTCAGACTACGACCTTCCAGGACCTTCCTTTCAGGCGAGATCCCCGTGAGATGATGCCACACTGCAGGTGAGTTCGAACTTACTCGTTGCCACTGTAAAGTCCGCGCCTCAATAATACACGGACTTCGGGAGAACAGTTTAACAGGTACTTTACTGAACAAGAGGCAGCTTGAAACTGAAACTACAGAAGCCTACTAGGGTCTTTTATACAGGGGTGGTCACTGCCAGTACTGCAGTCTAAGACCAGTTATTCCCTTAAAGGTACATACACAACAGTAGAGTTATCCAATTAGTCCCACTACCCCGCTCTTTCCCCATCGCCCTTTAATGTATTTCCATTAAAGTATTTATACAATTCCCTTTTAAAAGTTACTGTTGAATCTGATTCCACCACCCTTTCAGGCAGTGCCTTCCAGAATACGATAACTCGATGCATAAATTTTTCCCCTCATGTCACCTCTGGTTCTTTAGCCAATCACCTTAAATCTGTGTCCTCTGGATACCGACCCTTCTAAACAGTTTCTCCTTATTTACTCTATGAAAACCGTTCATGATTTTGAACACCTCTATCAAATCTCCTCTTAATCTTCTCTGCTCTAAGGGGAACAACAACAGCTTCTCCAGTCTCTCCACATAACTGAAGTCCTTCATCCCTGGAACCATTCTAGTAAATCTCTTCTGCAGCCTCTGTAAGGTCTTGACATCCTTCCTAAAGTGTGGTGCCCAGAATTGAACACAGTGCTCCAGCTGAGGCCTAACCAGTGTTTTGTAAAGGTTTAGTGCAACATCCTTGCTTCTGTACTCTATGCCTGAATTAATAAAACCAAGGATTCGTATGCTTTTACAACAGCCTTCTCAACTTGTCCTGCCACCCTCAATGATTTATTTACACACACCCCCAGGTCTTTGTGTTGCTGCAGCCCCTTTATAATTGTAGCATTTAGTTTGTATTGCCTCTCCTTATTCTTCCCACCAAAATCTATCAGTTCACTCTTCTCTGAGTTAATCTTCATCTGTCCTTATACACCAGTCACTGAAAGCAAACAAGCAGGTGCAGCAAGCAGTTAGGATGGCAAATTGTATGTTGGCCTACATTGCAAGAGGTTTTGAGTATAGGAGCAAGGATGTCTTTCTTACTACAGTTATACAGGGCCTCGGTGAGGCCACACCTGGAGTATTGTGTGCAGTTTTGGTCTCCTTACATAAGAAAGGATAAACTTGCCGTAGAGGGAGTGCAGCGAAGGTTCACCAGACTGATTCCTGGGATGGCAGGACTGTCGTATGAGGAGAGGTTTGGTCGACTAGGCCTGTATTCACTAGAGTTTAGAAGAATGAGAGAGGATCTCATTGAAACGAGTAAAGTTCTGACAGGGCTAGGCAGACTAGATGCAGGGAGGATGTTTGCCTTGGCTGGGGGGGTCTAGAACGAGGGGTCACAGGATACAGGGTAGGACATTTAGGACAGAGATGAGGAGAAATTTCTTCACTCAGAGGGTGGTGAACCTGTGGAATTCTCTACCACAGAAGGCTGTGGAGGCGAAGTCACTGAATATATTTAAGAAGGAGATGGATAGATTTCTAGACACAAAAGGCATTAAGGTGTATGGGGAGAGAGCGGGAATATAGTATTGGGATAGATGAACAGCAATGATCATATTGAATGGCGGAGCAGGCTCGAAGGGCCAAATGGCCTACTTCTGCTCCTATTTTTCTGTGTTTCTATGACATTTCACCTGTCTGTCTATGTATCCTGAAGTCTGATACTTTCCTTCTCATTGTTTTCCACATTTCCAAGTTTTGTGCCATCTGGAAACATTGAAATTATATCCTGTCTACCCAGGTCTAGGTCATTAATATATAAGAACCTTATTACATTTATCATAAGCCTCATTTTTCTATTTCATTTTAATCTCTATATTAAGTCATCCAGGGAGCTGTAGCTTTGGATGCCCTTCCTTTCCCCCTTGTGGCAATGTGCCTACTCTGTACCTGAACCATCTCCTCTTTGAGGGTCTCCCATTGGTCAATTACTGTTTTGCCTACCAATGTTTGATTCCAATCCACCTGGGCCAGATCCCTTTTAAACTCACTAAATTTGGCCCTCCTCCAGTTAAGTATTTTTAGGCTTGATTGTTTGTTGTTCTTTTCCATAACTATTCTCAACTGGTTCATATTATGATCAATAGTCCCCAAATGCCGCCCCCACCCACCAGCCCCCCTCCCCACCCCACTGAAACATGCTTCACTTGCCCCACTTCATTCCCCAGAACTAGATCCAGCACTGCTTCCTTCCTCGTTCGGCCAGAAATACATTGATCTAGAAAGTTCTCTTGTACACATTTCAGCAAATCCTGCCCCTCTTTGCCTTTTACACTGTCACTATCCCAGTCTATATTAGGGAAATTGAATTCCCCCATTATCATTACTCTATATTTCTTGCATCCATCTGTAATTTGCCTGAAAATATGCTCCTCTATTTCCTTTCCACTACTTTGTGGCCTATCATATACAACCATTAGCCAGTAATATTAAGTTCCCACTCCTTCCCTTCTTTCACCCAGGTCTCTGTTATTGCCACTATTTCATAGTCCCATGATAGAAATGCTTAAAATGATGAAAGGCTGGGACAATGTCGGTAGAAGCAGACTGTTTGCAGTGGTTGAGGGCTCAAGAACAAGAGGCGATAGATCAAAGATTAATGTAATAGATTTAGACCAGGGAGCAGGAGAAACCTCTTTACACAGAGTCATGAGGCTGTGGAATTCACTTGCAGGGTTAGTGGCTGAGGCAGAAACTATCTCAACATTCAAGCTTCGACTGGAGAGAAGAAGAAAAAGGGGTTGAAGGGATATGGGAACAGGACGGTTAAATGTGAATAGAATTACTGGTTTTGGTGGAGGGTAAATGCTGATATGGACTGGTTCTGTCAACTGGTCTGTGTCCATGTTGTAACTTTTATGTTTTTCTCTGTATACTCACTCAGACTCTGTACACTTGGGATTATGTTGTACTTAAGGTGTTAACCAGTACAATAAAGAAGTGTGTGAGCTGGTGAGCAATGCTGTTACTTGGGGTAAATCTCTTGTTCTTCCTGCCTATAGGCAACTCCTTCCTGCTCGCAAAGTGCTGAGCTGCAAATATTGAAAGTGGAGAGAAAAAGGTTAACGGTTCACTAACAATCCAGCGCACTCACTGCTGGTTTACTTCGGACAGAATGATGCTGGGCTCACAACTCATCACTGTACGCAACACTTTTCATTTAACTGCACTTTCATTTACTGTCTCCCAATAATTGGTCCTTATTCTTGGGTGGGGAAATCTATGGAGTAAAACTGGTATTTGGAATCCACGGGTTAAGTATGGAAAATGCACGTTAAAGAGCTGAATAAATCAATCAGGGACCAGATATCTCCAGATATATTCAGGGAGGGGCGGGGAGTGGGTTCTGTCGGTGTCCAGGGAAGGGGGAGAGAGGTTGGAGTTTGGGATGGTGGAATCCTTGGTCAGACCACAGTACTGGCGGAGGTAGGCTGTGCCCTCCCTCCTCACCTGTTCTGTCTCTTCACTGGTCCACTGTACTTTACCAGAAACTTATCTTTCAGCTTAATTCAAACTTTCTCTCCGGATGTTTTATGTTTCCCATCTCTGCCATTTTCTCCCCTTTGCGTTAGGGCTCTCACTGCTTCAGATTTCTAACATCCTTTGTTCATTTTATGGCCTGCAGTTACTGCTTGGTTGCACTGGTCTTTGCGGCACAATTTGCCCGAATCGGCGTAACCCGCGCAAAAGATCACGGAATTTTAAGCGCAAATTACATTCAGCACAAATCAATCTTCCGCGATCCTTTGCGCTGGTTTAAAAAACATTGCGCTAGAAGCAGACCCCATCCACAAGACTGGCCAGGCCCCCAGGATGAATTTATCACCAGTGGGAGTTTCCCACTCGTTTGCAGGAGGCTCCAAATATTAATCTGGTTATTTTGGGTGCAAGGACACCTATCGGCACATCTGAAAAGATGTTCAACGTATATTTGTTCTCAATTTACTAAAAAACTGAATACTGTACCTCAATATAAATCACAAATGTCTCTGCATATAAATCATTCAACTAACCCTCCCTCCCCCACCTTCAACATCCCCCTCCCTCCCCCACCTTCAACATCCCCTCCCTCAACATCCCCTCCCCCACCTTCAACATCCCCTCCCTCTCCCACCTTCAACATCCCCTCCCTCCCCCACCTTCAATATCCCCACCCTCCCCCACCTTCAACATCCTCTCCCTCTCCCATCTTCAACATCCCCTCCCTCCCCACCTTCAACATCCTCTCCCCCACTTTCAACATCCCCTCCCTCCCCCACCTTCAACATCCCCTCCCTCCCCACCTTCAACATCCTCTCCCCCACTTTCAACATCCCCTCCCTCCCCCCACCTTCAACATCCCCTCCCTCAACATCCCCACCCCCACCTTCAACATCCCCTCCCTCTCCACCTTCAACATCCCCTCCCTCCCCCACCTTCAACATCCCCACCCCCACCTTCAACATCCCCTCCCTCTCCCACCTTCAACATCCCCCTCCCTCTCCCACCTTCAACATCCCTCCTCCCCCACCTTCAACATCCCCTCCCTCCCCCACCTTCAACATCCCCTCCCTCCCCCACCTTCAACATCCCCCTCCCTCCCCACCTTCAACATCCTCTCCCCCACTTTCAACATCCCCTCCCTCTCCCATCTTCAACATCCCCTCCCTCCCCACCTTCAACATCCTCTCCCCCACTTTCAACATCCCCTCCCTCCCCCACTTTCAACATCCCCCTCCCTCCCCCACCTCAACATCCCCCCTCCCCCACCTTCAACATCCCCCTCCCTCCCCCACCTTCAACATCCCTTCCCTCCCCCACCTTCAACATCCCCCTCCCTCCCCCACCTTCAACATCCCCTCCCTCCCCCACCTTCAACATCCCCCTCCCTCCCCCACCTTCAACATCCCCCTCCCTCCCCCACCTTCAACATCCCTTCCCTCCCCCACCTTCAACATCCCCTCCCTCCCCCACCTTAAACATCCCCTCCCTCCCCCACCTTCAACATCCCCTCCCTCCCTCCCCCACCTTCAACATCCCCTCCCTCCCCCACCTTCAACATCCCCCTCCCTCCCCCACCTTCAACATCCCCTCCCTCCCCCACCTTCAACATCCCCTCCCTCCCCCACCTTCAACATCCCCCTCCCTCCCCCACCTTCAACATCCCCTCCCTCCCCCACATTCGACATCCCCTCCCTCCCCCACCTTCGACAACCCCTCCCTCCTCCACCTTCGACATCCCCTCCCTCCCCCACCTTCAACATCGCCTCCCTCCCCCACCTTCAACATCCCTTCCTCCCCCACCTTCAACATCCCCTCCCCCACCTTCAACATCCCCCTCCCTCCCCCACATTCAACATCCCCCTCCCTCCCCCACCTTCAACATCCGTCGCCCTCCCCCACCTCAACATCCCCCTCCCTCCCCCACCTTCAACATCCCCCTCCCTCCCCCACCTTCAACATCCCCCTCCCTCCCCCACCTTCAACATCCCCCTCCCTCCCCCACCTTCAACATCCCCTCCCTCCCCCACCTTCAACATCCCCTCCCTCCCCCACCTTCAACATCCCCTCCCTCCCCCACCTTAAAATCCCCCTTCCTCCCCCACCTTCAACATCCCCCTCCCTCCCCCAGCTTCAACATCCCCCTCCCTCCCCCACCTTCAACATCCCCCTCCCTCCCCCAGCTTCAACATCCCCCTCCCTCCCCCAGCTTCAACATCCCCCTCCCTCCCCCAGCTTCAACATCCCCCTCCCTCCCCCACCTTCAACATCCCTCCCTCCCCCACCTTCAACATCCCCCTCCCTCCCCCACCTTCAACAGCCCCTCCCCCACCTTCAACATCCCCTCCCCCACCTTCAACATCCCCCTCCCTCCCCCACCTTCAACATCCCCCTCCCTCCCCCACCTTCAACATCCCCTCCCTCCCCCACCTTCAACATCCCCCTCCCTCCCCCACCTTCAACATCCCCCTCCCTCCCCCACCTTCAACATCCCCTCCCCCACCTTCAACATCCCCTCCCCCACCTTCAACATCCCCCTCCCTCCCCCGCCTTCAACATCCCCTCCTCCCCCGCCTTCAACATCCCCTCCCTCCCCCGCCTTCAACATCCCCTCCCTCCCCGCCTTCAACATCCCCTCCCTCCCCCGCCTTCAACATCCCCCCTCCCTCCCCCGCCTTCAACATCCCCCTCCCTCCCCCGCCTTCAACATCCCCCTCCCTCCCCCGCCTTCAACATCCCCTCCCTCCCCCGCCTTCAACATCCCCTCCCTCCCCCGCCTTCAACATCCCCTCCCTCCCCCGCCTTCAACATCCCCTCCCTCCCCCGCCTTCAACATCCCCTCCCTCCCCCGCCTTCAAGATCCTCTCCCTCCCCCGCCTTCAACATCCCCTCCCTCCCCCGCCTTCAACATCCCCCTCCCTCCCCCAACTTCAACATCCCCTCCCTCCCCCACCTTCAGCATCCCCTCCCTCCCCCAACTTCAACATCCCCTCCCTCCCCCACCTTCAACATCCCCTCCCTCCCCCACCTTCAACATCCCCTCCCTCCCCCAACTTCAACATCCCCTCCCTCCCCCACCTTCAACATCCCCTCCCTCCCCCACCTTCAACATCCCCTCCCTCCCCCAACTTCAACATCCCCTCCTCCCCCACCTTCAGCATCCCCTCCCTCCCCCACCTTCAACATCCCCTCCCTCCCCCCACCTTCAACATCCTCTCCCTCCCCCACCTTCAACATCCCCTCCCTCCCCCACCTTCAACATCCCCTCCCTCCTCCACCTTCAACATCCCCTCCCCCACCTTCAACATCCCCTCCCTCCCCCACCTTCAACATCCCCTCCCTCCCCCACCTTCAACATCCCCTCCCTCCCCACCTTCAACATCCCCCTCCCTCCCCCACCTTCAACATCCCCTCCCTCCCCCTCCTTCAACATCCCCTCCCTCCCCCACCTTCAACATCCCCTCCCTCCCCCACCTTCAACATCCCCTCCCTCCCCCACCTTCAACATCCTCTCCCTTCCCCACCGTCAACATCCCCTCCCTCCCCCACCTTCAACATCCCCTCCCTCCCCCACTTTCAACATCCCCTCCCTCCCCCACCTTCAACATCCCCTCCCTCCTCCACCTTCAACATACCCTCCCCCACCTTCAACATCCCCTCCCTCCCCCACCTTCAACATCCCCTCCCTCCCCCACCTTCAACATCCCCTCCCTCCCCCACCTTCAACATCCCCTCCCTCCCCCAACTTCAACATCCCCTCCCTCCCCCAACTTCAACATCCCCTCCCTCCCCCACCTTCAACATACCCTCCCCCACCTTCAACATCCCCTCCCTCCCCCACCTTCAACATCCCCTCCCTCCCCCACCTTCAACATCCCCTCCCTCCCCCACCTTCAACATCCCCTCCCTCCCCACCTTCAACATCCGCCGCCCTCCCCCACCTTCAACATCCGCCGCCCCTCCCCCACCTTCAACATCCCCCTCCCTCCCCCACATTCAACATCCCCCTCCCTCCCCCACCTTCAACATCCCCCTCCCTCCCCCACCTTCAACATCCCCCTCCCTCCCCCACCTTCAACATCCCCCTCCCTCCCCCACCTTCAACATCCCCCTCCCTCCCCCACCTTCAACATCCCCTCCCTCCCCCACCTTCAACATCCCCCTCCCCCACCTTCAACATCCCCTCCCCCACCTTCAACATCCCCCTCCCTCCCCCGCCTTCAACATCCCCTCCCTCCCCCGCCTTCAACATCCCCCTCCCTCCCCCGCCTTCAACATCCCCCTCCCTCCCCCGCCTTCAACATCCCCCTCCCTCTCCGCCTTCAACATCCCCCTCCCTCCCCCCGCCTTCAACATCCCCTCCCTCCCCCACCTTCAACATCCCCTCCCTCCACCACCTTCAACATCCCCTCCCTCCCCCACCTTCAACATCCTCCTCCCTTCCCCCCACCTTCAACATCCCCTCCCTCCCCCACCTTCAACATCCCCTCCTCCCCCACCTTCAACATCCCCTCCCCTCCCCCCCACCTTCAACATCCCCTCCCTCCCCCACCTTCAACATCCCCTCCCTCCCCCACCTTCAACATCCCCTCCCTCCCCCACCTTCAACATCCCCTCCCTCCCCCACTTCAACATCCCCTCCCTCCCCCACCTTCAACATCCCCTCCCTCCCCCACCTTCAACATCCCCCTCCCCCACCTTCAACATCCCCTCCCTCCCCCACCTCAACATCCCCTCCCCTCCCCCACCTTCAACATCCCCTCCCTCCCCCACCTTCAAACATCCCCTC